>NC_136507.1:109366891-109884391 GCF_053919585.1 Euprymna scolopes
TAGTTTTTGTAAAATATTAGGGTGTGGTGTACGTTCTGGAAGAAAATGGGGTTTATAATTAAGCGGTGTCTAAATTATTTTCATGAATAATTATTTTACATAAGTGCGGAGAAACATTTAAAAAGCCTTTCCTTTGTTTGATTACATTGGGGAAGTAGGAGATAAGGGCAAATTTCAACAAATGGCGTCTAGATTTATTGTGTATTGTTTTTCGAATTGTTGTGTTTGCAAAATCAAAATGGTTTTCATGCGCCATAATGTGGGAAAAATGGCTTTAAATGTGTGATTTATTTTTATGGTCCTTTTATGTTCGTATATTCTCTTTTTGTCGGCTAAAAACAAAATCGGAAATATGTTCATGTCCAAATACCTTATATATTAAATTTCAACTCTGTAGTAAAAATATTCAGAGGATTTTGGAAGAGAGTTTTTGCATACACTCACCGACAAAGTCACTTTTACATATATAGAGATATATATGAAAACATTTCTATGTGCTACAACGTTTTCATTTTAAATTTTGTGTAATTATGCAGAATGTGGAAACTATGCATAAACAGAATTCAGGTGCAATTGTGCTTTACACAGAAACATTCATTTTGAATGCGCTCCTGTCATATCAAAGATCCTACTGTTTATGTTATATGTCGGGCCTTTAGGCTTGGGTGGTAATAAAACTTCTCCAATGCACGTGATATGTTATGCTGTGTATGGTGTTAACTTTGATCAAAATCGCCTGCTCCTTCTTTTATCATTTGGATTATCGATTATCAATACTTATCTAAGACATTCCGATAGAAAACCTATCTAAGAACAAATAAGAATAAAGTACTTTCTTGTGAAATTTCATAAATATCAACTTAGCCGTTTTCAAGTCCATAGGAACTCACTCACACACACACACAAACACACACACACACATACACACACGCACGCACGCACACATATACACACATACACACTCACACAAAGTTCCTTTCATATAATAGTAGAGATATATATGAGACTCATTCAATAAATAAGGTGATTTTTTATCATGGCATCTAATATAGATTTAAGTTTACTTTTTTTATTTCTTTTTAAATGGATTTCATTTCTGTTGCTAATTCACGAAAACCTTTGAGTTTTGGCGATTAACAAGAAGTATGCTCCAGGATTCAACAGCGAACAAAGTTTTCTTTTGCTGAAGAATTCAAACCAGTTGAAATTTATAGAAGAATGTTAACTTTCTATGGTGTTATGTATTTCAGCCGAAAAAAAAAATCTACAAGCTGACTAAATTGTTTAAGGATGGAGAAGTGAGGCCTCGTGAGGTGATCCAATTAGTCAATGACGTCATTCAGTTTGAAAAAAGAACAGTGGATTTGAAGTTATCTGTTAAGACATCGTACAAAATTGTCCATGATGACCTTGACTGCCGGTTGGTGCCAAAGATGACCACTGCAGAGCACAAACAAATGGGAAGAATACTGATGAGTTTCTGGAGAAGGTGCTAACATGTGACGAGGCATGGGGTTGGCACTATGAGCCTGAGTCCAATCGGCAGTGCATGGAGTGAGAGCATGTAGGTTCTTCAGTGATAAAGAAGTTCATGTCCCGGCAGTTTACAAAGAAAGTGATACTCACTGTATTTTAGGATACGCACGGCCTAATCAGTGAAGAGCGCGAATTACTGTGAACTGCTAAAGACTGTTAAGAAAGACATAAAGACCAAACGCAGGGTTCATCAGTTAGAAGGGGGCATCTTGCATCATGACAACGCAAAGCCTCACACAGCAGTCCAAACGGTGCAGACCATCAACGAACAGGACTCGGAACTGCTCCTTTATCCCCTTACAACCCAAACCTTGCTCCTTCGAACTTTTAGTCTATTTGAAGCGTTCATGAGAGGCACGAAATTTGAAAGTGAAGATGAAGTCAAACGTGTTGTGAATGACTGATTGAGACATCAGTACAAAGATTTTTACGCTGATGGAATACCGAAGCTTTTACACGGATGCGAAAAGTGTGTGACATTGCTAAGTGACTACGTTATAATTTTTTTTTCAGTAAACTATTATCTGGATAAGAAGATGAGTTTGCAATTACAGGATACTCTAACTTAACTTCTAAATCTGACCCCCAAGATCGCCATGGGCATGGAATATGTGCCTATATTAAAGATAGCTTTCCATGTGGGAGGGACATCTCCAGGGAAGATCCTAACTTACCCTATATGTGCTTCCGGGTTGCTTTAGCTCACACTACTGCATTTATATTTACTCTCTATCGCCCCCACAACAGCGGAGTTACTATCTTTCAAAGCATATTTGAGAAAATTGACCAAGTCCTTTCTACTTATCCTTCAGCTAACATTCACGTATGTGGAGACTTCAATGTTCACAACGTCGAATGGTTGACCCACTCAAACAAGACCGATGATGAGGGGAGGTTCTGTTATGATTTCTCCATTGCCTATGACCTCACTCAGATTGTTCAGGAACCTACCCGTGTGCCCGATAATGACGGCTAGTATGCGAGCCTACTAGACCTTTTTCTCACAACTTGCCCTGAACTATGTTTAGTTTCTGTTCTGTCGCCTCTTGGATCTTCCGACCACTCTGTTGTATCAATTAAGATAAAAATGAAATGTAATAAGTCCCCAGACGTACCTCTTCATCGTACAGTATATCGATACACTAAGGCTGACTGGGATAGCTTCCGTACATTTATATCTGATCTACCTCTGCATTCCATGTTTAAAAAGGATGTGTCCTCTATAGTATTAGACCTAACTGAATGGTTAATTGTAGGTATTGACCATTTCATACCCTCTAAAAAGTTTCAGCAAAAACCTAACAGCCAGCCATGGTTCTCTCCAGAATGTGCTGCTGCCATTGCGCACAGAAATCACTTTTTCCACTGCTTCAAACGTAATAGATGTATGGAAACTAAAGCCGTTTTCAGGACTGCCAGCAACCATTGTAAGAAAGTAATAAGGAACGCAAGAGAGTTGTATGCTCAATCTGTTAAGTCCAAAGTAGCTGAGCAGCGGCTTGGTTCCCACCAGTTTTGGCAAATAGCAAACAGAATCCTGAACAGAAGCGTGTGCTCCATCCCAACTATTATCAATGGACCTGAGGTAATCTCGTCAGCATCAGACAAAGCCAAACTCTTTGTCAAGAACTTTGCAACTAATTCTACCCTTTGCGACCAAGACCGCCAACCCCCAATATTTCCTCCTGTATCAGAAAACACGCTATGTGATATACGTATATCTGTACGTGATGTTGCGAAGCTAATCAAAAACCTTGATTCGAGTAAAGCAAATGGCCCTGATGGTATTCCAATTATAGTACTCAAAAAACTTCAACCTGAACTAGCGCCCATACTTACAAAACTGTTTAAACGTTGTCTTAAGGAGAATAGTTTCCCATCTCCCTGGAAAATCTCATCAGTATGCCCTGTATTTAAGAATTCAGGTGATCGCTCATCCCCCTCTCAGTACAGGCCAATAAGTCTCCTGTGCGTCATGAGTAAGTTGCTAGAATCTGTGTTAAATACAGAAGTAATCAAACATCTCAACAAAAATAACCTTCTTAGTGACACTCAATATGGTTTCCGTTCTGCTAGATCTACAGCAGATGTGCTTACAGTTATATCGCATAGGATTAGCAAATCTCTCGACGGTGGCAATCTTTCTAGGGCAATTGCTCTTGACATATCTAAAGCCTTTGATAGGGTATGGCATAAAGGTTTACTTCATAAGATCGCTAGCTATGGTATAGCTGGAAAAGTCTTCTCAATTATTAAATCATTTCTTTCTGATAGGTTCATAAGAGTAGTAGTTGAGGGGCAAAAATCAGAAGCTCACAGTATTAATGCCGGTGTCCCTCAGGGATCCATCCTGGGCCCAACTCTTTTCCTGATCTACATTAATGATCTTCCAAATCATATCCTTACATCATTTGTAGACATTTATGCTGACGACACTACCATTTATGGTACCACATCTAAGACAGTAAACGACCAAGTTCTCTCCAATTCTCTCTCCTCTGATCTTGAGCATGTAGTACAATGGGGAAAGGAGTGGCTGGTTACTTTTAATGCATCTAAAACCAAGCTTCTCTCTTTACATCATCAACATTCTAATCCACATTTGTCATCAATTGAAATGAATGGCTCTCGTCTTCAGGAGGCCTCAAGTTTTGACAAGCTTCTGGGCTTGACCATTACTCCTGATCTTAAATGGAACACGTATATCAAATCTGTTGCAAAGGCCGCTGGAAAAATGGTGGGATCTTTCTATCGATCCAGTAGATATCTCACTGCTGATGCTATTCTCTATCTATATAAGAGCCAGGTACGTCCAAGGATGGAATACTGTTGCCACATCTGGGCAGGAGCTGCTAGAAAGGACTTGTCCTGCCTTGATAGAGTTCAAAATAGACTTCGTAGCCTCGTAGGAGATGTCCTTTTCTCCTCCTTGCAACCTCTATCTCACAGAAGAGATGTTGCGAGTTTGTCTCTGATGTATCGTTATTTTCATGGAAAGTGTTCAACTGAGCTTCAATCTATGGTCCCCCCTCGCAAAACTTTCACAAGAAACACTCGTCTAGCTGTAAACACTATCAATAATTTCCCCCACTCTTTATCTGTGCCTAAACCTAAACGTAGATTCCATGAACAAAGCTTCTTTCTTAGAACTGCACGCCTGTGGAATTGTCTTCCGTTTTCCTGCTTTCCGGCTGACTACAATATGGTTGTGTTCAAGTCTAAAGTAAATAAGTTCTTGATGGGCCGTTCCATATAGGTTATTAAATTTGCCAAATTTTCATTACTAATATATATATATATATACTCGGCGTGGCCCGGTCGTAAAATATACATAAATATTATATTTTAAATAATGCAGAATTTTTATTTATTATAAATAAAACTACCATAGGTATTAAAAGTAACGTTAAATTCCTAAAAAAAATAAACAAAAAACAGGCAGAAACTGAAACACGTGCATGCCAGTATTATTGCTTTTTTCTAAACAGTTCACTTCCTGTAAGTAAAAAAAAATACTCGCACTGTGATTGAAACCGATACCTAAGGACAGTTAGTGAAGTACGATAACAATTACACCAGATGATACCATATGACTTTCAAAAGGTGTTTTCAAACCAACTCATACTTAACATAAGAGAAGCTGTCATATTTCACGACCGTGTACTCGCAGTCATGAAACAGTTAAAAATAGTAAAGAATTGGGTGGCCTCCTACGTATTAATTTTCAATTGTGGCTCTTAACAGTTCTTTTTCCGGATGAAAACGGATGAAAAAGTTTTCTACATCCTATATACTGAATTTCAAGTCTGTAGATCAAAAAACTCGCCGAGTTTGTAGGTTGATAAGTATCCTCACAGACACACACATTCTCACTTTTACAGATATATATATGTGTGTGTGTGTGCGTGTGTGTGTGCGTGTGTGTGTGTGTGTGTGTGTGTGTGTGTGATCGATCATATAAGCATAAAAAATGAAATTAGAAACCAGTCCGTGCGCCTCAGGCCACGCCGAGCATCACAATTGGTCATTAGTATAACGACCAATTATAAACCAAGTATATCCACTATTCTCCTAACGTATTTAATTTCTTTACTTATATTTTGATGCGTCAAATCAATCGCTTCGTGAGTGGTGACAGGTGTAAAACAAACTAATTAATAATTGCATAAACATTGCTAATTGATTTCTGATGTAATAGAAATGGAAACTATTACCTTGTTTACGCATATGTGTCTGCACGTGTAAAACAAGCTGTGTGAGTCAACATGTCTGGGTCTTATCGCAAAATATCCCACGTACTGGTAAACTATTGACTAATACTGACATATTTACAGAAATATTATTTGAAACTTAAACATGATAGTCTTCTCTCGATACGAACATCAATATTGTAGTTTGTAACATTGAGAGTCCAGACTGTTATTTGACCTATAACAAAGCGGGAGGAGAGATGCTTCGTAACTTTCCAAAAAATATTAGTGAAATGATGCAATGACATGACGATGACTTGTTCAGCACATCCGTGTTTGAATCATGACTTATGACCAAAAATGACAGGTCGCTAGACATTGCACCACGTGATCTTTCCGATCAAGTTCTTGGAAATCGCTCTAGACAAGGCATGAAGCCACTTGAAGAAACGAGCTTAAAAAATACCACTTGAGGGTCAAAAACTAACTCACAGAAAGTAATAGAAGAATGTATTCTGATCCAAAAAATAGCAATTATTCTCCTTTTGTCAGAAACATCGCTCATGGAATGTGAAAACAAAAAGATAAAATAAGAGAAATGCGGGTTGTGAGGAAAGTGAACGTAAGATTCACTTTTGGATTAAAGACGCAGCAGGTGAACAAAACAACGTGGTTAAGTGATCCACAACACGCACTGAAAGCCCGGATGTAATTATTTCGAATTCAATTTGTTCCACAGAAACACTTTTATCAAAGCGACACTTGACCTGGTGTTTAACCTCATGAGCGGGAAGTAAATAAAATAGTTTAATTTATTGACAGAAATACAAGGTTTTACAAAAGTCTTGGGCACATTTTGCCATTGAATATCTCGAAAATTATTATGGATATAAACACGCATCTGATATATCCAGAAAATTTGTAATCTCAAGTTTTTCATAAAATATTCAAAGATGTTCAATGTGAGCACCATTGATCACACGACACACATCAAGCCGATAGTTCAATAAGTCTGTCATTCGGGCCTCGAGCTCATTCGCGTCTCTTGGAATGGAAGGCACATAGACCATTCCATTTGAGTATGGACTTTCTTTCTACTGGCTGTTTTCCAAATTTTTGCGAAATGTACGTTGAACAAGTGTACGTGATTCAGTTTTTTCAAATTCAAGCACAAAAAAAAACGCCTTTTCTGATTGAGTGAACACCATTGAAAAGAACTGAAAAAATCAATAACTTGACAAAATTTAATGCATTTAGCTTTAAAATGGCACCACTTTCATCTTACTACCATTCATAGATATGGGGACTTGAAATGTGCCCGAGACTTTTGAAACACCCTGTATATTGACGGATTATTAATTGAAAAATATTGGAATAGATTAATTAATTCATTCATTCATTCATTAGTAGATAGATAGATAGATAGATAGATAGATAGATAGATATGCAAACAAACTGGGATATGAAGTGAGAAAAACACAAATACATGGAAGAGACGCTTTTAGTAGTTACAGGTGCGGATTGTGAAATCAGATTCCGGGTTCGAATTCTGTCGTGGTTACTGCCTTAATTTCACTAATACCATTAGAAAAACTGTGAATCAATACATCTTTCCTCCAGCTTTGGATTAAATTTTAAAGTAGACTACATCATAGAATCCTGAGAGTAGGAAAACTCCGAAATAATACCAGTTTTTCTCTGTTTATTCAGGCAGGTTTGCCATTCGCTTCAGCAGGATGTGCGACTGTGGATTTTGCAACTCTTTACATTTTTCAATATATACGCCCTGCGCAGATAGCCTTACAGAATGTATCCATTGTCTATCGAGACAATCACGGGAGACGTCCAAAAAATAATGCCTCCTACTTTTTATTCCGTCTGAATCGCTCATTGGGGATTGCAAATAGCATTGTTGTAATGATTGAACTAATGCATTCATAACCTGGAAGCTTCATTTCTCTATTACAGATATTGACAGTATAGGAGTCTAAGTAATTAAACCTGTTATGAACATGCGTCAGAACCAGAGATGCGTAATTAAATTTCTGGCAAACGTGCATTAAAGATGGTGCTGACTATGTAATAAAATAAATTCTGGAGCACAAAAGGTATCCCGTTTTAATGGTACTACACCTGTCTTCGTAGCTCTTCAACTTTTGGAGTTAAAATAGGAGAATTTATTTTTGGAATGGCCCTCGTATGACAAAGCGTGCTCCGTACGCCCATGCACAGCCATCGTTCATCGCTGGCAAAAGTGTATTGAGAATGGTGATGACTATGTAGAAAAATAGGAGGCTTTACTTTGGGCACGACCTTCGTAACACCCAACGCTTCGTTCTCAACTCGTGAGTAACTGTTTTTTGCAAGCAATAATGTGTGAGACGCGTGATGATTAGTTTCAACAAACTGTCGTTCATTCTGTATAAAATTCAAGCTCCAATTCCGTATGAATTAGCATCAATAGCTACAATTTCGCGATCTGGTTTATAATATGTAAAAATATAATTCGGAATACATAATTAATTCTATTTTCTCAAATGCCTCCTGGAATTCTTTGTCCATATGCAATTTTATTCTTTGTTTATTAGCTTCTTCGGAAACGTCCTTAAATTGTGCCTATTTGGGATAAACACGTTATAGTAATTTGCTAACCCAAGAAATATTTGCAACTTTTATTTTACTCATGTTCACCCCTAACAAGGCATATTGCCACTTGGACATAAGAGACTACTATTTGGGACCATGCCGAGGAAAGATCAACAACATGTTGGTTTACATTACATTTAAACGTCTGCATATACAATTAGGGAAGCATGTAGAAGAAAGAGAATTCCAAAGTGTAGCAGTTCGAGGGCAGAAACTATTAGAGTAGAAAGCTTTCTGGCATTTAGGGACCTCAACAGTGAAGGGGTGAGATTTTGTTGTTAAGTGGGTTTACGTCGAGGGAACACAACTGCAACAAGTTCATCAAAGCATATTCCACTAAAATATTTGTAAAACAGGCACAGAACTGAAACAATGCGGCGATGGAACAGAGGTTGGTGGTTAGTTGACAAAGTGAGGCTGAAAACTCTTTTGGACCCTATCCAATAGGGAGAGGCTAGAGGTAGATGTGGCAACAATACTCCATGCATTGATGAATGGTGGCCTTGTAGAGATACAGGATACTCTCAGGTGTGAGTAGTTTTCTAGCTCGATATAAGGAACCCACATTCTTTGCAGCAGCCTTTGCAACGTCTTAAATGTATTTGTTTCAGTTCATATTGCCCTGGTGGTATTACTTTATGAGCTGGCACATTTTTTATTGCACTTTCTTGCTGTGGGTCTGCTCTACTTCAATTATTTGACTCAGATATTTAATTTCTTCCATAAAAAATCACATTTCTCTGCATTTTATTTGAAATCATATTCTTGAATTCTTTAAAATACTTCATGTACTTGTTATTTGTGTTGACTGATGCTTTTTATGATTTTAGAATATCATCTAGGTAGGCTGTTACAAACTCGAAGTAAGGAGTCAATTGTCTGTTGAAATATGGTTGCTGCAACTTTTACCCCAAATAATATTTTAAATTTGTACAAACTCATGTGGGTATTTATACACAGTAGGTTGGAGCAATACTCGCCATTTATTCTGTTTCCTCCGTTGAATTTCGTGAACATCTCTACTAGATGCATAACTGTTTAGTGCCTGATTCAAACTAGTAGACATGTTTTCAAATACATACGAATTCATTACTCTTTTAGGTAGGCTACAGATGAAGTCCATACGCTGTATTCAAACTTCTTTAACATTTCTTATTCCATGTCAAATTTGTACTAATCACGCGAATGGAACATTTCAACTCTTTTAAAAACGATTTAGTATTAGGTTTCACTCAGTTCACCAGAAAACACACACACACACGCACACACACACACACACACACACACACACACACCGAAAAAGATTATTTCCATTTTTCTTTAGCCTTTCTGTTGCAGCATTTAAAATTTTTATATTCTGGCAGAATGAATTTATAGGCATATCTCATTGTTGAAGCTTTTCCGTCCAATATGTACTGAAATTGTTACTGGAATTTTCAATTTTTAAGTTTTCCGTTATAGTGTACGAGCACTGTAGTTATTAGTTGGCCTGAAATTTGATTTGTTAGGCTTTTGGATATTTTTAGTTCTCAGCAATGTCGGTTTTCCAATTTCCTTCCATGTTCGAAGATTTATGATCGAGGAATACAGGAACGATAAAATTGTCGCCCTAAAGAAAACAACACTACAGCTTTATTTTAAAACTCTTATTGAAAAATCAATTCAGCCAAAGAGCATAACCGTGGACAAAAACTTTGTTTTTATCGCCCTGGGCTCGTCCCTGTTATTCGTAGCAATACAGCGATGGTCCTGGCAGAAGTTCTTTTTCGTTTGAAAAGAATCAGAGTATATTTGGCTTTATGGGATGCTTGATCTGATCTGGCTTGTCTGGCGTCTGTACGACCTACACTTCAAGTCCTCTTTCACACATACATTCACAGTTGTATATGAGACGCTTAAATCTCTGGTAATCTGCCGAATAGCCACTGAGGAATTTCATCAATGATTGCCTGGACCTTTTCGATTAACTTCTTAGTCCCGGTCTTCCTGGCGGTATCACCGGCCTTAGGCTTCCGCTCCACCACTTCCAAGGGGTTATCCGATGCGTTGAGTTATGTCCTCAGACGTTGATATTACAGTTAGCACGTCAGTTGTGGATCTCACAGAACAGAAACCATATTGCATGTCACTGAATATGTTATTTTTTTCTGAGGTGGTTGACGCACATAAGACTGATTGGTCTGTACTAAGGGGAAGATACCCGATCTACAGAACTTTTAAATACATTTCTCCTTAAGGCAACGTTCAAACAGCTTTGTAAGTATGGAAGCTAGTTCCGGTTGAAGCTTTTTAAGCATTATAATTGGAATGCCGTTAGGGCCAGTTGCTTTATTAGAAATCAAGGTTTTTGATATACTTGGCAACAACTCTCACATATATATGGGTATGTCGCACGACGTGTAGTCAGTCACAGGATAAAATACGGCTAATAGGTGGCCCTAATCACAAAGGGTAAAATTTTCTGCACAGTTCTTAGCAAAAAGTTTGCCTTTTTTAGATGCTGACGAAATTGTCTCAGGTCCATTGATGATGGTTGAGATAAAGAACCCGCATCTGCTAAGGATCCTGTTCGTTATTTATCAACATTCGTGGACATCAAACCGCTGCTCAGCTGCTCAGCTGCTCAGTTGCTTTATACTTGACTGACTGAGCAGATGACTCGTCTTCTTTGTTTCTCTTTTGTAATCGTTACTGTAAGTCCTAAAAGATACTTTAATTTCATAAAGTCCATTTATTTCATTGAAAGCAATGAAAAGCGTAATTTCTGTGTACAATGGTAGTGGCACATTTTAAAGTAAACCACGGTGGCTGTATGGTTTTTGGCTGGAATTTTTTGCAGGGTATAAACCCGGTTAACCAGTCAGTAAAGTCTGATACTATAAAGGACACGTTCTTTTGAAACACGAAACGTAGAAGCATATCAGATATAAACGTTCGGAAGCTATCCTAGTCAGTCATAGAGTATCGATGCACTGTATGATGAAAAGGAACATCTAAGGACGTATTATATTTTGTTTTTATCTTAATTGAGACAAGCGATTTATTTTGAAGTTTTTGCAGTTCTTCGTGTATTACGCGTTATTATTTTTAATGTTAAAGAAATCAAGTAAAATGGAATTAATCACGGGTTGTGCCGGGTAGGAACAGCTAGAAGCCACATATGATGAAAGTATTAATCATAAACTGTGCAGACCGTAGCGAATTTGAAATGATACCATTTTTTTAATGGCATTCACCTTTCGACAAATGAATTCTGTTTTGTTTCTAATTTTCTGTTTTGAAAAACTGATGCGACACATTTGCTCATTAAGCGAACATATATTTTTATGAGTTCAAAATCGATTGATGAGATGCTTAACGGCAACAGGTGATTGTTTTGTTTTGACTTTGTCAACACGATACATGCCCGTTATTACCTGTTGAATAGCTTGAAAGGCATCGAATTAAAACAATTATACACGGAATGGCATTAGTCATTTGCTTGTGATGAATAACTACAGACAATTTGTCTTACAACTTTTTTTTTGTTTTTACACAGTGATCACCACTTATCAAGGCCCGAAAGCCACTCAGGGATAAGGGTTATTGCAAGTACATTGCGTTAGTGAGGAGATTTGATGAAGTGTTTAATTAAGGGGGCGGTTCATTAGGAATTTGTTAACGTTGGATTTGAAGACATCCAAGTTGTAGTCCGGTGGGAAGCAGGAAGACGGAACAGAGTTCCACAGGAGTGCAGTTCTAAGAAAGAAGCTTTGTTCATGGAATCCGCGTTTTGATTTAGGCACAGATATAGAGTGGGGGAAATTTTTCACAGTGGATTCAGCTAGACGGGTGTTTTTCGTGAAAGATTGGCGAGGGGGGACCAGAGATTGGAGTTCAGACGAGCACCTGCCATGGAAATACCAAGAAAGCAAGGATAGGCTCGTAACGTCTCTTCTGTTGGAGAGAGGTTGCAGGGTAGAGAAAAGGGCATCCCCCACTAAGCCACGAAGTCTATTTTGTACTCTGTCAAGGCAGGATAGGCTGTTTTTAGCAGCTCCTGCCCAGATATGGCAACAGTATTCCATCCTTGGACGTACTTGGCTTTTATATAGATAGAGAATTGCATCAGTAGTGAGATATCTTCTGGAGCGGTAGAAGGATCCCACCATCTTTCCAGCGACCTTGGCAACAGACTTGATGTACGTGTTCCATTTCAGATCAAGAGTAAAGGTCAAACTGGATTGAAAACAAGAATATGAATTTAAAAATATAATGAAAACATTAATACACACACACACACACACACACACACACATATATATATATATATATATATATATATATATATATATATATATATACCTACTTCATTTATTCACATACATTTAATATACGAAAGTATAGATTTATGCGTAAACTTTAAGTATTTACTTCAAAAGTGCTCAATACGTAGGTAGAGTTAGTTAGTAATTTATGAAATATATGGCGATTAAGCTACACTGAATATTCCTATAGTTGGATGAAACGCAGAATATTCAGTGTAGCTTAATCACCATATATATTTTATATATATATACCAGCTGGACGCCCGGCGTTGTCCGGACGTACAATACGCTTAAACATGATGTTTTAATTTATGCAGATTGCGTATGTATTGTTATAGAATCAATCTTCTATTGATTATTATTTTTTTTTTTTTTTGCATAGTGGCCACCACTTATCAAAACTCGGAAGCCCTTCGAGGATAAAGGTTATTGTGTGTATAGTAATCAATTGGATAGTATCGTAGTAATCGTTAGGGTTGGAGATTTGATAAAGTGTCTTACTTAAGGGGGCGGTTCATCATTTGTTACGAGTAACAATTTGCTTATATATAATATATATTATATATAAAATAAAAATGATAGTGTCGTTCATCAAAGTGTTTGTTTACAATATCACGACAGCTGATATTTGGGCTGGACGATGAATGCCCTGGAAAAGTCACTGCTTATTAATCTTTTAAAATATGCAAACGAAGAAATGATTTGCGGCGATTTTAACTGGTACGTCTTTTTTTAATCATAACTCATTAACAAAAAATTAAAATATAATGATGAGTTACACCCGGGCTTAAACAGGAAACCATTTGATCTGTAGTCGAATGTTCTACCACTGAGGTATATCTCTAGCTGACAATATATCTTTCTTTCTTTTTTTTTTAGAAGAAATGATTTGCTGAAATTTTATTATTTCCCTTAGCCGGTGTAACGTAAAATACTCCCCTGAAAAAATTATTTTTTATCTATAAGAAAAAAAGACTATTTTTAAGATCTATTTTTTTCGATTTTTGATACTTATCGAATAAATTTCTGCACAAAACGTATCTAGGAACACTGCCAGACATATAAATTAGCTTTGTGTGTAATTTGTAAAAGATAACCTCAGCTGTTTCGGAACCTATGAGGAAGGAGCTCTCTCTCTCTCTCTCTCTCTCTCTCTCTCTCTCTCTCTCTCTCTCTCTCTCTCTCATAGAAATATATATATATATATATATATATATATATATCCACTCTTATATAAAAGTCATTTGTGTGTGAGAGAGAGCTCCTTCCTCATTGATTCCGAAACGGCTGAGCTTATCTTTTATATATATATATATATATATATATATATATATATATATATATATATATATATAATTTAAAGGAGATTAGAACAATAGTCTAAAGAGCTGAGTGTATTTTAATGTAACAGTGAAATTACTAGTTTAATTAAAATACAGGAAATAGAAAGTGCTCGTTGTAATTTACATATATAATAAGCTCGATAGTTAAATGTCCTAGAGCTAATTCAATATTAAGTAATGTGATTGATAATTTAAAATTTAAAAATCAAATTATAATTAAATTAAAAATCCGTTTCATAAGAAAGAACAATAACGAAATCAATTATCTGTACGATCGTTTCGGAAAACAATGCTTTTTATTGTGGTATACATCAAGTGTTTTTAACAAATTAAGTTAGGCTAATTATCTCCCTTACACCCTTCAAATAAATAAAGTAAAGAAAATATGACAATTATCTCCCCTTAAAATATGTAATTGCACAAGCAACATTCTCTATATATAAACCGTAGCGTCTTTAAATCAAAAATACGCTAACGGAAATAATTTACTGCACGAGCGTCCCCCCTTTTTTAAAATTCATCATTCAATAAGATAAAAAGCTATAGCAAACATCTAAATGAGTATTTTAACCATAGTTCCTGATTTCAAAAAGCGAAAAATTAAAAGGTAAATATCTCTATATATTTTTAAAGCAAATTTATTATGTAAATTCAAATCTATATTTTTCTCTACTTATTTCTATCTCTAACCCATATTAATTTTCTTATAAATTTTTAATCCAGACCTTTTATTTCAATTTTTTTCAGATTCATCTGCCTTACTTTTAATGCTAGGTTTATTTATGGTGTCTTTTAAATTCAATAAAAACCCTTCAAAATTTGCTGACGAGGAGACCTTGCTTATTAAAAAACTATATGTAATTATTGTACATAACTTGATGTATACCACAATAAAAAGCATTGTTTTCCGAAACGATCGTACAGATAATTGATTTCGTTATTGTTCCTTCTAATGAAACGGATTTTTAATTTAATTATAATTTGATTTTTAAATTTTAAATTATCAATCACATTACTTAATATATATATATATATATATATATATATATATATATATATATATATATATATATATATATATATATATATATATATATAGGAAAGAGAAAAGAAAAACTTTTAGCATTGGAAGGTTATCAAAGTTTCGTCCCCATTTTCAGGGGATTTCTTCAGGATGATCAAATGATTGAGGAAAATTCAATTAAAACCATGATCAGTCAGAATCTTTCGGCTCATCATGGTTTAAACTTAATTTTTCGCAATCATTTTGTCATCTTGAAGAAGTTCCCCGAAAATGGGTACGAAATGTTGTTGATATTTTTCTAATCCTATGGGTTTTTCTTTTTCCAATAATATATCATACCATCGTATTTATTTTCATTCATATATATATATATATATATATATATATATATATATATATATATATATATATATATATAGATAGATAGATAGATTCATTTCATTTCGCTGACTACATGCAAAATTCAACGAGTACAAATAAATTTATGTGTTCGTATGATATCAGCAATTTATTTACTTGCGACCCAGTTTTAGAAACGATGGATATTTGTGCTGACTTTTTATATCACAGCCAAATTCCAACACCTTCCGTTCCTGAACACGTATTTGTTGAACTAATTAAATTTGCCATTACATCCGTTGAATTTAGCTTTAATGATGTAATGTATAGGCAAATTGATGGTGTGTCGATGGGTTCCGTGTTGGGACCTACATTGGCCAACATTTTTGTAGGATTCCATGAGGAAAAATTAATGTCAGGACCCATAAAACCATTGGTCTATTTTAGATATGTGGACGACACGTTTTGCCTATTTGATAGTAATTCGGAGGCAAACGAATTTTTCTCGTTACTAAACAGTATGCATCCGGCGTTAAAGTATACATATGAAAGTGAAGATAATTCTGCCCTGGCGTTTCTCGATGTTTTGGTAACGAAAACTCCATCTAGTTACCTTACATCGATTTATCGCAAAGCAATATTCACTGGGTTGTATACACGCTGGGATTCATTCTGCCCTAACAAGCGCAAATATAAATTAATTTGGACATTAACACATCGTCCCTAATGATCTGCTCACCAGAAAAATTGGATGAGGAATTAAATACAATTAGAGATGCTTTGTCCAATAATGAGTATCCTTTAGATGTAATTGAAACCACCATTAAAAAGGAAAAGAGCAGATTTTTTACGAACAAAATCCAATATGATGGATAAATGTCCGATTTATATTTGATTGCCGTGGTTGTGAAAAATGCACCAAAAAAATTAGTTCAACTGTTGAAGGATGTTATTTTGCTTCAACTGTTCGTGTTGTGTATAATACAAAACCATTAATGGTTTCCAATAAAAACGATGTTCTACCCCTCATCATATTAGTAATGTCATTTATTCATTTAAATGTAATTGCGGTGCCGACTACGTAGGTCGAACGTCTTAAAAATTGGAAAGTCGCATACGACAACGTGTAACGAGCAAAATAAGAATGGAACATTCCTACCTACCGACGCTGTAAACAACACATTTGGATCCGCTATAACGGAACACTTTATTAAATACCGGGATTGTGCAACGAACTTCAGCATCGACTCTTTCTCCGTATTGAGTCGAGCCTACTCCGTATATCATCTAAAAGTCTTGGAGACTGTTCACGTTCGCCTTAGGAAGCCTTCCCTTTGTAAGCAAAAGGACTGCTTTTTGGGTTTGAACGTGATCAGCCTCTAAAAATTCATCCCCATACGATTGCTCTTGCTCCTGTCCTTTTTAGGTTTTATTATTAAGGATAACAAATTACTAAAAAATAATTCGATTCCAAATTTGATGAGTGAGGGCGAAACATGTCAATTGACTCGTTTGGATTTTTCCCCCTACTTTTATTTTTTAGTCGCTATCCATTTTCCTTTTCTCCTCGGTCTTTTTTTTTTAATATAAAATGAATTCCGAAGGAATACGTCTTCCCTTCATGATTGCCTTAATAAAGTTTTGCACCCCAAAGAAAATCATGATATATATATATATATATATATATATATATTTTTTTTTTTTTTTTTTTTACAAAGGCATCACCACATTATCAAGGCCCAGAGGCCACTCAAGGATAAGGGTTAAAGAGTGTACAGTAGAAGTTGGTCAATATAGTAATCATTAGTAATGAAAATTTGGTAAATTTAATAACTTATATGGAACGGCTCATCAAGAACTTATTTACCTTAGACTTGAACACAACCATATTGTAGTCAGCCGGAAAGCAGGAAAACGGAAGACAATTCCACAGGCGTGCAGTTCTAAGAAAGAAGCTTTGTTCATGGAATCTATGTTTAGGTTTAGGCACAGATAAAGAGTGGGGGAAATTATTGATAGTGTTTACAGCTAGACGAGTGTTTCTTGTGAAAGTTTGGCGAGGGGGGACCATAGATTGAAGCTCAGTTGAACACTTTCCATGAAAATAACGATACATCAGAGACAAACTCGCAACATCTCTTCTGTGAGATAGAGGTTGTAAGGAGGAGAAAAGGACATCTCCTACGAGGCTACGAAGTCTATTTTGAACTCTATCAAGGCAGGACAAGTCCTTTCTAGCAGCTCCTGCCCAGATGTGGCCACAGTATTCCATCCTTGGACGTACCTGGCTCTTATATAGATAGAGAATAGCATCAGCAGTGAGATATCTACTGGATCGATAGAAAGATCCCACCATTTTTCCAGCGGCCTTGGCAACAGATTTGATATACGTGTTCCATTTAAGATCAGGAGTAATGGTCAAGCCCAGAAGCTTGTCAAAACTTGAGGCCTCCTGAAGACGAGAGCCATTCATTTCAATTGATGACAAATGTGGATTAAAATGTTGATGATGTAAAGAGAGAAGCTTGGTTTTAAATGCATTAAAAGTAACCAGCCACTCCTTTCCCCATTGTACTACATGCTCAAGATCAGAGGAGAGAGAATTGTACACGGAAATTATATATATTATACGGCCTCCCAAAAATACATAAAGAGAACGTCCCTATGAGAACTATAATATCAAACATTGGAAGCGTCACCCATAAATTAGCACGAGCTATTGCCCAAATTTTAACTCCACTAATGGGCACCATCAGCACTTCACATATCAAAAACTATATATATATATATATATATATATATATATATATATATATATATATATATATATTAAATAAGGGGGGCATCAACAATGTGTATTTTTTAACATTATTTTATGAAATGGTCTTTCTATGTACTTTGAAACTCAGATCGGTTTCTGATCTGATGAGGAATATGTCTAGAAAAGCTAGGGAGTGGTCTTGTTCGGATTCATGTGTAAAATTTATAGATGGTTCCACTGAATTTAATTTATTTCTAATTTGTTCTATTTGTGTGTTTTTAGGGATAAAAATAAGAATGTCATCTATATATCTAAAATATGTGGAGTTTTTAGGAAGTCTGTGTTTAAAAGAGTTGGTTTCTAAGAATTCTAAGAATAAGCAGGCTAGTACACCAGTAAGGGTGTTACCCATAGGGAGTCCAAATTTCTGTCTATTATAAGAATTATAAAATTGAAAGTAGGTTCTATCAGTGATGAGTTTTATAATTATTGATAGTGTTTACAGCTAGACGAGTGTTTCTTGTGAAAGTTTGGCGAGGGGGGACCATAGATTGAAGCTCAGTTGAACACTTTCCATGAAAATAACGATACATCAGAGACAAACTCGCAACATCTCTTCTGTGAGATAGAGGTTGTAAGGAGGAGAAAAGGACATCTCCTACGAGGCTACGAAGTCTATTTTGAACTCTATCAAGGCAGGACAAGTCCTTTCTAGCAGCTCCTGCCCAGATGTGGCAACAGTATTCCATCCTTGGACGTACCTGGCTCTTATATAGATAGAGAATAGCATCAGCAGTGAGATATCTACTGGATCGATAGAAAGATCCCACCATTTTTCCAGCGGCCTTGGCAACAGATTTGATATACGTGTTCCATTTAAGATCAGGAGTAATGGTCAAGCCCAGAAGCTTGTCAAAACTTGAGGCCTCCTGAAGACGAGAGCCATTCATTTCAATTGATGACAAATGTGGATTAAAATGTTGATGATGTAAAGAGAGAAGCTTGGTTTTAGATGCATTAAAAGTAACCAGCCACTCCTTTCCCCATTGTACTACATGCTCAAGATCAGAGGAGAGAGAATTGTACACGGAAATTATATATATTATACGGCCTCCCAAAAATACATAAAGAGAACGTCCCTATGAGACCTATAATATCAAACATTGGAAGCGTCACCCATAAATTAGCACGAGCTATTGCCCAAATTTTAACTCCACTAATGGGCACCATCAGCACTTCACATATCAAAAACTATATATATATATATATATATATATATATATATATATATATATATATATATATATATATATATTAAATAAGGGGGGCATCAACAATGTGTATTTTTTAACATTATTTTATTATTCCGTGTTTTGGTTTTTCATTGAAAATTATGTGTACATCATTGTAATGATGTTTTTAAATCATTGAAATCGTTTTTAACGCATTTCAGACGTTCTGTGAAGCGTCCTCCCATATATATATATATATATATATATATATATATATATATATATATATATATATATATATATAACTACTTAATTAACTCACATAAAATTAATGTACGAAAATATAAATTTATGCGTAAACTTTAAGTATTTACTTCAAAAGTGCTCAATACGTAGGTAGAGCTAGTTAGTAATTTATAAAATATATATTGCGCGTTTCATCCACTCTAGGATTCTTCAAGATTATGCGCATAAGCCTGAAGAATCCTAGAGTGGCTGAAACGCGGAATATTCAGTGTAGCTTAATTGCCATATATATATATATATATATATATATATTGCCATATATATATTGCCATATATATATATATAATATGGAATATTGGTGTACACGGAAATTATATATATTATACGGCCTCCCAAAAATACATAAAGAGAACGTCCCTATGAGACCTATAATATCAAACATTGGAAGCGTCACCCATAAATTAGCACGAGCTATTGCCCAAATTTTAACTCCACTAATGGGCACCATCAGCACTTCACATATCAAAAACTCTGGTGACCTCCTAAATAGAATAAAAAATATGGACATGCAAAATAAAACCATGCATAGTTTAGACATAATTTCCGTGTACACCAATATTCCAATCAAAAAATGCCTTAATCTACTACACAAGCACTTAATCAAAATTAAAGCCGACCTACCTTTTTCCTCAGATACACTAATACAAATTATAAAACTCATCACTGATAGAACCTACTTTCAATTTTATAATTCTTACTATAGACAGAAATTTGGACTCCCTATGGGTAACCCCCTTACTGGTGTACTAGCCTGCTTATTCTTAGAATTCTTAGAAACCAACTCTTTTAAACACAGACTTCCTAAAAACTCCACATATTTTAGATATATAGATGACATTCTTATTTTTATCCCTAAAAACACACAAATAGAACAAATTAGAAATAAATTAAATTCAGTGGAACCATCTATAAATTTTACACATGAATCCGAACAAGACCACTCCCTAGCTTTTCTAGACATATTCCTCATCAGATCAGAAACCGATCTGAGTTTCAAAGTACATAGAAAGACCACACACAAAAACGACTATATTCATTACTACTCACACCACAATGATAAAATAAAGACGGGCATGATTATAGGTTTTTTCTTACGTGCCTTTAGAATATGCAGTCCCCAATATCTTAATGATGAATTTCAATATATTACGAATGTTTTAAGAAAACTACAGTATCCATCCTATTTCATTTCTTACGCAAAGAAAAAAGCTACGAAAATACACTATAACATAAACACACAGAAAAATAAAACAGATACCTCACTATTAAACAGACATCTTTTCATTCCCACCCACACCAAAAATACAAAAATCTACGACACTCTTAATAGACTTGGTTTTCACCTGATACAAACAACTTCCTCAACCATAAAACAGACATTAAAAACTACCAAGCACTCTCCCAAAACCCTCACATCCGATGCTGGTATATATTCCATCCCATGTAACAACTGTCAACAAGCGTACATAGGTGAAACACAACGAAAATTGAAATTAAGACTTAACGAGCACAGAAGAGATATAAGGAATGGTAACGCCCTAAATGCACTCTTTTGCCATTGTGCAGAACACGATCACTCATTTAATTTAGATCAAGCGAAAATTATTAAATACGTGATAGATAGAGCTAAAAGAAGACTTTTAGAATCAGCACTAATTTTGAATACTAATACTATTACGCAAAGAAAAGGCTTCTACCATTTAACCCCTAGCATAGGGAAAATAATAATCAAAGAGCAAGGTATCAGGGTGGATCCTGGCTAGCCGTTTTTCTTTGAATGTTTCAGGAAAATGAGTAGTTTCGCAGAAGAAAAAAAAAGAAAAAAAAATGTACATATTTATTTTAATGCATTTTAAAAGTGTATATATAGACATCAAACAACCGTCCCATACGCACACATATTCGTCCTTTCCCGACATGGGTTGGATTTTAAAAAACTGTCTTTTTTCGCACGATCTATGACTTTTTCTTTTATCACATTTTTATTTCAATTATCCTGAAGATGTCCTCTGAAACAGGGACGAAACGTTGATTTTTTAATAGACACACACACACACACACACACACACATATATATATATATATATATATATATATATATATATATATATATATATATATATATATATATATAGTAAGTTATAAAATATATATGGCGATTAAGCTACACTGAATATTCCGCGTTTCATCCACTCTAGGATTCTTCAGGCTTATGCGAGAATTTTGTGGTTGTCTAGCCTTTTTATATACGCACCTTCTATTGAGTTTTTTGTTAGCCAATCAGCTTTCTAGTATCCACAGCCTTTACTAATCAGCCAGTGAGCAGGCTCTTACAGGACAAAGGCCCATTTGACCTCCAGTTGACACGTTCCTTTGTGTGTGCCATTTAGCGTAGATATCTAGTGTCTTGACCTGTTTTAAATCTAGGTTAAGTTTTTTGTTTTTATATGCTAGTTTATATATATATATATATATATATATATATATATATATATATATATATATATATATATGTAGCTGAAACAATATGTAACTTAACAGAAAGATACGGTAATGAAAAATAAAACGCATATTTGCTCTACAACAGTATTGAGCACTTTCTTCAGTTTTTATTAATTACCGTTTCCACTATATATATATATATATATATATATATATACTTCATTTATTCACATAAATTTAATATACGAAAGTATAGATTTATGCGTAAACTTTAAGTATTTACTTCAAAAGTGCTCAATACGTAGGTAAAGCTAGTTAGTAATTTATAAAATATATATGGCGATTAAGCTACACTGAATATTCGGCGTTTCATCCAACTATAGGATTCGTCAGGCTTATGCGCGAATTCTGTGGTTGCTTCTTGTTTTTATATATGTTGAGGATTTCTAGTTGGCCAATCAGCTTTCTAGTATCCACCGCGCCCCTTCCTATCAGCCAATGGGCATGCATTTTTTCAAACAAAGGATCTGTTTTAGAACTAGGTTAGTGGTTTTAGGTAGACGTTCTCTTTTTTTTATATACATATAAATATACCTATGTGTACACACATACATGCACATATATATATGTGTGATCGTTTATGTATATTCATGTTTATTTAATTTATTTATTTGTTTGTTTTCTATTGTTATTGTTAGTTTTAAAGCTATTTTGTATCGCTATCCTAGAGTAAGTTTTATTTTGTGAACACAGTTGTTTGCTATTTCCCCCCTACAGTTAAATAGATTTTGAGGTTCTTTAAAGTACAGGATAGAAAATTTTTTCATGGAGGCATAATTTACATGGGTCGTCTAAATGTCTGCATGTGGTAGCTTGTCTCATTATTTTCCATTCGACTACCGGCGAATGTCCGCTTTCTTTGAGTTCCCAGTATTTATTCGCTAGTGTTGCTTTTATACGGTGTTTTTTTATTTTTGAATGTACTTTTGTGGTCATAGTATCGGGTTTTGAAATCTAAGGAAGTCATACCTATGTAATATTTCTTGTTATTCGGGTTTTCTTTCGAAAATATTGTTGCTTGATAAACTACGCTTTTTGTTAGACATTTGTTTTGGACTGGGCAAAGTGTGTGGTGTCTACAATTGCATTTATCTTGTTCGTTATTAGTATTTTTATTTATGGTATGGTTGTTCTTGTCCGGGGTTGGTTTGTTGTTGTTGTTGTTATTATTATTATTATTATTATTATTATTATTATTATTATTATTATTATTATTATTATTATTATTATTTCTGCTAGTGTTGGTTTTATTTCTGTCATGGTGTCTACTTTTTTATTGTTTATTTTGTTGTTGTTTACATTGTTTTCTTTTAGTATTTTGTTATTATGTGCCTTAATTATCATCTCTTAATTTTCGCAACAACTGTAAGATAACTTCAAGGTATTTTTATTGAAGATTTATGTAAGGGGTTGGTTGCGGGAAAGTGTTTTTCCATAAGATCTAGAAATTTCTTGCCAAGTTTTGTTTTTAACATTTGATTGTATGGGGCCGTATACCAAATTATAGTTTTTTTTCTTCTATTTTTAATTTTATTATAGTTGTTGGTGTTTTGTTGCTTATATTTGATATCGATATTTTTGTATCCACTATTTTTTAGGGCTGTTTCGTAAATATTGGATGACCTGTTAAATGCATTTTCATCACTTGAGTTATTACTGAGTCTACTTACGATCGAGTTAGGAATATGTTTTATAATTGATGGTGGGTGGTTGGACTTAGGGTTTACGTAAATTGGAGTAGCGTTATCTTTTAAGTATGGTTCATATGTGTTTTTATCTAAGTTTAACGTGACGTCCAGGAAGTTTGTTATTTTTATGTTAGCTGATACGTCCGCTTTTAGGCCTAATTTTTTCATTTCTGTGTGTATGATTTTCTTAAAGTTTTCTCCCTTGACTTTGTTGGAGTTTTTTATTATAGTTAGTCCGTCATCTCTATATAGGCCGATATCCGTAGTATCGAATATGCTTGTGAGGGTATATAGAATGAATAATCCCACAAGATCTGATGCCTCAGCAGAGTCTCTGGCACCCATCGCCAAATCGAATGTATTTTTCATTTTAGTTTTTATCCATTGGTTATTGTTATTTATTAGAACTGATTTTCTACATTTTTTAATGATGTTGATTTCTTCTGAGGATATATCAGTGTATGCCTCGGCAAATTCTAGGGCAATGTTGAAAAGTTCTTCGGATATCGAGGGATAAAAGTCTATGATGTCAAACTGTATGAACGTACATTTATCTTTGTTTTCTATATTTTTAAACCAGGTGATTGCTTCGGTAGTATTTGCCCACTGGTTTAGTTCTAGGTCCTGTTTGATTTGTTTGTTTACTCTAGAAAGTATAGTTTTGCTAATTCTACCTATTTCTGGTTTAGTTGGGTTTATCAGGCGGGTGCTGGGATTATTATTAAAGTCCCATTTGTGGTCTTTAAGCAGAATGTATGAATCTCTAGGTTTTAAATTTCCAACTTTATCGCTAATTTTTAGTTTATCGGTAATTTGTTTACTTTCCATATTTATTATATCTATGTAGTCGCATTCGTTTGTATCTAGTTTTTTGTAGTTTTTTGTAATGTTTTCTGTGATTAGTTTGTTATATTCAGTGTAGCTTAATCGCCATATATATTTTATAAATTACTAACTATATATATATATATATATATATATATATATGTATATATATATAATATATATATGTGTGATAGTTTATGTATATGCCTGTTTATTTTTTTATTTGTTCATTTTCTATTGTTTTTTTAGTTTTAAAATTATTTTGTATCTCTATCTATTTTTTAGGGTTTTAAAACCATAAAAAAATGCAGTAGACTTTTTGATAAACTTTGAAAATGACATTTTAAACGTAATTAAAAACTTAGAATTCAACAATCAACCTAATAATTTCCAACGGAAACTACACAAAACTGTTAGAAACATAAACAACTCTAATAAAATCTTTGTAAAAGCAGATAAAACTAGAAACTTTTTTTAAAATAGGCAAACAAGAATATAACAAACTAATCACAGAAAACATTACAAAAAACTACAAAAAACTAGATACAAACGAATGCGACTAGATAGATATATTAAATACGAAAAGTAAACAAATTACCGCTAAATTAAAAATTAGCGATAAAGTTGGCAAATTGAAATTGAGAGGCATACATTCTGCTCAAAGACCACACATATGACTTCAATAATAATCCCAGCACCCGCTTGATAAATCAACTAAACAAGAAATAGGTAGAATTAGCAAAGCAATTCTTTCTAGAGTAAACAAACAAATCAAACAAGACCTAGAATTAAACCAGTGGGCAAATACTGCCGAAGCAATCACTTGGTTTAAAAATATAGAAACAAGAATAAATGTACGTTTATACAGACATCATGGACTTCTATCCCTCGATATCTGAAGATTTTTTCAACATTGCTCTAGAATGTGCCGAGGCATACACTGGTATATCTTCGGAAGAAATCAACATCATTAAAAAATGTAGAAAATCAGTTCTAATAAATAACAATAATCAATGTATAAAAACTAAAATGACAAATTCGTTTGATTTAGCGATGGGTGCCCGGGATTCTGCAGAGGCATCAGATCTTATGGGATTATTCATTCTATATACCCTCACAAGCATATTTGATACTACGGATATCGGCCTATATCGAGATGATGGGCTAGCTATAATAAAAAACTCCAACAAGGTCAAGGGAGGTAACTTTAAGAAAATCATACACAAGGAACTGAAAAATTAGGCCTAAAAGTAAACGTATTAGCTAACATAAAACTAACAAACTTCCTGGACGTCACGTTAAATTTAGATAAAAACACATATGAACCATACTTGAAAGATAACGCTGATCCAATATATGTAAACCCTAAGTCCAATCACCCACCATCAATTATAAAACACATTCCTAACTCGATCGTAAGTAGACTCAGCAATAACTCAAGCGATGAAAATGTACTTAACAGGTCATCCAATATCTATGAAACAGCCCTAAAAAATAGTGGATACAAAACATTGATATCAAATATAAGCAACAAAATACCAATAACTATAATAAAATTAAAAATAGAAGAAAAAGAAATATAATTTGGTATACGGCCCCATACAATCAAATGTTAAAAACAAAACTTGGCAAGAAATTTCTAGATCTTATCGAAAAGCACTTTCCCGCAACCAACCCCTTACACAAAATAGTCAATAAAAATACCCTAAAGTTATCCTACAGCTGCTACGAAAATTTAGAGATGATAATTAAAGCACATAATAACAATATATTAAATAAAAGCAATGAAAACAACAACAAAATAAACAATAAAAAAGTGCACACCATGACAAAAATAAAACTAACACAAAAGACACATATGTAACTAGTATAAATAATAATAATAATAATAATAATAATAATAATAATAATAATAATAATAATAATAATAATAATAATAATAATAAACCAACTCCGGACAACAGCAACTATACTAGAAATAGAAATAAAAATATCAATAACGAACAAGATAAATGCAACTGTAGATACCGCATACACTGCCCACTTCAAAATAAATGTCTAACCAAAAGCGTATTTTACCAGGCCACAATATTTGCGAAATAAAACCCGAATAACAAGAAATATTACGTAGGTATGACTTCCTTAGATTTCAAAACCCGATACTATGACCACAAAAGTACATTCAATAATAAAAACACTGTATGAAAACAACGCCAGCAAACAAATACTGGGAACTCAAGGAAAGCGGTTATTCGCGGGTAGTCTAATGGAAAATAGTAAGACAAGCCAAAACATGTAGAGACCTAGACGATCCATGTAGATTATGCCTTCATGAAAAATGTGCTGTCCTATACTTTAAAGAACCCCAACATCTATTAAACTGTAGGAGAGAAATAGCGAACAACTGTGTTCACAGGATAAAATTTACTCAAGGATAGAGATACAAAATAATTTAAAAATAACAAAAACAATAGAAAATAAACAAATAAAATATAAATAAATAAACATGCATATACATAAACTATCACACACAAACGTATATATATATATATATATATATATATATATATATATATATAAACTAACATATAAAAAAACAAAAAACTTAACCTAGATTTAAAACAGGTCAAGACACTAGATATCTACGCTAAATGGCACACACAAAGGAACGTGTCAACTGGAGGTCAAATGGGCCTTTGTCCTGTAAGAGCCTGCTCATTGACTGATTAGGAAGGGCGCTGTTGATACTAGAAAGCTGATTGGCTAACAAAAAACTCAATAGAAGGTACGTATATAAAAACGCCAGACAACCACAAAATTCTCGCATGAGCCTGAAGAATCCTAGAGTGGATGAAACGCGGAATATTCAGTGTAGCTTAATCGCCATCTATATTTAATAACTTACTAACTAGTTCTACCTACGTATTGAGCATTGTTGAAGTAAATACTTAAAGTTTACGCATAAATTTATACTTTCGTATATTAATTTTATGTAAGAAATGAAGTAGTTATAAATATATATATATATATATATATATATATAATAGTTATATCGTTGTACTTTCCAAGATGAAAGATGTTAGCAATATATATATATATATATATATATATATATATATATATATATATATATATATATATATATATATATATCAGTTGGGATTTGTCTAACTGATGAGCCTAGATAAGAGCAAACCTCCAGTCGCGGTTTTTTTTTAGCTGCGACGTTGTCTGACTGTGGAAATAATTATATATTCTCTCACATTCTGAAGATTCTGTTACTGATGGCTCACTAGGTTAGCCGGTCGTTATGCCATCGTCTTTACGAGTATAAAATTCCTACTTATGAGACGTTGGGTTATAGCTGGTTGGATGACCACGTCCATTGTTCGGTATGAGGTAGTTTCATTTTACTGTCAGATCTATGCCGCGGGTTGCTTGATCTGTGTAAGCTAATAGGCATTTTTGTGTGCCGTGTATGTTTGCTCAGTTGGTAGACTGCACGCATGAGGCTCGGGTTACAAATCCCGAGTTCGGATCTGTCTAACTGATGAGCCTAAATGAGGAAGAAACTCGAGTTTTGGACTTCCGGTTTGTTAGCTTTCTTGGCTCTTATATACATATACATATACACACACACACACACACATTCATAACAATACTGCTACATTCCAAATTCCAAGGTTTTATTAATCTTATTTTTTATTTCTTTCAACATGTCAAAAATTTAATATGTTTTTATAGCAAACTGTTTCATTACATAGAACCAATTATTTATTTGTATGTAGGAAGTTAGGCAGTAAAATGTCTGCTCAAAATTCAATGCAGTCAGGGGAGCAGGGATCCGGGACGAAATTCCAAAGTTTAGCAGTGTGAGGCAAGAAGCTGTTTAAGTAGAATTCGGTTCGGCATCGAGGATCTCCATATTGTAGGGTGGAATTTTGTCGAGGGAGTACAAGGCTTTGAAGCTCGTCTGAGAACTCCATTAAAATACTTGTAAAACACGCCCAAGGATGTTACAATTTCTAGCTCAGACACAGGTTGAAGTTTGGTTGACAATACGAGACATATTGGATTGGCGACATATTTTTTAACATTATCTAGGAATGAGAGACTAGTAGCAAATGCGCCGGCCCAAATATGGCAGCAGTACTCCATGCATGGGCGAATGGTGGCTTTGTAGAGTTACAGGATACTGTCAGGCATAAGTAACTAGTACGTAGAATTATAATCAGAGAGGCGGTAGCACTCTCTATATAGGGATGGCCCGTACACGCCTATATACGCCTACAAAACAAAACTATCCAAATTTCAACTAAAATCAACTTATAAGTTTCAAAAAGCACATATTCTTACAGAGAAGCGTCTTACGAATCCAGCGAGTGTCAGAACGTCGGTTAAAATGTCAAAAGAGAGAAAAAAAAAGGGTACAAAAATGGCCAATTGTTCTTCTTTCTTCTTTCTTCTTCTGCTTTCTTCTTTCTTTTGAGACGATGTATCTCGGTGTACGAACGGTCTCTGACAACAGTTCAAGCATCAATCGACTGCTCTTTACACGGAGAAGTGCAGTGACCCATCGCTTTTTAGCTAACTCCATAATTAAATAAGATTACGTGTAATAACAAGTTTTAAACACTATATACCCAATGTAGACAGACCACTTCGAACACGGAACTTCTCTCAAAAGGGACAGCTTCAAATAATACACCGGATGCTCACAGACGTTCCAGTTTGCCAGTGGCCTATATTTCTTGGACGCTGAATATTTGAGGTGAACGTTAAGGTTTTTTCTTTAAACAGTAACCCACCAGCGTTAATGAAACCACGAAATCTTTATCTCAGTTGATCAAAATTGTTATAAGAGTAACCTATCAGCAAGTATGACGTCAAAAAACAATGTTATAAAAACAAATAATTCTTCAGATTTTGGACTGTAAAATATGTACAAAATGTCAATGCTGTGACCAGGATTCGAACCTAGGTTAGCACGGCCACGACGTGGGTTCCTAACGTCTAGACGATCACGGCTAACACTGACGTCTGTCGCTCTTGGCAGAAAGACACATGACTACTGTCAAACTATTGAAAAATAAGGAGGAAACTTGAAATTCTCACGAATGCGCAAAAATACACTATAGCAACCATTGTTAAATGCAGCTGAATCTCTTCGCTCGCTAAGAAAAGTAGATCAGACCAGTTATTCTAAGAACTCACCAAACGCCAAAGGAAATAAGTTAAATTAACCGCAAAAGAAACTGCAAGAAAGTCATCTTCTAAGAACTCACTGGAAGCTGACCAAAAAGAATCAAAATCCAAGCCCTAGCCAAAAAAATAACTAGATATTGTGGCTACTATACACAATCTACTAATAAAAGCAAGTAAGTTTTCTAAAATAAACTACAATAAATTAACCAAGTAACCTCACACTGTCACTGATTAGGACTTCATATAAAGATAACAACTACACTATTGGTGTATATACCGTTCCACACTTTAACTATTGGTGACGGGGCAGTATCTCAATTCTACGAGAGTTGTCTTGCTATAAGATAAGTGATATTATAGTAAGATACATATAAGTGTTATATGTTTACATTTAATAGAAAATGCCAAAGTCAGCACGTAGTAAAAAAGCTCAGAGAAATATAGACTATGAAAAAAACAAAGTCAAGGTATTATCTGAGAAAAAAGAATACTATCAGAAAAATGCTGAAATAATAAAAATTAAGTATCATGCAAATCCTGAGGCAAAGAAGGCTGCCTCACGTGCTGACTCAAAAGCACAGTATAACAGGGATCCCGAGGGGAAAAACTGCCTCATGTGCTCTTTATAACAAAGAACCAGAAAAAAGAAGGCTGCCTCACGTGCTGACTCAAAAGCACGGTATAACAGGGATTCTGAAGAGAAAAAAGCTGCCTCACGTGATCTTCATAACAAAGAACCAGAAAAAAGAAGGCTGCCTCACGTGCTCTTTATAACAAAGAACCAGAAAAAAAGAAGGCTGCCTCACGTGCTCTTTATAACAAAGAACCAGAAAAAAAGAAGGCTGCCTCACGTGCTGACTCAAAAGCACGGTATAACAGGGATTCCGAGGGGAAAAAAGCTGCCTCACGTGCTCTTTATAACAAAGAACCAGAAAAAAAGATGGCTGCCTCACGTGCTGACTCAAAAGCACGATATAAAACGGATCCCAAGGGGAAAAGGCTGCCTCATGCACAAACTATTATAAATATAAATATCAAAAACTGCCAAATCTTTGCCAAAACGTCAAAGAATGAACCAAGAAAAATTTAATAGTGAAGGTATGAACATTTTAGAACTTTATAATACTCTAACTGTTTTATCAGAGAGGCGGTAGCACTCTCTATGTAATATATCCAAAGTATAGCCCTATAGCTTTTTACAACCGTAATGATGGCACGGAATGAAGATTGGAGAAAAGCTATAGGGCTATACTTTGGATGCAATTCTATTTCCATGTGCCTAGCCATTCATAGCTATCTTGTTTGTATACTTTTTGGCATACCATCCCTATATCCTTTTGCATTTCCAATGCTTTTTTATTCTTGTATATATATATAATTGTTGTATCGTTGTGCTTTCCTACGTTCAAATCTACTGAAACAGTACCCGCATTCTCTACGCAGCCACCGTTTATGCAGTCGAGCAGCAATATTTTTCACATGAACAGCAAGATTTTACGTCACTTTGCGAGACCACTATTTATAAAATTTGTGGGTGCTGCAATCTTGATTCTTTCTCCAGCCTCACCTTGAATCCACATGCACGCATGCACGGACGCTCTAACGGCAAGCCTTTTTCTTGGTTGCCACAATTTTCCCTGCATTCGCTTAGGCTCAGTCCTTATGAACATACTCATTGTCCTCTTAGCCAACGGAAAGTGGCTTTAGGGCGTGCTTTTGGACGAAATGGTATTATTTGACGATACTCTTTCAGGAGGAGAATGAGAATCGTGTGACGGTAGATACAGAATGTTATATTGCACTGATGCGAACAAAGTTTATTCCTGTACTGATAAAGTTTCAATTTCAATCCAATTTAGAGATGACAAAAGATCTGCAACAAATTTAAGATAAAAAAAAACAAGTTAAAACGTTTTTTATACCACCCTAACCCTAACCCTGCACAGAGTGGAACGATACAGTTATCACCATAAAGAAAACAACACTACAGCTTTTTTTAAAACTTTTATTTAAAAAAATCAATTCAGGTAACTTGATTATGTAGTAGAGATGAGATCTATTCAATGAAGCCGCGTTCATCCTCAATTATCGCCCTGATACGGGTCCGTAACTAGGTGTATACCTTTTCCACAAGAGCCGGCGGGAGCTCGGCGAATACTCAGTAGATGGCGACCAGGCTGGTTTGGTGTTGTATGAGGTCATGTTGGTGATGTTCCTTACATATAACCAAACGAAGTAATTCAGCGAGTTCAGGTCGAGAGAGGAGGGGTCTAGTGATAGAAGGGCACAAAGTCGTAGAACTCCTGGGTCATTTTGGACTTGTGGGCCAGTGCCGAGTCATGCTGCCACACCCAAGATCTGCCAGCGGCCACTTGATTCAGGGAATCGCCATACTCTTTAGCAAATCCAGGTACACTTTGGTGTTGACTTTATAGCCGGCTTCAAAGATGTGAGGTGGCATGATGTGGCCCTCACTTGAAATCACACCAAAGACCATAACCGTGGCCAGAAACTTTGTGGAGCTGTCCCCTCAAGCGTTGAACTGTCCGGGTTTGTATTTTGAAGGTGCTGGCAATGTTGTTCTGTTGTCATAACTTATATCAGTAGAGAGCATGCGTTGTATAGCGGCGCATCTCTGATCTCGTGCTTTGAACATTGTGTAACTTTCAGACATAATAGAAGGCTCCTATAGCTCTTATGATTTGTAAACAACTGGCCAACTAGTGGATGGTCTACAACAAAAAAGGAAAATTGGTTTTCATCAAACGGAAATGGAATCCTGTTGTTTCTTTTTTTGTTTTGTTTTTCTCTGGGGCGACAATTTTATCGTTCCACCCTGTATATAGATTTGCAGTTTGTGTGTTTTGTATATTTGTGGTGTGCGTGTAGCACGCATTCTTTGTGTGTGTCTATGTGTTGTAAATGTGCGTTTGGTGTTTGTAGTGTGCATATCTATATGTAAAATAATTTCTGTGGTATGTGGAGCATGTGTATGTGTGTGTAGAATGTCTAGCGTGGTTTGTGTATGTTTGTTCTTCCCCACCCGAGCCCGTCCTGGTTGTTCGATCTACCCAAAATCCACAATTGTTCAGAAATAATCGTTTGTTTTGCGCACTCAACCGACAACTGACTGAACTGTGAATCACCCGGCGCTACATTGTTTTCGAATCTTACTCTTTACGGTTCGTCTTAATTAATGGAAAAACTGGGACAAGCATTCAGTCAGAACTGAGACTAAGCGTGCAAATTCTGTGGTTACTTTAAGAAAAAAATTAGCTTTTAATTTTATAATTTTATGTACATACCTACTTTACTCATCGTATTCATTTAACAAAAAAACACGTGACTGAATGAGCTACGTTCTTAAATAACAAGTTCACATGATCGGTTGATTGGTTATTAGGGTTTACGACATTTTAGCCGACCTTAGTCATCTTATGCCGAAACTGTAGGTTTTCTATATTATTCTAGATTAAATTGTTTTGTAGCTCTACAATTAAGACGTAACCATTGACTACAGTTTTGTGTCATAGCAATGACGTTTGCACAGAGCGAGATGACTTTCGAGATGGGCGTCTGCGGAATATGTGGGCGCATTGGCTAATGGTGTAGGTGCCAGTTTAGTGCTCTGCCTAGTACAAATTCTATTTAACTTATGTGCATTCAATTGAAAGAAGTAGTATGGTAGGAGAGATATGAAAAAGCGATTTATGAAAAAAAGGGAGTGCGTATGGACAAGAGTAACCATGCAGAGATTAACGGCCATGATACGTCCAACGCCGCCTTGAACTGCTTGGTTGTCTGCAAACTGACCACATGGAAATAGACTGAACGGAATTACATTGTTCCACTTTGAACATGAACATATTATAATCTATGATTTTGCTTTCAATCAGGACCAGAAGCCTTAGACTGATGAATATCAGAAAGAACCCTAGCAACCATTTTTGGAGTGATAATTATAGAATCAAAAGACTTATTCAAAAGAAAATCAAAATGAATAGCATCAGAATAATCAATGGAAGAATTGTCAGCAAAAAGACGAGCAAAGAGATTAGTCTTATCCTTAGAAAATAAAATAACCTGAAGACTATAAAATAGAGGCGGAATAGCACACATGCCACAACCATTATTCTTTCTCCAAAAAGTCATGAGAGCCAAACTTTTGAGATGAAACACAGTCACGAATCATTTGAGCATAGCTAGACGTAGTTTCGGAAATTGCTCTCATACAGGCACTGCTAGCTCTTATGTAGAATTGTCTAGAAACGTCAGAACCATGTCGACGATGCTTATTGAAGTAATGATTAAGATTGGCATTGGCAGAACGCAGATTGATGAAAACTAGAAAGGAGAATGAGGTTGGATTGAAACTTACGATGACGAATGAAGGTGTCAATTACAACAAGAAGTCAGTTAGTAACTTCCTTTGCAGCATCATTTGGAGATAAACCAAAAATATGACCCCATGGAACGTCACATGAGAACCTGCAAAGCTCATCTCAATCAGTCTTCCAGTAGTTAAACTTTTAGTATAGAAGGACTGATCAATTGAAGACTTAACAGAAAAATCAATCTACACAAAGACAACAGCATGATCAGAAGAACCGAGCGGAGAAGAAATAAAACAATGTTCAGAAACAGAAGTGAGAAAAAAAAATCAAGTAAAGATGGTTGATGACGGTCATTAGCAGGAAAACGGTTAGGAAAGGTGACACTTTTGGACAAGTCATGAGGCAGAGAAAAATTAAAACAGATTTTACCAGCTATAATTAGAGTGGGTGAGCCAGACATAACGATGAGCTATAACTCGCTAAAACCAAAGATGGGGCTTGATAGATAAAGTTGCAATACATTATCAATATGGCATCAACAATTGAACAGTCATTGTCAAAAGGTGAACAAAAAAATTAATAGGGAGTAGAATTTTTTTTTTTACCTATTTCTTATCCATTTGACGATAGCACAAACAGTAGTGATTAAGACTGAAGCCCAAAATGTTTTGGTTTCGAATCCAGCTAGCGACACTGAAATAATATTTTCTTTTTAACTTTTAAAATCACTACTATATATTGGGTACAATATAATAAGCTATAGAAAATGAGTCTAATCATTATGATAAAATCTGTATAAATTAAGATATCATATTGAAGCGTATTTTATGACGGAGCAACGCCGGACGCCCTGCTAGTCTGTATATATATGAAACTCACTATGTGTACGTCTGTCTGCCTGTATCTTCTCCGAGATGCAAGGTTGTAGAGCGACCTGAGGTGAGTCAAATGATTGCATTTTTTGTGGATCGTTACATATATATATATATATATATATATATATATATATATATATATATATATATATATATATATATATATATATATTCTACATCATAAACTTAAAAACATATTCACGGGGGCAATGTATCTAGATGTCAACGTACCCAGGGGTACTACTCTGTATATATGTGTGCATCTAAATAATATATATATATATATATATATATATATATATATATATATATATATATATATATATATATATATATATATATATATATAACTTTTAAAAACGTATCCCGGGGTCCTATTATATATATATATATATATATATATATATATATATATATATATATATATATATATATATGTTGTTTTGTTTTGGTTTTAGCGATATGTTTTGAATGAATTCAATTATTTACGAAAGTGCATTTTTACCTAAATGCGAGTTGGGAACAATTCTCCCCTTTAACCAATTTGGTATCCCCACATGGGGAGCGATATATATATTATCTTTAAAATGTAATTATCCACTGACACGTGTTTCGTCGTCTACGACTCATCAGAGTGGCTATATCTAGCGAGATTCGAAATCGGGACCCAACGGTAATGAGCCTAAACCCTTACCACTGGACCATCTCACCAGCTGTCTGGATATATCGCGTAGTGGAATGGGGACAAAAGTGGTTGGTCGCGTTCAATGCTGCCAAGACTGAACTAGTTTCATTCAATAATTACAAGAAACCCTCTCTACCACCCATAGCAATGGCCAACGACTCTTTATCTGAGAGTCCATCTTTCAAACTCCTTGGCCTAACGTTCACAGGAAACATGAGTTGGAACAATTACATTGAAGGCATTGCCAGGGCTGCTGCAAGAAAGGTGGGCCCTCTCTACCGTGCTAGAAAACTACTAACACCCGAAAGTATCCTGTACATCTATAAGGCCACCATTCGCCCATGTATGGAGTATTGCTGCCACATCTGGACTGGTGCATCTGCTACTAGTCTCTCGCTCCTTGACAAGGTTCAAAAGAGAGTCGCAAACCTGATAGGCCCTGAACTGGCATCTAAGCTTCAGCCTCTGTCCCATCGACGAAATGTTGCATCCCTCTGCCTTTTCCAGAAGTATTTTAGTGGTGAATGCTCTGACGAACTGCAAGCACTTGTGCTCCCACGACGTGAGCACCCTCGACAAACCCGACAGGCTGCTAAATCCCACCCCCACACTGTAGAGATCCCTAGATGTAAAAGATCTTTTTACTCCAATAGTTTCTTCCCCAGAACCGCTAGACTCTGGAATTCCATTCCAGGTCCCTGCTTCCCCAACAGTACTGACGTGCAGAAGTTCAAGTGTAACGTGAACCGACATCTTGCTGCCCAAATCCCTACATAGTACCCCAGTAGTTGTTGCCCCTGATAGTAGCCCCCTACACCAAAGTGGCAATTTGCCTTGTTTGGGGTGAAAATGTAATAAAAAAAATAAAAAATAAATTTACTTAGATGTTGTTTTGTTTTGGTTTTAGCGATATGTTTTGAATGAATTCAATTATTTACGAAAGTGCATTTTTACCTAAATGCGAGTTGGGAACAATTGTCCCCTTTAACTTGTTTAAATTGTTCCCAACTCGCATTTAGGTAAAAATGCACTTTCGTAAATAATTGAATTCATTCAAAACATATCGCTAAAACCAAAACAAAACAACATCTAAGTAAATCGCGATATACCCAGACAGCTGGCGAGATGGTCCAGTGGTAAGGGTTTAGGCTCATTACCGTTGGGTCCCAATTTCGAATATCGCTAGATACAGCCACTCTGATGAGGCGTAGACGACGAAACACGTGCCAGTGGATAATTACATTTTAAAAATAATATATATATATATATATATATATATATATATATATATATAATCCGTTAAAAATAGCTGCTAAGAAGTCATAATTGATAAAAAAATGAAAGTTGGCAGGCCTAATTCAACTTAAAGAGCCCTTTACGTATGCACAAATATACATTTATATGTTAAAGTCGATTTATTTTTAACTATTTCTCATCTATCTGACAATAGCTCAAACAGTCACGAGTAAGATGGTGCTAAATGTTTTTGTGTCAATTCTAGCTCATGGTACCCAAGTCATGCGTATATATATATATATATATATATATATATATATATATATATATATAACTTTTGAAATCACTTCTATATATTGGGTACAATATAATAATTAGTAGAGAATTTACTATATACTAATAAATATGAAATATGCACCAATTAAAATACCGTATTTTAGCGTATTCTACGACCGAGCATGGCCGGGCGGTCTGGTAATAAAATAAAGAAGCTAATGCTTTGTAAGAAAATTTAATAAAATGTTTTACTTGCTTGTCACGAAGTGTCAATAGGGAGCATGACGCAAATATTAAAAGTATTTCGTCGGTCGATGGCTTCGAGTTTGCTTAGCTTTCAATTCATTGTTTTCATGTTTTTTTTTAATTACTGATTCATCGTCAAAGTATATGCGCTTTATTAGCGGGTGTCAAAAGAACAGATACGAAGAAAACACAAAAAAGATAGAGGAGTTAGTGTTGGGGTTAGGGTTGGGGTTATGTACAATTATCATAATGAATCTCCTTGGAAATTAAACCAAACAAAAGGGGGTTACGGAGAAGAGATGACGAGTTTTATTTTATTTTATTTATTTATTTTTTTTGTCTGCTTTTTTACAAAGGAATCACCACTTATCAAGGCCCGGAGGTTACTCGAGGATAAGGGTTAATAAATGTGCGGTAGTCAATGGGATGATATCGTAATAATCGTTAGTAGTGGAAATTTGGTAAATTAGATTACTTAAGGGGACAGCTCATCAAGAACTTGTTTACGTTGGACTTGAAGACAACCATATTGTAGTCAGCTGGAAAGCAGGCAAACGGACCAGAGTTCTATGGGTGTGCAGGTCTAAGAAAGAAGCCTTGTTCATGGAATCTACGTTTAGGCTTTGGCACAGATAAAGAGTGAGAGGGAATTATTAATAGTGGTTTCAAATAGACGAGTGTTTTTCGTGAAAGTTTTTCAAGGGTGCAATAGATTGGAGCTCAGATGAGCACTTGCCATAAAAATAACGATAAAGTAGAGACAAGCTCGCAACGTCTCTTCTGTGGGAAAGAGGTTGCAGGGAAGAGAAAAGAGCATCACCCACTAAGCTACAAAGTTTATTTTTTATTCTATCAAGACAAGACAAGGTGGTTCTAGCAGCTCCTAACCAGATGTGGCAATAGTATTCTATTGGGATGAAAAAGAAAGAAGTGTGGTTGGTAGAAATTGCAAGATGAATTGGCATAAATTCAGTGAAGACATTGTCAAGGCTGCTGCTGCAAAAACGTTGGTTCTCTCTACCGTGCTAGAAAACTACTCATATCTGACAGTATCTTGTATCTCTATCAAGCCACCATTCACCCATGCATGGAGCATTGTTGTCACATCTGGGCTGGTGCATCAGCCACTTATCTCTTCCAAAATGTCTCCAATCTAATCCGCACGATCTAATAAGCCCTAACTTCCGTCTCGTCGCTGCAAGGTTGCATCCTTGTACCTGTTTTACAAGTACTTTAATAGAATGTGCTCTGATGGATTTTTAAAATTTGTGGCCTTTTACTTAAATACCTCCAACTAACCCGAAAAGCGGCAAAATCTCACCCCTTCACTGTAGAGGTCCCTAAATGACGGAAAGTATTTTACTCTAATAACTTCATTTATTTATGAATTTTCATTCCTATTTCCTGCTTAACTTAATGTACTAACATGTTGAAATTTAAATGTAATGCAAATATACATCTCGCTACTCAACTCCTTACATAGTGCCCATGTAGACATGATCCCAAACGGTAACCCTTTACATTCAAATGTCAGTAGTAAGAAAGGTAGAAAACAAAGACTCAATTATTTAATCTGCGCGATTAACGATAATAATTCTATTTCCAAGTAGCAGGCAACCCAGCATTAACCGGTCGTAAAATACACATAAATATTATATTTTTATTCATACAGAAACTGAGACATGTCCAATCGAGTATTATGTTTTTTCTAAACATTCAACTTTTTCTAAGTAAAAAAAAAAATTCGAGCTGAGATCGAAACCAAAACTTTAAGACAGTGAGTCAAGTACGATAAGCATTCGGCCAGCGTAACACGTTCTTTACAACTTGCTTTCAAACCGACTTATATTTAACCTAAGGAATCTGTAATGTGAACCATCCACGTATGCGCTATCGTGAAAAAATTAGCAAACAGGGAAACATCCAACGACTCCCACGTATCAATTTATCAAATTTAGCCCCTTGGAAGCTCTTTTTGCCAGATGAAAACATATTAAAATGTTTTCAACATGTCTGAATAAGCTATATACCAAATTTCAAGTCTATCAAATAAAAGTTCATTAAGTGTATAGGTTTAGAAGTATCTTCACACACACATTCTCACTTTTATAGATATATAGATTAAAGTATGACTAACGGAATAATAGGCAATTCCAATTTTTATTGTTACAAAGTGACAGAGCATGCAGCTTTTTTTTTCGAAATTTTTGGACGTATCTAAAATATGATACGTCCATTAAATGCACGCATTTAGCAATCAAAATGCCATTTGGATTTGCTGTAGACGAATCCGACCTCGACGAATAAAAAAAATGAATATTATGCAAAGCGCTTATTTGATTCTGTTGTTGGCATAGATTCCCCCGATATCTTTCTAGTTAGAATCTTTTCAAGAAGACATCGGGTACATAGAAGAGAGACCAGGTAATGATTGCCAACATTCCATAAAAATGTGTTTCGGTGCAACGAACTATTCAAATTTGGCACACCCAGATTGCCAGTCTGTGCTCTTAACCACGTACACAAGAAGCACTTACTCTAAGCGGGTTGAACCGACATTCTCCTTAGGATGAAGTTTCAATGGGAATATCAAATTTACAAGCGGTCTCCCAGTCGATGAAGACGTTAGGTTTTTACAGTTCTTGCATAGAGTTATCTCGGTTTTACAGCGCCTGGAACGCCCATGTGGTCACTCATCTAGTACTGACCAGACTGAACATTGCTTAACTTCGATGATCTAATGAGAACCAGTGTGTCAACATGATTATGCTATTCGTCTGTTTTTATTTATATATATATATATATATATATATATATATATATATATATATATATATATATATATATATATATATATATATATATATATATATATATATATATATATATATATGTTGAGCCAGAGATGTCTCGTGTTGCGGGGTTCAAATCGTTCGACTGGTATTAATCGTGACACCCTGCACTGAAGATTCCTGAAAGGATGAAACACTAGATTCTGTAGGTATTTAATCATTATAGTAAAAAATAATTATATATATATATATATATATATATATATATATATATATATATATATATATGGGGAAATATATTTATTCAATCATATTTCACTTTTTATTCATACTAATCCTTTAATTTATAAAGCTCGATGTAACGACAGAGCATATACAAATAAATGACAAAAGTCTATATTTAGCATTTCAAGATGTTGACCATCTAACCGTTTATTTCTTTAAGTATGTTGAAATGCACAATTCTTGGCAGCACCTGTTTTGTATCGTAGAATCATTCATGTAATTAATGTCAATTTTAAAATTTATTTCGCCCTTAACTCATCAGAAGAGATAGCACGGAAAAAATATTGAAATTGTCCCATCACTAATATATACACTGCATGCCATAATTATATGCAAATCGAATTTTTTGTTCTAACTCCGATGATTTTTAATAGAAAATTAGTGAAACTTGACACGTTATATAGCAACACTAACACATGCGCATATCTAAATTTTTTAAGTTAATCTGCGCAATAGTAAACAAACGGCAACCATTTTAGTGACTTGCAGCGTTTTTCTTGTATGCCATATACAAGATGGGACGTAAATGGTGCTTTTGGTCACGCTAAGAAATCTAAAATTGTCCAAAGGATTCGCAAAGGATTCAGAATAAGATATCTACCTTAGACTTAGTCAAAAAAATTGTTACTAATCCTGGACGTTGTAACGGCTGTTCTGACAAAGAAAAAATTCGTAAGAAAACATTTATGTCGCATGACTAGAATCAAGAGAGAAGTTAACCGTCTCTAAAAACTAACAAAATGTTTTTTGAAAACGCTGCTGTTCCTGATGTGCCCATATGTATCGTATCCTGAAGATGGTTGCAAAATGTGGAAAGCCGGAGATTCGCCCTCAATAAAAGGATATCCACAAGAAAAAGAGGACGGAGTGGGTAAGAAATTACATGAAGGTAAATTTTGAAACTGTATTGTTCACCGATTAGTGTCGAGCGACCCTTGATAGACACGATAGGTGGAGTAAAGGATGGTGCCGTAATGAGTGTCCACGTCCCCACCGGATCAGGGGTCAACAAGGAGTTGCTGATGAGATGTTTTTGGCTGCAATCATTATTAATGAACTAGAAGAGAATTCAGAGTCGCAATGGAAGTGAAAATGACCGTCAAACTCTATATTAATTTAATTAGGGAACACGTTGAACCCTGGCATAAAAAGAAAAAATTGTTAGTCTAAAAAAATATAGTATTCATGCATTTTTTTTTTTTTTTTTTTTTACATTTTCACCACAAACAAGGCACATTGTCACTTTGATGTAGGGGGCTATTATCAAGGACATAAGCTACAAGGACACTATGGAGGGAGTTGGGCAAAAAGATGTCTGTTCACATTACATTTGAACTTCTGCATGCCAGTACAGTTGGGGAAGCAGGGACCCGGAAGGGAGTTCCAAAGTCTAGCAGTTCTGGGGAAGAAACTACTGAAGTAGAAAGCTTTCTTACATCTACGGATCTCTACTGTGTAGGGGTGGGATTTAGCTGCTAGTCATGTTTGTCGGGGATATTTATGTGGAGAGGGTACAAATGCTTGCCGTTTGTCAGAGCACTCACCATTAAAATACTTGTAGAACAGGCAGAGGGATGCAACATTTCGTCGATGGGACAGAGGCTGAAGCTTAGATGACAGTTCAGGGCTTATCATGGTGGCGACTCTCTTTTGAACCCTGTCTAGGAGCAAGACAATAGTAGCAGACGCACTAGTTCAAATGTGACAACAATACTCCATATATAGGCGAATGGGGGCCTTATAGAGGTACAAGATTCTTTCAGGCATTAGTAGTTTTCTAGCACGGTAGAGAGAGCCTACCTTCTTTGCAGCAGTCTTGGCAATGCTGTCAATGTAACTGTTCCAACTATTGTCCCTTGTGAACGTTAGGTCGAGGATAACGACTGAATATTTAGAGAGTATTTTTTTTTTTTTGCCAGACATGAGAAAATAATTGAATGGCTATCCTGTTCTCTAGATTTAAATCCCGTCGAAAATCTGTGGAGCAGCTTGAGAAGGAAGATTTATTCCGGAAGAAGGCAATACACACCCAAAGATGACCTCTGGAATGCTGTTCTGACTGCTACCAAAGAAATTTCATCAAATAAAATCGAAAATTTGAGATGTTCACTTAATAAATGTTTTTTTTTTCTTTTGTTAATAACAAAAAATATGCAAATAAATACAATATTGATGGCACTATGAAGCCATATTAAAGATGTTTTGTATTATCGTTGTTATCAAATTATATATTTCTAAGGTAATCAATATTTTCATTTTCTCTCACCATGTCGCCATATTTGCTACTTTAGTAACGATTTGCATATAAAGGTGACTCGATAAAACACGTTGCAGGTCACTAAAATGACTAATGTTTGTTTACGATTGTGCAGATTAGCCTGGAATTTTAGATCTGCACATGTGTTTGTTTTGTCATATAACGTGCCAGGTTTCACTAATTTTTATTAAAAACTATCGGAGTTAGAACAAAAAATCGATTTGCATATAATATTGGCACGGAGTATACATATATATATATATATATATATATATATATATATACACGCGCGCTCACACACAAACATACACACACACACACATATATATATATATATATATGTATGTATATATATATATATATATATATATATATATATAACCAGTAGAGTTTAGTTTCCTAGAAGTACATTCAATGAAACAACATGTGTCTACCAAAGAGTGCTCAATAAGTGAACAGAGCAGGTATATTAAATTTATTTATACAAACATCGATGGCTACATATGTGCATACATGTTTCTGTAATCACCCGCGTTGGGGGATTACGTATTCAGGCCAAGAATTATCGTCGATAACTCAAACTCTAATCAACGTCCGAAGTGTCGTAATGAAAGATTCCACAGTCTCTGGTTCTCCTTGCTTTATAGAATGAAATACGTAACGGTCGTAGGTTTCATTCGTTTCCCCTATAGCATATTTATCAAATGCCTGAATAATTGCGGTGAGTGTTCTTTCATCCTCGGGTCTTGAAAATTGGAACCCGTAGTAGATTTTCAGTGCGTCGTCTCTCAACGTATGAAGCAAAACACCTAATAATGGCGTAGTTATACCATTTTAGTTTAAACAACTTCCAATTCGCCGCTAAATTGTCTTCCGTACATAGGGGCGCCCAGCCACTGATCTGTTTGTTTCTTCCATGTTCGCTTCCGACATTTTTTCCCGTCCACGTGACGTACGTATAAATTACAATTTGAAACAAGAACAATAAAGTTACTTATCTGTTTCTGCAAGGGACGCAACTCGAGATGGTGAAAACTCTTGTTAGTTCCTCATGCAAATTATATATATATATATATATATATATATATATATATATATATATATATATATATATATATATATGACTAGCTGGACGCCCGGCATTGCCCGGTCGTGCAATACGCTTAAACATGATATTTAAGTTATGCAGGTTGCGTATGTATTATTATAGAATCAATCTTCTGTTGAGTATTTAATATTATGAGGAATAATTTGTCTTGTGGACGAATTCGCAAAAAAAAAAATATTTTTAAATAATGATGATGTCGTTCATTAAATTCCGTTTGTGTTTGTCTACAATATCACCTCAGCTGATATTTGGTCTTGACCATCTTTAAACTAGTCTTTCTTCTCGGATAGATGAAAAAGAAAAATTTTTACAAGGGAATATTTTACGTTACACCGGTGTAATCTTAGCCTGTGTAATGTAAAATATTCCTCTGTTTCTCTTTTTATCTATGAAAAAAGGAAGACTGTTTTTAAGATCAATTTTTTCGATTTTCAGTACTTACGGGATGAACCTCTGTACAGAACATATCTAAGAACACTACCAGATGCATAAATGACCTGCGAATGTGTGAAATTTGCAAAAATTAGACTCAACTGTTTTAGAACCTATAAGAAAGGAACTCATAAACACACACACACAAAATACTTTCATGTATTAGTGTAGATAGAGATTGAGATAAAGATTAAGCTTTTAAGTTAACCAAATCAAAATGTCAATGTATTATGACAGATTAATTGTATATAAAATATAATTAGGTTGAATGCAATAATATTTAAGAGGATGAATTAAAACGGTGGAATTTATTATTGAGATGAGTATTATTTATTTATTGCGGACTATTATTCTCATCTTTTAGTTCTTGTTTCATGACGTTTCGGCCAACTATTCCTTTGTCCTTCGTTAGGTGGTAACCACAACGGGATAGGAACTCCGAATCCCCTAACTGCACCCTCAACAATTACTGCCTTCCATAGTTGTCATCTCAGCCAAATTTGGCCTTGGGGTGGATTGAAACCGCTATCTTCAGACAATGTTCACCTGGAACCGTAGAGATTCAACGTCTCTATCCACTGCGTCACAGTTCCTATTCCGTCGCGGTTACCACCTGACGAAGGCCAGAGTTGACCGAAACGTCGTAGAAAACAACAACTAAAAGATGAGGATAATAGTCCGTGATGAATAAATGAATAAAACGGTTAAGTTTATTACAAAAGAGCTGAAAGCTGCCGATCAATATATTCTAATAGTCACTATTTCTTTGTGTGTGTGTGGGGGTGTTCTACTGCAACATACATTTTGTTTGTTTCTTTTGAGGGGAGGGGGATTGATGCCCTTCTACATTTGAACGTGAAACGTACTTGATCGACAGAGAGATAGGCAAAACCCCAAAGAAAGGCGCGAAGACATGTTCAATAAATATTGCATCCAAAAAAAAAAAAATTGCAAATGCTGTCTTCATTGCAGCCTCTCAGAAATGTATTTAGGTTGCCCTAACTGAGAGCCGACTTTTAAATAGCAAGTTTTCTAAGACAAAAATTATAAGTAGGTCTTGTAGAGAAACGCATTCTCCTCGCTCCGTTATCTTCCCTCCCTATCCGCCTCCCACGAACTGTCAGTTTTTTACTTCGACAATCCACCCGTAACATCAGGTGAGAGTGGGTGTCATTAGTTTGGACGTTTTCTCTTGTCCGTGATTTATGAAAAGCGGGATGACATCACTACAAATGACTCATTCTTTTTTTCAGTGAGAATCGTCGAAAGCATCGGGGAATGCACTCGAGAGAGCGCATATCCCCGCAACAACTCTGGTGGGCCATCGTGTGACTCGCGAAACCTTCAATGCGAAATGTTATTTTTTTTAACATATCCTGCAACTAATATATATATATATATATATATATATATATATATATATATATATATATATATATATATATGTATATATATATATATATATATATATATATATATATATATATAGTGGTGCCAAAAAGAAAGTCCGCACTTGTCATTTTTTCAAAAACAGCAAATTTACGGTAAATTGAATGTAACCGTTTAAACAACCTAGACCTCATTTGATTCGCCTTTTATTCTTCTTTAATTTTACCTGTTCATATTTGATTTGTAATTGAAGTATCCTAGTGTTCACGTCAATTTAAAAAATTAACTTTGAATTAAGAAGGCAAAAAGAATCTCCGTAGCAACAAATGAGCTTAAAATATCCACCTTTTAGGCAAAAAAGCATCTGTAATCGTAATTGTTGTTGTTTCATGTTCACAACGTAATATTTAGTCCATATGCCTCGATTTTCTCTTAGTGATCGTCAGAAGTTCATTAATCTGCACCTTTGTGGTTTATCCACTCGAGTATTATGCCGCAAATTGAAATGTGGTGAGAAAGCGGACAAATTACTGTGAAAAAGCACCAAAACACTGTCCGTGTTCGTGATGCCCCTAAATCTGGTCGTCCTAGAGTTATTTCTTACTGGGAAAGCAATGCTATCAAGATCCGCAGCCTCAGAAACAGATTTTAAACGGCTCCTCAAATCCAACTATACTGTAATCTTGTTAAAAAGTTCTCTCTTTCTACAGTTAAGAACATATTGAAGAAATTTGCAAGGCTGTGTTGCAAGAAGCAAGCCAATGATTTCTCTAAAGAACAGAAAGCGCCCTCTTCGTTATCTTCGTCAGATACAATGAAGATCATGTCTTCATATATATTGAAAGTGATTTTTAGCGACAAAAGCAAGGTACATAGGGAGAAACAAAGAATTTTATCCTAGGTTTACAGTTTCAACGCTGCAAAGTGGTGGAGGTTCAGTTTTGGTGTGGGGAGTGATTAGTTCCTATGTCCCAGGGCCTATAGTTTGTTTGCAAGGTCGAATTAATTCGTCCACGTACATTAATATGTTGACTGAGCATTTTTCTACCCTCCTTTGGCCGGAATTTGGATAATAATCCCATCTTCATACAGGATAATGCTCCCGCTCACATAGCTGGCAATGTCAAGAGGTTCATTGAAAAGAATAATATTCCGTGTTTGGATTGGCTTGCACAATCTCCAGACCTCAACCCTATCGAAAACAGCTACGTAATAATAAAATTTTAAATCTGGAAGAACTTTGGAAAAAAAATTAAAGAGAAGTGGGATGCCCTTTCACTGGAGTATTGCCGCATACTAATTCAAGGAATGCCCAAAAGATTATAGACTGTATTTTGAATTGCAAAAGAGATATGCTACTAAATATTAGCTAGTTCATTGTGTTTCTGTTGTATTTGTGTTGTATTAATGTCCTAAAGTTACATTTAAATAACAATTTTCCATTGTGCGGTGTTTCTTTTTGCCTTCTTTTTGATTTCCTCATCAAATGGAAATCTCCCGCTCATGAGCCATTGGAATGAAGCATCCTGTCTATATACTCCTGGTTAAGCTCATTCAGGAACTTTCCTGCTCTTTTATGTTGTTCACATCCTTGTTTTTTTTGTGTCTATCTCGATTTCCGTATATTTCTTTCTTTTTTTTTCTTACAATCTGTGTTGCTGGTTCATCGACAATATTTTTCAGTTATTTTTGTTATTTGTTGTATATGTTGACGTTATTTTGTTATTTGTTGTATATGTTGACGTTATTTTGTTATATGTTGTATATTTCGAGGTTATTTTGTTATTTGCATTATATTTTGACGTTATTTTTGTTATTTGTTGTATATGTTGACGTTATTTTGTTATTTGTTGTATATGTTGACATTATTTTGTTATTTGTTGTATATTTTGACGTTATTCTGTTATTTGTTGTATATTTTGACGTTGTTTTGTTATTTGTTGTATATGTTCACGTTATTTTTTTATTTGTTGTATATTTTGACGTTATTTTGTTATTTGTTGTATATTTTGACGTTATTCTGTTATTTGTTGTATATTTTGACGTTATTCTGTTATTTGTTGTATATTTTGACGTTATTTTGTTATTTGTTGTATATGTTCACGTTATTTTTTTATTTGTTGTATATTTTGACGTTATTTTGTTATTTGTTGTATATGTTGACGTTATTTTTTTATTTGTTGTATATTTTGACGTTATTTTGTTATATGTTGTCTATTTTGACGGTATTTTGTTATTTGTTGTATATGTTGAAATGTTGTTATTTGTGGTATATTTTGACGTTATTTTGTTATTTGTTGTATATTTTGACGTTATTTTGTTATTCATGGTATATTTTGACATGATTTTGTTATTCATGGTATATTTTGACGTTATTTTGTTATTTGTTGTATATGTTGACGTTATTTTTTTATTTGTTGTATATTTTGACGTTATTTTGTTATTTGCTGTATATTTTGACATTATTTTGTTATTTGTTATAACGGCCTTCCTTGAACAGAGAAATTTATACCGATTAGCACTATAAATAGCGCTAGTAATTCCAACACCGGTGAGAGAGATGCGACTGCACTTCAACTGCTAGCCGAGTGCCCAGCAGATATACGCGCTTTCCTATCTTTGTACATTATAGTTAATACACTTGTTCCTTAACCGAACCTCAACTTGATTGTTCTTATTTTCACTGTTGTTCCACGACACAACAGATTGGCGACAAGGAATCGAAACGACCATCACTGCATAGAATCACCAAAAGTGATTGAAATAAAGATTCGTAAAATCTTTACGGCAGAACATCTTCGTCGTTTCCACAGAGATTTGGATACGCAAGGATTAACAGCGAATTAATTACTACAATAGTAATTTGGCGACGGGAAAAAACTTGCTACCAAAATCTACAGCGAAAAACGTGAATGTTCGCAATTTTTTAATAATCGAACACACTTACCAAGTGTTTTAGAAAGGGAAAAAGGGTTCATTTTTTCTTCATCAGAAGCCATTTTTCCTACGGTAAGAATTTTCTTCTGCAAAGTTAAATGCCCAAAACCAACTAGCAAGTACCGTGTAAGCTTATCGTTATTTCGATAACATCTGGGATTGGAAAAAAACACGCTTGACTTTGTCAAGAGAAAAAGAGACAGTCAGTGAAAAATAATGATTCGCGTACGTCATTTGTGCTTAGCAAATACGTAAAGAATCAAGTCATTTTTTGCAAAATGCGAACAGAAAAAAAAAACATTAAAAGTTTCCATACGAATTCGTCGGATATTTAAAGCGACGGATTTTGTTTTTGCTACGTAAAAATGCGTGCAAATAAAAAAAAATGTTAAACAAATGTTATTTCGCTGGATCGTTTCTAGTAAGACTAGAAATATAAATTAAGTTACAAAAGGACTGCTAAACTGTTGTTCTTCAAACAAAAGAATTGGGAAAGAAAACTTCGGTGATTTTATTTTTTTTACTAAGGAATATTTCTTTAATACAAGCGTAAATTGTAAACTGAATTCGTATGATGGATGCGAAATTCCAAGATTCACTGTTGGTATTGTTCCAATTCAAGGCAGAGCAAAATCTCGCGTTGCAAAAGTAGTAAATTCAACAACAAGTAGAAAGAGAAGAGTGATTTAAACAAGCATTGGAAGAAAAAATGTTTCAACAACAGAAACGCTTCGAAGAAATATTGATGAAAACACAGGAGGAACAAAGAAAAATTCTGGAGGCGGCACAGTTAACTAAAGCGGACAATAATCATAACGCATTTTCTCAAACAGCTGTGTGGGCCGCTATTGAAAATTTCATTTATAATCCAGAAGATGATGTCACTTTTGTTTCCTGCATGGTAGGCAATTTCTGTTACAAACAGACCACAAACCATTATTAACGATTTTCGGATCGAAAAAGGGACTACCACAACATATGGCGAATAGATTCCAAAGATGGGGTACCATACTTATGAATTACAATTTTCAAATGGAGTATGTACCATCTAAAAGATTTGGTCATACAAACGGATTATCAAGGTTAATACCTAAGCAGACATAACCATTAGAGGATATGGTAATATCAGCCATTCAAGCGGAAGTTGAAGTAAAAAATACGTTATGTGACACAATAAGAGAACTTCCAGTAACGCTTGATGAGATTAAGAGTAAGGCAGAGGTGGACGAATTTATTATACGCACGAAAGAAAGGGTCAACAATAATGAACTGGATGAAGAAATGTATTCAATTTGCGATAACGTCCTGTTATATAGCGACAGGGTCGTAATTCCTACGACATTAAAGAAAAGAATGCTCAAGGAATTCCATGAGGATATCCAGGCATATCAAGAATGAAAAGCTTTCGTTTATTGGCCAAACATGGATAAGAATATAGAAGGAAAAATCAGGGAGTGTAGAGGATGCGCATTAGCTATGAAAGCTCCTCCGACTCAATTCGGATCGTGGGCAAAACCGGACCGACCTTGATCTAGGATTCATTTAGATTTTGCAGGACCGCTAGATGGGTTCTACTATATCATTGTTGTAGACAGCCTATCTAAATGGCCGGAAGTATTAAAATGTAAGAATCCCAGATCCAAGGTAACTATCAACTTCCTTATGAACTATTCGCTAGGTTTGGAGTAGTAGACTGCATTGTTACAGACAATGGAACGCAATTTACGTCTATCAAATTAAAGCATTTTTGCGAGGATCATCTAGTCGAGCATCTAACCATTCCGCCATACCACCCAAGAAATAATGGACAAGCAGAGAAATTCGTTGACTCATTCAAGAGAGCTCTGAAAAACGCTATTGGGTCCAATCCAACAGTTTTTACAAGTCTACAGAGTCACTTCGAATGCAAACATCGAAATGTCGAAGACACCTGCTGAGGTTATGTTCGGACGCAAGGTTAGATCGATTTTTCACAAGTTGTACCAGACCAGGATAAGCCAAACCTCAAAAACCCGATAACAACAAAAAAAAACGGTATAAAGTTGGCGAAAGAGTCTTCTACAAGATTCACAGAAATAATAAGACTTTCTGGGAGTCTGCATTGTTGAGAAACAAATAAACAATATGGTCTACATGATTAAGGGACAAGACTTCGTGCACAAACGTCACACTAACCAAATTCGGAAAAGATACTCGAACAGTGAGGTGACCAGATCGGTCGACGAGGACATCATGGACACAGTGTTTGATACTTTTCAGGTGCCCATACCAGAGACAGCTCCGAAGAACAGAAGATCAACAGAAAAAAGGAAATCAACAGAATTGATTAGGGTGAACCCAAAACAAAAACGTTATTAATCACAGACTGGATATTTTCAAAGGGAGGTGTTATACAGACCTTCCTTGAAAAGAGGAATTTACACCGATTAGCACTATAAATAAGGCCTGTAAATTCCAACACCGGTGAGAGAGATACGACTGCACTTCAACTGCTAGCCGAGTGCACAGACGATATACACGCTTTCCTATCTTTGAACATTATTGTTAATACACTTGTTCGTTAACCGAACCTCGACTTGATTGTTCTTATTTGCACTGTTGCTCCACGACACAACATTATTTGTTGTATATGTTGACGTTATTTTGTTATCTGTCTTATATTTTGACGTCATTTTGTTATTTGTTGTATAAGTTGACGTTGTTTTGTTATCTGCTGTATATGTTGACGTTATTTTGTTATTTGTTTGATATTTTCACGTTATTCTGTTATTTGCTGTATATTTTGACGTTATTTTGTTGTATATTTTTAATTTATTTTGTTATTTGTTGTATATGTTGAAGTTATTTTGTTATTTGTTATATATTTTGACATTATTTTGTTATTTGTTGTATATTTTGACGTTATTTTGTTATTTGGTATAACGGCCATCCTTGGATAGAGGAATTTACACCGATTAGCACTATAAATAGCACTCGTAATTCCAACTACGGTGAGAGAGATGCGAATGCACTTCAACTGCTAGCCGAGTGCCCAGCAGATATACACGCTTTTCTACCTTTGTACATTATTGTTAATATACTTGTTCCTTAACTGAACCTCGACTTTGCACTGTTGTTCCACGACACAACATTATTTGCTGTATATGTTGAAGTTATTTTGTTATTTGTTGTATATTTTGACGTTATTTTATTATTTGTTGCATATTTTGACGTTATTTTTTTATTTGTTGTGTATTTTGACGTTATTTTGTTATTTGTTGTATATGTTGACGTTATTTTGTTATTTGTTGTATATTTTGACGTTATTTTGTTATTTGTTGTATATGTTGTCGTTATTTTGTTATTTGTTGTGTATTTTGACGTTATTTTGTTATTTGTTGTATATCTTGACGTTATTTTATTATTTGTTGTATATTTTGACGGTATTTTGTTATTTGTTGCATATGTTGTCGTTATTTTGTTATTTGTTGTGTATTTTGACGTTATTTTGTTATTTGTTGTATATTTTGACGTTATTTTATTATTTGTTGTATATGTTGTCGTTATTTTGTTATTTGTTGTATATTTTGACGTTATTTTGTTATTTGTTGTCTATTTTGTCGTTATTTTGTTATTTGTTGTATATTTTGACGTTATTTTGTTATTTGTTATTTGTTGTGTATTTTGACGTTATTTATAGTCAACCATATAGGAGTCTATTCGTGACCAGACACACACACACGCACACATTCAGCTTTATATATATATATATATATATATATATATATATATATATATATATATATATATATATATATATACGTTTTCAACCTTACTAAACCGTTTAGATGTCTTTAAATTAGCATCACAATAAAGGATTGGAAATTAGATTCATACTTCGAATCAAAACCCAAAGAATTTTAAAAGTGAGATAATTATAAGTTCGTTGACAGATGGAAGCACGTTGCGTAATTTTAAATTGGCAAATATTTTTGCACCTGTAATAGAGCGCATATGAACGCTTAGGAAAATATCAGCAGGAGCTGTAAGATAGCTGACTTGAGAAAAACAGCACCTATGCAAATTAGGAAACGTGCAAGATGAAAAAGAAAAAAGTACACCACGTGGTCTGGAGAAAAAAAAAGTGTGGTTAAAAAAGATGGACGTGTAAAGTCGAAAACGAGAAATTGCTGCCGATGGTCAACGTGTAGTGGAGCAGAAAGAAAAACACGAATCGGGTGAGATGGACATGTAATCACGCAATGGCAGCGAGAGACTTTTTAAGCTGGTGTCGAGATGGGGAGAAAGGAAAAACGGTAATAAACGATTTGTGTAAAAAAAAAAAAAGAAAGAAAAGCCATGACGGGTTTATTTTGTTTGCTTCTTTCTTTCTGACGGTGCCGGGCGGCGTGGGGATCCGAAAAAAGTGTGTAATAGTAACGAACACGGTTCTAGTGTAACGGCCACATTACATACCGAGTTAATAGAAAAAAACCATTTGGTTCTGAAAAAACTGTTAGGTGAAACCCTTAGCATTATCAATTAGTTTTAGAACGCAATGAACACCTTTTTATATTTATGATCATTTTTTCACAAAAAAAGCAAAGTCCGCTTGAAGGCCGATCAAAATTGTTTTCATCCACGAAGTGATGGGCCTGATTAAACATTTTAGTATTTGATATGTGTGGGTTTGTGTGCATGTGTGTGTTTGTGTATGCGTGTGTGTGTGTATTTACAAAGGAATCTGGTCATACAAGCCTCTCCTCAATTTTTTTAGAAAAAACTTTCTCTCTGTTCCCTCTCCCTCTTTTTCTCTCACACGCTTTATCTGTGTCTTTTATATCTGTATGTATGTATGTATGTATGTATGTATGTATGTATGTATGTATGTATATGTGCGTGTGTGTAACTCTTATAAAAATTCTCTTAAGTAGATTATATTTACCACCTTTTAGCCTATAATTTGATTTTCTGTATAATCTTGTGATGAAATCACTTTAATGTTGACCATATATTTAAATTTTCTATTTGGTGTTTAATACAAGTGCGTGTGATAATCTTTATGCAAATAAAAAAAAAATTGTAACGACTCAAAAAAAAATCGTACACTGCTTGATTGTTGATGTTGAATTCTTGAAGCTTAAGTAAATGATTTTTTCATAAATCATATTACGTTTTGCTATATATATATATATATATATATATATATATATATATATATATATATATATATATAACTACTTCATTTACTCACATAAAATTAATATACGAAAGTATAGATTTATGCGTAAACTTTAAGTATTTACTTCAAAAGTGCTCAATACGTAGGTAGAGCTAGTTAGTAATTTATAAAATATATATGGCGATTAAGCTACACTGAATATTCGGCGTTTCATCCACTCTAGGATTCATCAGGCTTATGCGCCTAGTCTAGGTAAAAAAATAACTCACAAGTAAAAACCATTAAATTTCAACGAGGTTGTTGATAGTGCTCAATTAAAAAAGCGCTAGATATTTACCATAAGTCGCTACAATAAATCTACTGTTTCGGTCTTAAAAGAGATCGTCAGGCGAAAATAGATCTGTGCTCCTGTTCGAGGCCAGTTATTTAATCATTTGATTAAATTTAGTCATTTAATTAAATGACTGGCTTCGAATAAGAGCAGAGGTCTCTTGTCACCTGACGATATCTTTTATGACTGAAACAGTACATTTATTGTAGCAACTTATGCTAATTTTGGTTTCCTAAATTGAATAAAGTAACACACACACACACATATATATATATATGCCTATAAATTTGGGGGGGGGGGTCCTGTAATGATATTTATATTAAAAACCCATTTCATTCTATGTATTTAAAGAGAAAATACAACTTTGTTATATATGAGTCGTGGAATTGCATTCATCTGTAAAAGATCTAGCTTATTTGCATATTCTTTTAAGCATTCATTTTAATTAATTTCTTCTAAGTTTTTTTCGGTTTTCTCATGGGATGATCATCTTTAGTTAACTATTACGTGTTATTATATTCATGCATATATTCTACATGATTTATACTTGCGTAATATTTACGTAAAAAGGTTATATTTAACACAAACCTCTTTCTATATATATTTATGTATGCGTATATATATATATATATATATTTGTTTTAAAAAAGTTACCGACTAAACTCCTCTGTCAGTTTTTGGTCTACGGGCAGGAAACTTAATATATAGGGTATTCGAACCCATACAAAGCTTTATATTTGTGTTTTAGCTGCGGAAAATCGATGCAAAAGTGTGAAAATTAAATTTTAAAAAAATGCCAGGTGAAGGTCGAACGACGGCATTATGAATATGCATGCATAACGTAATAACTATTAGTTCATGCTTTAATTTTTAGCCTTGCAACAAACATGGCTTCATAGCTCAGACATTAACGTCAAAGTAAAAAGTAAATCGTAAGCTAAACGTTTTGGTTTCGATTATCCGGTGGTACACGAGTCATTTTTCCCCAACTTTTTAAATCATTACTATATATTGGGCTCAATATAATATTATAATAAATACGAAATCTGCATTCATCAAAATATCAGGAGGGGGGGATGGTAGTATCTCATATTCGCTGAACGGGCCAATTGCCACGTGTCATTTTTTCTCACATTTTTCTAATCTTTGTGTCTTGTTCTCTCCTCCGTCTTTCTTCCGATATTAATCCCTATATTTGAATCCTTAACATAATGCTTGTACCATGTCCCCAAATGCTAGTGCGATTATGTTACAAAAGTGGGCTTTTAATATGAATATCAATGCGACAAATATTTAACTTCATATGTATACTAGCAGAGTGACCCGGCGTTGCCCAGGGTTGTATGATAGTTAACAAATGTTTCACACTCCTTTTTTTATTATTATCAAAATCGATCATTTTTTTATTATTATCAAAATCGATCATTTTTTTATTATTATCAAAATCGATCATATCGCCTATTTTTCAATCAAATCAATTGATTGCCTGCTCTAATTGCGGACCCATCGGGGTGCACAAGGAGAAATCTTCATTTGCCTTCCCGCAATAACTTAGTCAATAATACATTGTACTTTACATTGCACTGTAGAGAATATACTCTTAAGTTTATAAAATTATTTTTATATAATGGCTTGAATTAAAGTTTAGAATGCAAAACCAAGTAGCATGCTTCATTCGTGCTCGAAACAGAAGCATTCATTTCCAAACCGCCCCTTTCATATAAAGATCCTAATGTTGATTTTTTTATGCTGGCCTTTCTGCTTGTGCGGTGATAATAGCTTGAATTAAAGTTTAAATTGTAAAAGTCAAGTATCGTGCTTCACTTGTGCTCTAAACAGAAACATTCATTTCGAACGCACCCTTATCATATCAAAGAACCTACTATTGGTTTTAAATGCCGGGCTTTTCTGCCTGTGTGATAACAAAACTTCTCAAATTTGCTTGGGATGTTAGGATGTATAAGGTGTTAACGCTGGTCGAAATTGGCTGTTCCTTCTTTCATCGGATTATTTCGATTATTGATTATCAATAATCATCGAAGACATTCTATACAAAACCTATCTAAGAACACTGCCAGATACATAAAATATATAAGCTTCCCCAAGGTCCCAGTCGTCTTCATATTCATCCAGTGGAGGTCTAGTTAGTGCTTTCTCTCCTCGGTCTTTCCATTCTCCTTGACTTTCTAAGTTGCTCATCTCTTATTCAGTTTCTGTTTATTACTCTCGCTATATGTTGTTTGACCCCCTCTTCGCTCTTATCTTATTGACTCTCTCTCTCTCTCTCTCTCTCTCTCTCTCTCTCTCTCTCTCTCTCTCTCTCTCTCTCTATCGAATCGTGTTATTTGTTACCGTTCTCAATCTCTACATTCATTTTTTGAAGGCTTTTCGACAGTATGGACAAAATTAAAATCCGCACGATTTTCTTGTTCCAGTTCCAATTAGGTCAAAAAGCTGCCAGAACAGCTCATGATATCAATGATGCGTTTGGCCCAGAAACCACTAATGAACGTTTGGTACAACGGTGCTCAAGACATTTCGTAATGGTGACGAAAGTTCGAAGATGAAGACGGTCGCGACCGGCCAACTGCGGTTGATAGCGAACATTTGAAAGCCTTAATTGAAGTCGAATAACCACACGAGAAGTTGCTGTTGAACTCGAGGTCCACCACTCAACGGTTGTTCGCCATTTAAAGCAAGTATGGAAGTCGAAAAGTTGGATAAATGGGTGCCTCATGAATCGAACGATAATGAAAAATATCGCCGTTTTTAGGTGTCATCTACGTTCCTTCTGCGCAACAAAAACGACCCATTTCTCGAGCGGATTGTGATGTGTGATGAGAAGTGGATCCTCTACGACAACTAGCGATGTTTGGCTCGGTGGTTGGATGCCGAAGAAGCTCTACAACACTTCCAGGAGTGGAAATTGCACCAAAAAAAGATTATGGTGACTATTTGGTGGTCTGCAGCCGGTCTCATCCATCACAGCTTCTTGAATCCTGGCGAAATGATTATGGCAGAGAAGTACTGCCGACAAATTAACGAAATGCACCAAAAGCTCCAACGTATGTGCCCGAGATTGGTCAATATGAAAGGAGCAATACTCTTTCATAACAACGCTCGCCTGCATGTTGCTTAACTGACCCTCCAGAAGCTGAACGAATATGCTACAATATTCACTGGATTACCACTTTTTCCAACATCTCGACAACTTCCTGCGCAAAAAATGCTCCAAAAGCCGAGATGATGTCGAATCGGCCTTCAATGACTTCATCGCTTCCAGAACACCGGATTTCTATGCTAATGGGATAAATAATCTGTTTCTCGTCAGCAAAAATGTGTCGATTCTAATGATTCTTATTTCGATTAACAACATTTATTATGAAAAGAGTTATTATCTTTTGAAGTTGAACGTCAAAATACATTATTTTATACCAACCTAATATATATATGTGTGTGTGTGTATGTGTGTGTGTGTGTGTGTGTGTGTGTGTGTGTGTGTGTGTGTGTGTGTGTGTGAACAGTCAAAGTGTTGAGCGTTAATTCATTGAATAGTAATCTTTCTTTTATAAAAACACTGCTAGTGGTCAAAGCGTGTTCTATTCGTTTTTAAGAAGAGCTTTGCATTATCGCCAATGACAGTTGGTGATTTTACTTCTTATAGTACTTAATCGGCAAAGGAGAAAGCGGCATATATATATATATATATATATATATATATATATATATATATATATATATATTCAGTCATTAACAGATATTTTGTTTCGCTGGTTTACATGTGAGTTCTTCAGCTTGATTTTTTTTTTTAAATTAGACTATCCTAGTATTAAAGAGTGCTTGATATATTTTTAATTTGCTATATGTATATACTACTTTTATTTACCCATCGTTACTCAAGGTGAAATGAAATTATTTTAGTTTTTAATTTTTATTTGTTTATATATTTGAAAACTTCAACTAGAAACTTATTCAATTAAAAATGTATTATTCGGCTTGCTGATTCTTTAAAAAATGTATGTGAATTATAAAAAATATGTCTTATATTAACGGTTGCTCGGGATGGACTTTTTTTAACAAATTGAAGCTAAGTAAATTATGATACTGCAAACAACATAGTGCAACGATAGCAAATGTAACTTGGCTTGTCAGAATCAAAGTTTGATTTTTCAGCGTAATTGCTATTTGGGTCTAACTATGAATATCCAACAAATTAAAACCATATGTCATATATTAATTTAAAAAGTCAATTTACGTCGTTTTACGATTGTGATAATTTTGGACACGAGAAAGACGAGTGAAGGACGATCGAAAATGTTCACATGTGTGGGATGTTGAGTTTTATGGTTTTTTGTGTGATATTTGGATTGAGTGTGTGTGCGTGTGTGCGTGTGTGTGTGTGTGTGTGTGTGTGTGTTTGCAAAGAATCTGGTCATACAGGCCTCTCCCCTCAATTTTAAGTAAAGAATCTCTGTTTATATATATATATATATATATATATATATATATATATATATATATATATATATATATATATATATTGTGTATACAGTGCGTTGTGCAATCTTCAGGTAAAATGTTGAGATCGCAATTCGTATTAGTATCGTGGGAAAAATTGACGCGGCTATGCTTCTCCTTTCTTCTTTTTAACTCACAAAAGCTATGAAACGCCTCTGATCTCATAGCGAAGAATAAAAAGAAGAAAAAAGTTAACATTAAAAACTAAAAGAAAAAAAAAAGAAAGATGAATGGTTGTATAAATACGCGACTAGACGCAATTATATCATGGTATGTTTCGAGGATGGACGTCGAAATCAACAGAAAACGCTGCAGGAAACGTAATACATTTTGAAACGCGTGTCACATGTTCGATCAAACATGTGACAAGGCAGTCAAGCCAAATTAAAAACAAATAAATTAATTTAAAAAGAAAAATTAATCCTCATTGAATCAAATTATATTGTTTTCTGTTCTAAACTTATTGTTATAAACATACACGTAGGATATCTCTCCTATACAGGGTGTTCCAAAAGCTGGAGGCAATATTTATTAATTTTTTTTTTTTTTTTTACATGGGTGTCACCACTTATCAAGGCCCAGAGGCCATTCGAGGATAAGGGTTAATAGGTATACATTAGTCATTGTGATTTTAGCATAGTAAACAGTGGGAATTTTGTAACTTGGATTACTTAGGGGGACGATTCAATTAGAACTTGTTCACATTGGACTTTTTCTTTTTTTTTTTCATAGGCATCAACATATTATTAAGGCCAAGAGGCCACTCAAGGATAAGGATTAAGAAGTGTACAGTAGAAATTGGACAATATAATAATCATTAGTAATGAAACTTTGTTAAATTTGATAATTATATGGAACGCCGCGACAGAATTCGAACCCGCAATCTGATTCTACAATCTGCATTTGTAAACGCTACAAAACGTCACGTCTGCGTTTTTTCTCACTTCAAACCTCAGTTTTTTTTTTGTTTTTCTTTTTTGCCTATCTATCTATCTATCTATCTATTTATCAATCAATTACTTAATATATTCCACTAATATCTTTCTACAGTGTGTTTCAAAGTCTTGGACACATTTCAAGTCAAATATCTGCTTAACTATGAATAGTAGCAAGATGAAAGTTGTGCCATTTTAAAGTTAAATGCATTAAGTTTTTTGTAAGCTATATTTTTCATTTCTTTTCAGATCCAGTAATGGCGTTCACTCAACTAGAAAAAGCGTTTTGTGTGTTTGATTTTTTAAAAACTGAATCATGTGCACTTGTTCAATATGCATTTGGCAAAACGTTCAGAACAAAGCAATTTTTTGTGGGGATTTGTGAAAGGACTGATCTATATTCCTCCTGTTCCAAGAGACGTAGATGAGCTGAAAGCCCGAATAACAGAATGATGATGTAACCATTGACAACGAAATGCTGGGATGCGTTTGGCAAGAATTGAATTATTGGCTTTATGTATGTCGTGCGACTAATGGCGTTCACATTGAACATCTTTGAACATTCCATGAAAAACTTGATATTACAAACTTTCTGAATATACCAGATGCGTTTTTATATCCTTAATGGTTCTCGAGATATTCAATGTCAAAATGTGCGTAAGATGTTTGGAACACTCCGTATACCATGCAAAGAGTACAAAAAGGAATCAGGGCAAATAAGTCAAGCAGAAAATATAATGAATAATGATTAACACAGATTCATATTTCGTTTCATTTACGAAACTTTGTCAAAAAAGCATTTCAATTAACATATTGTCAATTAAGCGTAAAAAGCTAGATAGTAACGGGAATACCTGCTTGGGAGTTGAGCTGTAATATGTTTGTTCACATTACATTTGAATTTCTGAATGTAATTACGGTTGGTGAAACAGAGGACATGGAGAGAATTTCAAAGAGAAACACTCGTGGTGATTTTGCTGTTCGTTGGATGGGTCGGATTGATGCCGAGGTGGATACAAGTGCAGTCGGGTTCATCGAAGAACATTCTGTTGAAGTACTTGTAAAGTAAATACAGTGAAGCAACACTGTGGTGATGCAGACAATGCGGCATCTATTAGTTTAAAAATACTTCTTTGCATCTTGTTCAATATGGAAAGGGTACTGGTTGGGGCACCAGTTCAGATGTGGGAACAATACTCCCTGTGCAGCTGAATGGTTGCTTTATAGAGACACATGCTACTGTTTAGTATGAAAAGCTTTCTAGACTGGTAGAAGGAGCTTACCTTCTTTGGAAGCGTCTTTTATGTATTTATTCTACTTTGGGTTGTCTGAGAATGCCAGACCGAGAATTTTAAACGCTGGACTAGCGGGAAAAGATGTAGTCGATCATGATAATTGGTATTTGGAAGGTTTCTTGGTGTTGTTAAGGGAAATTAGCTTTGTCTTGGTAGCATTAAATGTGAACATCCATGTTTTTACCCCATTTTACTAGAGGCTGGATGTCATTTTTCAAGGAATCAACCGCTGTTTTCACTGCGTGGGAATTCAATTTACCCTCATATCGGGATTAGAACTTATCAACAAATACATTAATCTCAGGTGCAACGAAGGGCTTGTTTATGACAATCGTGAATGGTAATATATGTCCAAGCAACGACTCCTGAAGCACACCTACAGTGAGATGCTGTTGTTGCTGCTATTGTTGAGAATCATTAATTCATTTCGAATGAATCAGATGATCATTGTTGTTTCCCCGATAAAAAAATAGAACAGATCAATTCTTCAAGTGAATATGTTTAGTTTGTGAGTTTCACAGTTGAAATATTATTCCATACTTAAACGTGACAGGCGGTTTTACTATTCATGTACGACACAACAAGGTACGACAAATAGCTCCTGTTAATTCGTTATTCCTGTAATATTTAGGCACGTCATTGAAGCAACCTAAGAATCCTATGTCAAAAACAACAAGAAATTATGGATTTTACGAGGATTCTTCCAAAAGTAAAGTCTCCTATTTTTAACTCAAAAACTTGAAGAGTTACAAAGACGGAGGTGGTACCCATAAACAAGCGACTGTTTGTGCTCCAGAAAATATTTTTCTACATAGTAACCAACATTCTCAATGCACTTTTGCCAGCAATCAATGATGGCTGCGTATAGATATCAGAGCACGCTTTGTCATACAAGGGTCGTTCCCAAAGTAAAGTCTCTCATCTTTTAACTCAAAAAAGTTGAAGAGCTACGAAGACGGGATTTTTTTTTTACACGGTGGTCACCACTTATCAACGTCAGGAAACCACTCAGGATTGCAAGTACAGTACGTTAGTGTGGAGATTTATTGAAGTGTTTATTTAAGGAGGCGCTTCATTAGGAATTTTTTTACGTTGGACTTAAAGACATCAAGGTTGTAGTCAGGTGGGAAGCAGGCAGACGGAACAGAGTTCCACAGGCGTGCACGTCTAAGAAAGAAGCTTTTTTCATGGAATCTACGTTTTGATTTAGGCACAGATAAAGAGTGGGGAAAATTTTTGACAGTGGATTCAGCTAGACGGGTGTTTTTCGTGAAAGATTGGCGAGGGGGATCAGAGATTGGAGTTCAGACGAGCACCTGCCATGGAAATAACGATAAAACAAGGATAGGCTCGCAACGTCTTTTCTGTGCGAGAGAGGTTGCAGGGAAGAGAAAAGGGCATCCTCCACTAAGTCACGAAGTCTATGTTGTACTCTGTCAAGGCAGGAAAAGCTGTTTTTAGCAGCTCCTGCCCAGATATGGCAGCAGTATTCCATCCTTGGACGTACTTGGCTTTTATATAGAGAATTGCATCAGTAGTGAGATCTTCTGGAGTGGGAGAAGGATCTCACCATCTTTCCAGCGACCTTGGCAACATACTTGATGTATGTGTTCCATTTCAGATCAGGAGTAAAGGTCAAACCCAGAAGCTTGTCAAAATATGGGGCTTCTCCTAAACGAGAGCCATCCATTTCAATTGATGCCAGATGGGGATCAGAGCGTTGATGATGTAAAGATAGGAGTTTGGTTTTCGATGCATTAAAGGTAACCAGCCACGTCTTCCCCCACTGAACCACGTGCTCGAGATCAGCGGAGAGAGAATCAGAGAGAACTTTGTCATTTACAGCTTTTGATGTGTTGCCGTAGATGTTTGTGTCATCAGCATAGATGTCAACGAATGATTTAAGTATGTGTTTTGGGAGATCCTTGACGTAGATCAGGAAGAGAGTTGGGTCCAGGATTGACCCTTGAGGGACTCCAGCATTAATACTGAGGGCCTCTGATTTTTGTCCATCTACCACTACTCTTATGAGCCTATCGGAGAGAAATGATTTAATGATTGAGAACACATTTCCAGTTATACCGTAGCTGGAAATCTTGTGAAGTAGGCCTTTATGTCATACCTTATCGAAGGTCTTTGATAAGTCGAGAGCAATTGCCCTCGAAATGAAGCCTTTGTCATGAGATTCACTAATCCTGCACATCTGCGGTAGATCTTGCAGAACGGAAACCATATTGTGTGTCACTAAGAAGGTTATTTCTGATGAGGTGGTTGACTATTTCTCTATTTAATATGGATTCCAGCAACTTACTCATGACACACAGGAGACTTATTGGTCTGTACTGAGAGGGTGATGACATCACCTGAATTCTTAAATACAGGGCAAACTGAAGAGGTTTTCCAGGGAGTCGGAAAGCACTTCTCCTTAAGGCAACGCTTAAACAGTTTCGTAAGTATGGGAGCAAGTTCTAGTTGAAGCTTTTTTAACACTATAATTGGGATGCCGTCAGGGCCAGTTGCTTTACTGGAATCAAGGTTCTTGATTAGCTTGGCGACCTCATGCACAGATATTTGTATGTTACCTAGCGTGTTCTGTGTTATAGGGGGAAATATGGGGAGTTGATGGTCTTCGTTGCATAGGGTAGAATTAGCTGCAAAGTTCTTTGCAAATAGTTTGGCCTTGTCTGATGCTGACGAGATGACCTCTGGTCCATTGATTATGGTTGGGATAGATCTCACACTTCTGTTCAGGATCCTATTTGTTATTTGCCAAAACTGGTGGGAACAGACTGGGCATATAGCTCTCTTGCATTTTTTATTACTCTTTTACAGTGGTTGCTGGCGTTCCTGAAAGTAGTTTTAGTCTCAGTGCATCTATTACGTTGGTAGTTATGGAAAAAGTGATTTCTGTGTGCGATAGCAGCAGCACATTCTGGGGAGAACCATGGCTGGCTGTTAGGTTTTTGTTGGAATTTTTAGATGGTATGAGTCAGTCTATGCCTACAATTAACCATTCGATCAGATCTGATACTATAGAGGACACTTCCTTTTTAAACATGGAGTGCAGAGGTAAATCAGATATGAATGTACAGAAGCTATCCCAGTCAGCCATAGAGTATCGGTATACAGTACGGTGGAGGGGTACGTCTGGGGACTTGTTACATTTTGTTTTTATCTTAACTGATACAACGGAGTGGTCGGAGGATCCTAGAGGAGAATGAACGGAACTATAACATAGCTCAGGGGAAGTGGATAGAAAAAGGTCTAGGAGGCTTGCATATTGACCGGGTGTATCGGCCACACGGGTGGGTTCACGAACAATCTGAGTGAAGTTATAAGCAATGGCAAAATCATGACAAAACCTCCCCTCATCGTCTGTCTTATTTGAATGGGTCAGCCATTCCACGTTATGGACGTTGAAGTCACCACAGATGTGGATGTTAGCCGAGAAATGTGTAGACAAGATGTGGTTTATTTTCTCAGATATACTCTTAAAGATAGTAACTTGCAAGTGCAACCCGGAAGCACATATAGGGTAAATTAGGATCTTCTCTAGAGATATCCCTGCCACACGGAAAGCCATCTTTAATGTAGGCACATATTCCATGCCCATGGCGATCTTGGGGGTCAGATTTAGCTGTTAAGTTAGAGTATCCATTAATTAGGATTGATACCATTAAAATGAGCGACCTCCTGTGCTCCAGAGTTTATTTTTCTACATAGTCACTACCACTTTCAATGACGCACGTCCATGATAGTGGTTGTTTTCCGAGTCTCACAATTCAATATCTGCAACAAGAGATGAAACTTTCGAGCCATGAATGCATAAGTTTAGTCATCATACCAATGCAATTCGCAATGCCCTCTGATCCATTACGGCGGAATAAAAATAGGGGGCATCATTTTTGAAACGCCGCTAGTAATTTAAACGGGCAGACATACTATTGTTTTTGTGCTTTTTTTTTCTGCTAAAAAAAATTCTAAAAAAAAAGCTTTTTTTTCTAAGAGCAGCAAGCCGAGATTTGGGGGAATAAAATAATTTGCTGATTTATTTACTTTTCCTTGTTTGAAAGTATTTACTGTAAAAAAAAAAACAATTAATATAAAAATAAAACAAAAACACATTTACGCTTTTCAAAATGCAAACAAATATTCTTCTTTTAATTAAATAAGCATTTTTTTTATGTTTGACTCGTAATTTTTTCATAACGTATTTTGGGGTAATTGCGCCAAATTCGGCGGTAATTGCGCCAAATTCGGGGGTAATTGCACCAACAAAAAATGTTCTCTTTATATGCGTGATTGCCAAAAGAGCACTTTTAGCTAGTTGGCGCAATTACCCCAAAGTACGGCATTGCCACTAAGTATAAAACACATAATTTCTTACAACTTATTTTTGCAAACAAAAAAATCGACAGGAGCTATTTGTAGTGCATTAATTTGTAGTGCCTTAATTTACTGTGCCTTAATTTGTCATATCTTAATTTGCCATGCCTTAATTTGCTGTGTCTTAATTTGTTGTGCTTTAATTTGTCATATCTTAATTTGTTGTGTCTTAATTATTGTGTCTTAATTTGTCGTGCCTTAATTTGTTATGTATAAATTTGTTGTGCCTTAATTTGTCGTGCCTTAATTTGTTTTACCTTAATATGTTGTGCCTTTATTTGTGCTTCCTTAATTTTTCGGGCCATCATTTCACGTGTCTATATTTTTTGTGCCTTAATTTGTTGTGCCTTAATTTGTTGTACCTTAATTTGGTGTGTCTTAATTTGTTCTGCTTTAATTTGTTGTGTCTTTATTTGTCGTACCTTAATTTCTTGTGCCCTCATTTGGTGTGCCTTAATTTGTTGTGCCTTAAATTGTCACAGATCTATTTGGTGTGCCTTAATTTGTTGTGCCTTAATTTGTTGTATCTAATTTGTTCTGTTTTAATTTGCTGTAACTTCATTTGTTGTGCCTTAATTTGTCGTGACTTAATTTGTTGTGCCTTAATTTGTCATGCCTCAATTTATTTATTAATTAATCTTTATTGTCTCTTAATTTGTTATGCCTGAATTTTTTGTGCCTTAATTTGTCGTGATTTAATTTGTCATATCTTTATTTATTGTGCCTTAATTTGTTATGTCTTAATTTGTTGTGCCCTGATTTTAGTGGTTTAATTTGTCATGTCTTAATTTGTTTTGCCTTTTTTGTGGTGTCCTAATTTGTCATATCCTAATTTCTTTTGCCCAATTAATCATGACTAAATTTTTTTCTGCCTTAATTTGTTATGTTTTAATTAGTTGTGCATTTATTTGCTGGGCCTTTATTTGGCTTTTCCACCCTGTCGTTTTTTTATTTGCCGCGTCTTAATTTATTATGCCTTTTGGTCTTAATTTGACGGTCCTTATTTGTCGTGCCTAAATTTGTTGTGCCTTACTTTCTCATGTCTTAATATTTTGTGTTTTAATTTGCTGTGACTTTATTTGTTATACCATAACTTGTTGTTCCTTAATTTGTCGCACCCTTATTTGTTGTGTCTCAATTGTTTGTGCCTTTATATGTCGTGCTTTAAGTTGTTTGTGCCTTAATTTGTTTTGTCTGAATTTATTGTGCCTTAATATTTTTTATCCTTTACTTTGTTGTACCTTAATTTGTCGTTCCTTAATTTGTGTGTCTTAATTTGTTGTGCCTTAATATGTCGTTTCCTGATTTGTTGTGCCATAATTTGTTGTGCCATAATTTGTTGTGCTTTCATTTGTCATTTCCTAATTTGTCATGCGTTAATTGCTTGTGTGTTAATTGCTTGTGCGTTAATTGCTCGTGTAATTATTTTGTGTACCTTAATTCGTCGTGCCGTAATTATTCGTGTCTTCATTTGTTGTTTCTTATTTTGTTGTGCCCGAATTTGTCATGCCTTACTTTGTCGTTCTTTAATTTGCCATTCCTTTATTTGTCTTAATTGGGCCTTCATTTGTTGAGCGTTAATTTGTCGTTCCTTAATTTTTTTTACCTTAATTTTTCGTTCATTAATTAATCGTGCCTTTATTAGTTGTTCCTTAATGTTTATTCCTTAATTTGTTGTACTAGTATTTGTTGTGTCTTAATTTGTCGTTCCGTAATTTGTCGGGTCATTTTTTTTTTGCCTTAATTTGTTGTGCCTTAATTTGTCATTCCTTAATTTGTGATGGTTTTATTTGTTGTACTTTCATTTTCGTTCATTAATTTGTCATGCCTTAATTTTTCGTGCAGTAACTTGTCGTGCCTTAAACTGTTGTGCCTTATTTTGTCGTTCCTTAATTTGTCGTGCTTTAATTTGTCTTTCCTTAATTAGTTCTGTTTGAATAATTGTTCCCTAATTTGTTGGGCCTTAATTTGTTGTACCTTAGTATCACATTAATAGAGAATAAGCAGGAATCATTTGTCGTGCTGTTATTTATAGTACATAAATACTACAACCGCGCGACAGACTGATAGAGAGATAGAGCTTCCGTCGTCGTCTTCGTCGTCGTCGTCGTCGTCGTCGTCATCATCATCATCATTATCATCATCATCATCATTATCATCATCATTATCATCACTGTTCCTTTATAACGGCTGCGATCCTGTTTTTTACAATTTGCAGCAGCCTCCGACCCTACCACAGCTTAATCATTTTCATCATCATTTACTACAGTAGGTCTGGTCTGTTCTCATCTACAATTCGCAGCAGTTTCTGATCTTGCCCACAATAACATCATCTACTCCAGCAGTTCTTTCCTAGATTTTATATCACTGGAAAAAAAAACCCTCTCTATTTTTGTTGTACACAACGACTCCGTCCACCTTTTTATTGAGATCACGTTAATAGGGTCGCTTTCATGGGGTCACTTTTATAAGGTCACATTCATAAGGTCATATTCATAAGTTCCCGTGCTTGTATTTTTTTTTGTTTTTGTTTTTTTTATAGCGGTAATCGTGTTACACTAGACAACCAGCTTTTGCTATCAACATCCGTATCACCACTCCCGTTACACTGTTTCAAAGTCGTGACAGTTCAACCGACAAATAGAATCACTTAGATTTTTGGACATATATAAAACAGAATGTATAATGATGGAAAATACTTGTAGCCTGACGAACGGACAGGCAGACGAGAGAATTATGACTGTTAATCAATAAGAGTGAACTGATCGGGAGAAGATAGCAGTTGAATTATTAATTCCGTGCGATTTTTAAGCTTCGGTCGGAAGAGTATGTAAACCTGCCCAACGATTAGATGACGTCTGAAAAACATAGAACCAATTCGATTGCATACACATTGATATTACAACCATGGCAACGAAAAGACTGGACCGTTCAGTTTTCTATTGTTCTAGTTATCAGAACTTTTTGCGTCCCCCGCCCATGAGAGATATATCCCCATCTGAATAGATGCAGTTTTTTTTTTTACGAGTCACCGTCTATCAAGGTACGAAGGTCACTCGAAGATCAGCGTTCATTGTGATTGACAGGTAGACAATGAAACATTAAGGGAATTAGTAACGATGATTGTAAACTGGTCAGCGTGGCTCAACAAGTATTTGTTTAGATTGGATTTTAAAACGATCATGTTTTAGTTAGCCAGGAAACAGCCCCATGATACCGTGTTCTGCGGACTAGCAATTCTAGAAAACAAACTTTGCTCGTAGCAGTTTCGTTTAGTTTTAGGTACATAAAAATAGAACGGGAAATTGGTAGTGGTTGTAACATTTTTATTGCAAACAATTTTTCCAAGTTGAGGGGCATATTTTTAAGCTCCGTCGAGCATCTGCTATGAAAATAAAGATTGAACGAAGAAAGACTAATAACATCTCTTCTGTGAGGAAGAGGCTGTAGGGAGGAGAATATACCCCTTGTAGATTTTAAAATCAGTTCTGTATTCTGTCAATGGAGGAAAGGGTTTCTGAACGACATTTACCAAAATACGGCAACAATACACTATCTTAGAACTTATTTGGCTCTTATACACACAGAGGATTGCATTATGTGTGAGATGTTTTCTGGGGCGGTAGAACGATCCAAACATTTTCCCCGCATCCTGCGTAACGGATTTGATATTAATTTTCCATTTCAGACGCTTGTCAAGGCAGTGGGATTCCTCAAAACTAAAACCATTCATTTGACCTGCGCCACGAGAGGATCAGAGCGTTGGTTGTGAAAAGAGAGTGATTTGATTTTAGACGAATTATAAATTACCGACTACCTATTTTTCCCATGGTACCACGTGCTCAATGCCGGAAAACAAAAAATCATAAAGATCTTGACATTGATGCTCTTCAGAGTGTTGCCATAGATAGTCATGTCGTTTGCATTATTGTCGATGAATAATCTTAGAATATGATTTCAGAGATCGTTGATGGCGATCAAGAAGAGTGGTCGGCCCAGAATGGAATCCTGAGGTACACTAGCATTGATACTATGAGCTTCTTTTTAAACCTTTAGAAAGAAAGGATTTGATTGTTGAGATGACATATCCAGATATTCTGTAGCCAGAAATCATTTGAAGTAAAGCTTTATGCCAAACCTATCAAAGATCCTTGATATGTTAAGGGCTATTGTTCTAAAAATGAATCCCTCTTAAGTATAATTACTTATCCTGTATGATATTACAGTCAGTACATCAGTTGTTTATCTTGCAAGACGAAAATCATAATTAAGAGAGAACAGAAGATAGTTCAAAATGATTGCCATTTTTTTGTTTTATCCGTATGTTTCCAGCCTTTCAGTAGTCTGCTACGCTTAATTTTGAAATAGTACTTGGCTAAATCTGTCACGCTTATGTTTTAAATAACATTTTCGTTGGTCTGTCACAATTAAGGTTAATGAAATAGACGCATCTTAAGAATATTCATTCATGTTATTCTTTGATGTGTGTGCGCATGCGTGTGTGCGTCTGTAAATATTTGCCTTAATCTGTGATTGGTCAGTTTCTAGTTCTTTATTTTTTGATTGGCTGAAACTGTTCGTATCGGTGATGTTTGTTGAAGTTCGCCTAGAATGTACAGCGTTGTAATAACCGAGATCAATAATCGATACTAAACACCTGATTATAGGAAAAGTAGACACGAGGTCGACGTTTATCTGGTCACACGTGGTTATCTTTCTTCGGGTGCACGCGCAAAACAGGACGACTGAAACTTTTTTAGATCTTTATTTAGTTGGGTCCAGGAAAAATTGTCAGGTGTGAACTACGATGACCTATCTGGCCATTCAAGCTATACAAATATGTCCCCACCCATAAGTGGCATGGAGAAAGAGAGAGAATAGAACAGAGAGAAAGTAAAAGATAAGGGAAACAGGAGAGGATGAACGACATGAAGGAAGGAGAATGGGAAAGATAAAAAAAAGAGAAGGGGAGGTAATGAAAGAGAGAAAGAGAAAGAGAGAAGGTGGAGGGAAGAAAGAGATGGAGGGAAAGTGGGAGAAGTAGAAAGGTAGATGAAGGGAAAAGGGAGGGAAAGGAAGAAATTAAAGGAAAGACAGAGAGCGAAAGAGGAGGAAGAAAGAGAGAAAGGTAAAGAAAAAAGGGAAGGGGAGAAATGGGTAGAGAAGAAAGGGTGGGGATAAGAGAGGCACAGGGAAAGAGAGAGGTGGAGAGAAACGAGAGAGAGAAAGAGAGAGGGGATAGGAAGAGAGAGAGACGAAGAGAAATAGAGATAGACAGAGAGAAAGAAAGAAAGAGGGGAAGGAAAGAGATAGAGGAGAGAGAGAGAGAGTGGGGGAGCACAGGTTGGTCAAAAGTTGCATACAGTTAATTAGACGTTACAGTCACAACTGTTCTGCTATTTTTATTCTCTCAACAAAATATAAAAAAAACACATTTATAAACTGTCTATACTACCTCCTGTGTTTCATTGGTTTGTTTAACTGCACGCCATTCTCTTGGTTGTCTGCCTCTTTTTTCTATCTTCTAGACATCATATCTAGCTTGTACACACAATATATACGTACAAGGTCGAGTGGTTTCCCCAAAAGCACCCTATTTTCTTTTGGGTCTTATATTTTGCCAGAGGAACATTTTATTTTTTCACTTTCATCAAATTGTAGTGGAATAATGAAAGATTGTATTCTTAAAATCTGATTGAAATGAAATCGATGTCCATCGTCGCTCGATTCTAATTCTCCCCTAAAAAAATATGGCCCGATTATGTCTTTTTCTCCGCTTTTAATTATCTAGTCTATATTTCTATAAAAGTGCATCTAAAACCAAGCTCCTATCCTTACATCATCAACGCTCTGATCCCCAGCTGGCATCAATTGAAATGGATGGCTCTCGTCTAGGAGAAGCCCCATGTTTTGACAAGCTTCTTGGTTTGTCCTTTACTCCTGATCTGAAATGGAACACGTACATCAAGTCTGTTGCCAAGGTCGCTGGAAAGATGGTGGGGTCCTTCTACCGCTCCAGAAGATATCTCACTACTGATGCAATTCTCTATCTATATAAAAGCCAAGTACGTCCAAGGATGGAATACTGCTGCCATATCTGGGCAGGAGCTGCTAAAAGCAGCCTATCCTGCCTTGACAGAGTACAAAATAGACTTCGTGGCTTAGTGGGGGATGCCCTTTTCTCTTCCATGCAACCTCTCTCCCACAGAAGAGACGTTGCGAGCCTATCCTTGTTTTATCGTTATTTTTATGGCAGGTGCTCGTCTGAACTCCAATCCCTGGTCCCTCCTCGCCAATCTTTCACGAAAAACACCCGTCTAGCTGAATCCACTGTGAAAATTTCCCCCACTCTTTATCTATGCCTAAATCAAAACGTGGATTCCATGAACAAAGCTTCTTTCTTAGAACTGCATGCCTGTGGAACTCTATTCCGTCTGCCTGCTTTCCACCTGACTACAACTTGGATGTCTTCAAGTCCAACGTAAACAAATTCCTAATGAATCGCCCCCTTAAGTAATCACTTCATCAAATCTCCACACTAACGTACTGTACTTGCAATAACCCTTATCCCTGAGTGGCTTCCGGGCCTTGATAAGTGGTGACCACCGTGTAAAAAAAAAGTGAGAATATGTGTGTAAGGACAGTTCTCAACCTATATACTCAACGAATTTTTGATGTACAGACTTTAAATTTGGTATATAGGGTATTCAGATATGTGGAAAATGTGGAAATTAATGGGTTTTTATCCGGATGAAAAGAATGCTAAGGTATCAAAATTGAAAAATTGGTAGTTGGTGGATATCGGATTTTTATCTGTTTGTCAACTGCTTTAGGACTGTGCATACGCGGTCGTGAAACATGATAGTTCCCTTATGTTAAGATTAGGTAGGCTTGAAAACACTCTTTATAGACCGTGGTAAACTGGTCTAATGGCTATCGTACTTGACTCACTGTTTTTTGGATTTTGGTTTCGATCTCAGCTCGAGTATTTTTTTTTTTACTTACAAGAAATAAACTTTTTAGAAAAAACATAAAACTCGCATGCACATGTCTCAGTTTCTTTCTGCTTTTATTTACTTTATTTTTTAAGGAATTTAACTACACATTTAGTACTTACGGTATTTCTGCTTATAATAAATAAGAAACCTACATTAATCTATAATATAAATCTCACCTGTCTGTTTAAATTTATGTATGTATGTATGCATGTATGTATGTTTGCCTAAAACTTTTGATAGAGGCAATGGATTTCACGAGATTATGAAGCTCGACCGTTCGGACGACAAATATCGAAAAATTGGCCAAAAACATTAATTTCTTCACCCTCAACTGGGCACTTTTCTACAAGGAGGGATTTTTTTTTTTTTTTTTTTTTTTTGCGTTGCCATTTTTGTAAGTCATTGTATCCGTTAGAACTTTACTTAATTTCAACGTTCTGAACTTCCGGTCGCGTCATGGAGTAGCAGTACGACGTCAGATTTTTTTCACCTTCTCTTCCACCTTCACGTCACTGGTTCGACCCTGCCTGCCTACTACCACTTTTTTTGTTGCTCAAACACCCGGGTAACGTCCGGCATCCAGGCTAGTTAAAATATAATATTTATGCGTATTTTACGACCCAGTAACGCCAGGTGGCCTACCGGTAATGCATATAAGATTTTATCAGAAAATATATACAGCCTTTTTGTGTGCGCGACATCAACTATTTTTGGTCAACTCTGTTCCGTTTTTGTTATATTTGCTATATTATATCGATAATATTAATAATAAATATAATCGCAATACAATACATACATTCATACCTCATCTCAAAAATTCAGAATTGCATTATCGCAATATAGTTGTGCATAGAGATTAGTAGTGTCGGGCGTTTTTTTGCATTTTTTAGACCATTTAATTTGAACTCAAGTCTTTATATACTTTACGATAGTCTCTCTCTCTCTCTCTCTCTCTCTCTCTCTCTTTCTCTTTCTCTCTCTCTCTCTCTCTCTCTCTCTCTGCGTTGAATAGTATTCATACTTAGAGTGGTATCCATATTGGTTATAATGGTCTAGTCTAATCTTCTAGTTAATAATTGAACAATGCAGTAATTTTTGATGAAGCCTCTCGAGGCCATATTAACAGGAACTACGGCTTTTCATTCTTCAAAAAATAGTCTGAATTTTGCTTTCAACACTTCTGCCTACAATTCCCATCTTTCGTATTCCATTATGAAAAATTCAAAACCACAAGCATAAACCCAGATTATTTAATCCTTACGTGGATCCATACCACCAGCTCTCCTTTCCTAACATCGTTGGTCTTCGTTTCAACATTCCAGAGGTTAAAATTCATTTACATAAGATGAAAGCTGACTTGATGTTCTTGTGCGAAATCGGCATTAGCCAGTAAAGTTTAAATGATGACTTCAAAATTATTAGATATCCTACCATGGTTTCAAAGTATGAACTCCAGAGCGTCATGAGAATAGTATATATGCCCACATAAGGGACGATTTTCCATGTGATAGATACATCTTTAATGAAGAAACTAGGTAGCCATTTACTAGCTTTTGTGTAGTTCTTATACACAGTATCTCATTCATCTTTCCACTTTAGCGCCTCCACAATAAAGGAAATACTATCTTCGATAAAATCTATAAAAGAATTACAAGATCTTGCCTGCCTTACGTTCTGCCAATATCCAAATCACTGGTGACTTTAACGTCCACAATGTTGATGGTGACAAACTCGCATACCTTATGCAACCCTTCTCAATCTTTTATTGTCAATTTGCACTGAGCAGTGCTCACCGACTATCCTACCACCTTTGCGAGCTTCTGATCACTTGGTTGTCGCCATAAAGATAAAATTTACGCGTGCAACCGATTTTACGATATGTTTGAGACGGATCATCTTCAGAAGATGACATTGTGATCAGCGACAGGGCAAAAACAACTTATGTAAATAAAACAATCGTTTTGCTTGCTTAGTATATCATTTGAAACAGATCAATTTCAGAAAGCGAAATACGAATTTGTCACTGGATAGACAACATTTGTATAAGAACAATCCTGCATTGACAGAGTACAAAATAAACTTCGTGGCTAAGTGGGGGATGCCCTTTTCTCTTTCCTGCAACCTCTCTCCCACATAAGAGGCGTAGCGAGCCTGTCTTTGTTTTCTCGTTATTTCCATGGCAAGTGCTCGTCTGAGCTCCAACCTCTGGTCCCCCCTCGCCAATCTTTCATGATAAACACCCGTCTAGCTGAAACCACTGTCAGTAATTTTTCCCACTCTTTATCTGTGCCTAAATCAAAGCGTAGATTCCATGAGCAAAGCTTCTTAGAAATGCACGCCTGTGGAACTCTCTTCTGTTTGCCTGTTTCCCACCTGACGGCAACTTGGATGTCTTCAAGTCCAACATAAACAAATTCCTGATGAACCGTCCCTTTAAGTAAAACACTTATTAAATCTCCCGTACTAACGATTACTACGATACTATCTCATTGATTATTGTACACACAATAACCCTTATCTCCAAGTGGCTTCCGGGCCTTGATAGGTGATGACCTCCATGTAAAAAATAAATAAATAAATAAATAACAACAGTAGAAAATAAGCAATACAAATCAACAAAACTAATTGAATTTGACACAATGTCATGATTTGATTCAATATTTCGCTTAAAAATAGACTTCATCAAGAATATATTAAGAATACATGATACATAGAAAAAACAATACTTATATATTAGTGCGAGTGTAAACATAATAAGTCAAAATGCGAGATCCAAAGGGTAAAAGCATCGTTTTTTATCCGTAAAATTCTAGCATTTAATGCTTTGTTTTATTTCAAAATAAATCGTGACTAATTTTGATAAATAAGAATGTAAGTAAGAATGGCATTCCAAAAGTAAAGTCCCTTATTATTTATTCAGCCCGAACGGATCAGATGGCATTGCAAATTGCATTATTATAATGACTCGATGCCTCCATTAAGTCTTAAAAGATAAAGGTTACCTTTGTAGAGGCAAGGGTTGCGCAATCTTCAACCACACTTCTCCTGAATAGGTACTGCTTGCGTCCAGTGGCAAGGTGAAGTCCAGGACGACTGGAAACAATTCTGAGACAAGTGGAAAGCACATACAACACCTAGAAGTCCCAAATGGTCACCCATTTAGTAATGACAGGTTCAATGTTGCTTAACTTTGGTGATCCAACAAGAACTGGTGTATTAACATGATTATACCGTAACATGATGACTGAACTTATGCATTAATGACTAGACATTTTTATCTCTCTGTTGCAGATATTGACGGTGTGAGACTCTGAGAAAGAACCCCCTATCATGGGCGTGTGTTAGAAGCAGAGATGTGTTGTTGAATTCCTGACAAAATTGCATTAAAAGTGATCGTGACTATGTAGGAAAATAAATCCTGGAGCACAAAAGGTCACGCTTTTTAATGGTACCACTCCCGTCTTCATATTTCCTCAACTATTGAGTTAAAAAAAATAAAAAGCTTTACTTTTCGAATGGCACTCACATGACAAAGCACACTCTGGATGCCTACGCACAGCCACCGTTCATCTGGCAAATGTGCATTAAGAATAGTTGTGATTATACATGAAAATAAATTGTGGAGCACAGAAGGTAACTTGTTTGTTTTTAACCACTTCCTTTTTCGTAGCTCTTCAATATTTTGAGTTAATAGGAGGTTTTACTTTTGGAACGACCGACCTTCGTACTTTTTATGATGTGAGAAAGTTAGTGCGTGTGATCAACGAATGAAAATCGTTTATAGTTATATAGTATTTTGAAAAAAAAAATACTTTTGATCTCGGTTGTTGTTGTTGTTGTTGTTGGTGGTGGTGGTGGTGGTGGTGGTGGTGTAGTTGTTGTTGGCGTCCAATAATTATGAAGTGACCGGAAATTCAAATTTAAAGGAAATATTGATTTATGAAATACAATTGGCAATGTACAAAAAGGTTAAAAAAAACAAAAAACTGCCATTTCAAGACATAAGAAACAGTTAAATTACGGCATAAGTCAACGATAACTAATTTTATTCATAAACTGAACGAAAATTCCCCAAATACTACCATCGCATTATATATATATATATATATATATATATATATATATATATATATATATATATATATATAACCATACACAAATAGACTGTTCCGCGGTATCACAGTGTAAGCTCCATTTTTACACAAAGAGTATTGTATATGCTCGTGGCATTTCGTGGCAGTTCATTTCACTCACTAATATGCCCAACCCCAGAAACGAAGCAGTTTTAGTTATCCACACAGATTGTTTCGCTCTTCAGTGTGGCTAGATCAGCAGCTGCCTCAAGCTTGGATCAAAATTCGACTGCTGAAACAATAGTCAACCCTTCTAATCCCTATGCTGTTTTGGCTACTGACAAGTAGCTAGGTGAAATCACAATCCTCATCATTGCCAAACGCCAAAGTTTCATTTGTTTACACATTATTCATTAGTGGTGGTTTGTTGTTTCACTCACCAATATGCTCAACCCAAAAGAGAAAGCATTCATATATATGTAAGGCGTTTCAAAAGTAATGCCTCCTTTTTTTTTATTCAGCCCAAATGGATCAGAGGGGGATTGCAAATTACATTGTTATGATGTCTGAAATTATGCATTCATGACCCGATAGTTTTATCTCTTTGTTGCAGACATTAACGGTGTAAGCCTCTAAGAAAGCAACCCCTGTCGAAGATGTGCATCAGAAGTAGAGATGTGTTATTGAATTTCTGGCAAAAGTGCATTGAGACTACAACTTGGATGTCTTCAAGTCTAATGTTAACAAATTCCTAATGAACCGCCCCCCTAATTAAACACTTCATAAAATCTCCTCACTAACGTGATGTACTTGCAATAACCCTTATCCCTGAGTGGCTTCCGGGCCTTGATAAGTGGTGATCATTGTGTAAAAAAAAAAAAAAAAAAAAAAAAAATTGAGAATGGTGGTGATTATGTAGAAAAATACACCCTGAAGCACAAAAGGTCACTCTTTTTAATGGTGCAACTTCTGCCTTCGTAGCTCTTCAACTTTTTTTTAGCTAAAAACAGGAGACTTTACTTTTGGAACAACCTTCGAATGTGTGTGTATATATATATATATATATATATATATATATATATATATATATATATATATATAAGTAGATTGTAGTTTGCTTGAAGCATTGTTGAAGAAAATTATAAGGTAAAATTAAAAGCCAAGAACAATGCGAGATTTTTTTTTTTATATAGAGTAAAATTAAATGAAAACAAAAGAAATAAATTTCTTTTTTTTGTTGTTTGTTTTTGTTTTTCTTTTTCACACAAATTTTAACTCTAAACAACAGTAATTTTTTTTTCTGTTGTATTCAATGGTGTATTCAACAGAAAAAAAAATTACTGTTGTTTAGAGTTAAAATTTGTGTTAAAAAGAAAAACAAACAACAAAAAAAAGAAATTTATTTCTTTTGTTTTCATTTAATTTTACTCTATATAAAAAAAAAAATCTCGCATTGTTCTTGGCTTTTAATTTTACCTTATATATATATATATATATATATATATATATATATATATATATATATATATATATATATATATATATATAGGGTGACCCAAAAAAAAAACAAAAGCTAAATGGAGGCCATCTAGAACACATGCTGTAATACGGAGAAAAAAGACCAAAGACCCTTTTGTTTTGATGTGATGTTTTGAATATAATAAACTAGTTATGACCAAAGTTTAATTTCATTCGGACAAAACATTAAGAAACGGGGCGTAATTAGAGTTGGCGCCCGTTTTTTTGTCATCGACATACAGTCCTGTTTCGTTGTATTTATTGACTAAATATATAATTATCCACAATCACTTAAAAAACTATTTTTAATATTTAAGAATAGAGCAAAATATAAGTTTGGTGGTTAAATTTTAAATTCTGAAAAAACAATATATCGACACATATATTCGAATTAAGAATTGTTTGACAAAAGGAATATATAGAAGGGGTTGTGTTAATTTCCTTAATCCATGGATTTTCAATAATAGCTCATATCATCAGACGAAATGAAATGCAGTTATCAAAATGTTCAGCTGTGAATGGACGCTTATTTTGCTTTTCAGCACAATTATTGAAAATAGTTTTTTAAGTGGTTGTGGATAATTATATGGAAAAAATTATACGAAAAGAGAATTTGATACAACCTGGGCAGTCCATTGTTGGAAGGAGTACAATGTTCTTCGGGGTTATAAATCCAGCTGAGCAGAAAATAGGCCCAGGGGAGAAAGTAATATTCCTGTATAGCAAAAGTGTATTGATCCTTATTGATTTTTCCAAAGAGCCAAAAAGGAAAAGTTCAATATTTAAGAATAGAGCAATATATAAGTTTGGTTGTTAAATTTTAAATTCTGAAAAATTCTATATATTGTTTTTTCAGAATTTAAAATTTAACTACCAAAATTATATATTGCTCTATTCTTAAATAGTGAGCTTTTCCTTTTGGCTAGGATCACCTTGAAAGTATTACTTCAAGTAATATCTATCAGGATTTTTCATCTGAATTCTATCAGTGTCTTTTCTCGCTTATATATATATAACTTATGATATGGTATCGCATTCGTGGGTTCTCAGGACATTGAAAATGGTGGGGGTGGCTGAAAATCTAGTCGAATTCATAGGGAAAAGTATGATCAGTTGGGAAACCAATCTTTTTTTCAGACGGGAAACTATTAGGGACAGCAAACCTCAGAGGCAGTATCTTCCAAGGAGATTCCTTTTCACCACTTCTATTCATAATAGTACTCATACCATTGACATATGTACTAAAATAGACAAAGATTAATTACCAACTCGAGAAGAACGAACTGGAGATCAGCTACATGTTATTTATGAACGATCTGAAATTGTTTGGGAAAACAGAAAAGGAAATTAATTTTTTGGTTCAAACTATACAGCGGTGGAGTAAAGACATAAATATGGAATTTGCAAATGTGCAGAAGTTAGTTTTAGACGAGGGAAAGATTAGGAGATCCTGATGTAGAATGCTACAAAATACCTAGGGGAGCTTGAATTTGACACGATATTCTCCAATGAAATGGAAGAGAAGACGAGAGTAATGTATACGAAGAGACTTTAACTGTTCCTGAAATCTCAACTGAATGGAAGGAACTTGTTCACAGCCATCAATTCAATTATGTAATTCGGTATAGTTTATCATTTGTAGTATGGACACAAGGAGAAACGAAAAAGCTGGATAGAGACACACAGATACTGTTAGTCAAATATGGAGCACCTCACCTAAATTTTAATAGCTCAGGCTGTACATCACAAGGAAGACAGGAGGAAGAGAGCTGATTGGGATTGAAGAATGTATCAGGGGAGAGCTTAGAAGTGAGCACCACTACTTGGCTTACAGTTATGAAGTGTTACTTGCAGTACTGGCGAAAAAGGAAGAGCTAGATAAAGATAAAATCACTGGAAGATAAGCGGAAGTACAAGAAAAGAATCGAAACAGAAAAGTTGACTGTGTTGGTAAGAATCAAAGTTCATAGTCAGTTTGAGTGAGATACTAAGGCACTAAAATGTCAGGACACGTGGAATTTTATGTCTAAAGGTGACTTGAAAAGAGAGCCAGAAAATCTTATATTTGCTACTCAAGAACACACACTAAATACAAATGCAATAAATAAAAACATCTATGGGAAGGATTGTTCTGATAAGTGCAGGATGTGTGGTGTAACTCTTGAAACGTGTCACACATCGTTAGTGTGTTTTCTACACTTGCTCAAAAAGGGTACAGACGTCGCCATGACAAAGTATGTACAAATCTGCATTAGAGGTTGTATCAAAGGTTTGGAATCTAAGTGACAGACAAGTGGTTCCAACATCACCCGGAAAAGGGTAATGAAAAATGAAGACCTTAAGAATCTCTGGGATTTCATGGCTCAGTCTGACCGAGAGATAACCAACAGGAAACCGGATATTATAGTTGTGAACAAAAAGACCAATGAATGCCAAATTATTAATGTGGTTTTCCCAAACGAAATCAATTTAACAGGCAAGAAGAGCTAAACTACAAAACCATCAGGAACTGAGGGTGGAGATTTCTAGGTTGTGGAATAAGAAAACTTTCATTGTGCCAATCGTCATAGGTGCGCTTGGCTCAATTCCAGATGATTTTGAAAAACAGTTGAACGTCCTGGGAATCAAATACGACATCACCGTGAAATTATTGTGGAATATGATTATCCAATGTGGTAATGTGATTCAAGCAAGGAGACCAGGTTTAGTCTTGTTGGAAAAAAAAGGAACCCAAGGCAATAATCATTGATATAACAGTGTCAGATGCTGTGAATGTTGAGGAAAAAGAAAAGGAGAAAATTGAGAAGTAACAAGACTTGAAAAGGGGGATGAAAAGATTGCGAAAGTTAAAGAAAGTACAAGTTGTACTTATTGTGATGGGAGCTCTAGGGGGTGTCACAAAACGATTTGACAAGTGAATTGAGAAAATTGGGATTGTATTGTTGGAATACTTTAAAAGACTACCTTGGTGGGAACTGCCAAAATATTGCAGGAAGTGTTAGAAGACTGAAAAAGCAAGATGCTGATATCCTTTGTTTATTTGTTATGATCCGTCTATTAGTATAAAATGGCAATACCAACAGCCAAACACAAAATGTGAATAATAATAATAATAATAATAATAATAATAATAATAATAATAATAATAATGGTGATGATTATAATAATAATAATAACAACAATAACAACAACAACACCAACAATAATAGTAATAATAATAATAATAATAATAATAATAATGATGATGATGATGATGATGATGATGATGATTATAATAATAGTAATGATAATAATAACAACAATAACAACAACAACAACAACAACAACAATAGTAGTAGTAGTGATAATAATAATAATAATAATAATAATAATAATAATAATAATAATAATAATAATAATAATAAATAAATAAACAAATAAAAAAAAATCACATCGTTTTTATAAATGCATAATAATGAAAAGTTATCAAAATATTTGTATAGGGTGGTCCATAAATCACTTTACAGTTTTAAAATGAAACAACTTGATCTTTAATGGCTATATAATTATTTTTTATTACACAGTTTAGAGTGTGGAAATTAGATAATGTGTGGAAATTAGAAAAGATAATGTCTTTTAAGTAGCCTTCATTCTCGGCTTCACAAAGTCCTTTTTCTAAGCTATTCTCCATGACAGTTCTTAACATCAGATGTTGTAGGGAAAGAATTTCCTGTCGTTTATTTGCCTTAAATTCTTGCAAAATCTTGGTTCATGGCTTATTTGCTTACACTTTATTTTTAAGATGTCCCCAAAGCCAAAAGTTTGGTGCTGTAAAATAAGGTGAACTTAGAGGCCATTTAAAATCGAACTTTTAAGAGGTTTTTTTGATTCTGAAATGTCATAGTTGACAATTGCATTGTGGCTCTATCTGCATGTGCAGTTGCTCCATCTTGTTGCCACCAATACCCTGGCATGCTTGCTAAGTGAGGGTGAACAAAATTCACTAGCATATCTCTATATCTCTCAGCAGTTACAGTTTACAGAATTTTCATTCGCATCTTCAAAGAAGAATGAGCCCAATAACCCTTTCTGGGGTTACTCCTCATCATAATGTGACTTTAACTGAGTGTATAGGACTCGCATGAACTTTGTGTGGATTTTTTGGTGCCCCGAGCCTCATCTCCCATGTGAACTTGTGAATAACCTCATCATCATTTCTTGCAGTTTCCTGAAATCTAACAGCGTAATTTAATCGTTTCTGAAAGTTTGCTGGTTGTAAAAATTGCACTAATTGAATTTGTAAAGATGCATGTGCAAGTCTCTTTGAATGCACTGTAGAGAACTCCATGAGATGGCAAGTTCTTGAGAACCCCTTCGAGTGGATGTGGTTGGGTTCTCTTCAATGCTATGACTTACATCTTCAGTATTTTCAGGTGCAGGTACTGAGCGACCTCGCCCAGGTCTAGACCTATTATTTACAGATCCCTGCTCTTGAAAACGCATAACTAAGTTCATTATTGCAGACCTACTAAGAGGATGTCGATCATTTAATTCGTGCATATAAGATCTTTGCGTTGCAACAACTGACCGTCCATTTTCAAAGTAATATTCAATTATCTCCACTCATTGTTCCATTGTAAATTTATCGATATTAAAAATTTACAAAGATTCTATTTTAGAATTCTGAAAATAGAAATTAAAATATATTAGCAGAAAAACAAAGTTATTTAATTTTTAAAATTTAAAGTGACTTATGGGCCACCTTGTATATCAATTAAATTCATTCAAGCAACACTTTAAGCTGACATCTCTTCCACAGTGCCATAACATCATGGGCCCAATTTAAGCATATAACTACCCGCACCAAACTTGCTTCTTTTTCATTTTGAATGTCATGCACTTCTAGTGAAATATAATTCAACATTCCTGAGAAAGACTGTAGGGCGAATAAATAAAAACAAAAAATAAATACATTGTTTCATAAAATTTATGCTTCAATCACAACCCATATAAAATTAAAACATAGTAGTGCGTGCATGCGTATGTACGTGTGTGAGTTGCATGCGTGCGTACATATATTACTTTAGTGCTTTGAAATTCCACACTTTAAAAATAATTTGACCTCCAAACATTCAGGAGTGGCATCTTCCACCAAAATAACTGAGCCTAATTTCTAATTCGTTTCAAGTTTTAAAAAAATGATGATTCAACCGACTTATCACGATTAGTAACTCTCATAGGAAGACACATATTAAACAGACTTGTAGTTATCTTTGCTGAGATGCCGCTCAAAGCTTCTTTAACGTCACAGGGACAAACAAACAAAGGAAATAAATAAATAAAAATCCCTTTTTTTTACATAATCATTTATGACCGTTACTCTCTTGTTTCAAGACCACTTAAAAAGTCTCTTGCAGCCACATGTCCATTCTATCTGGTTCGCGTTTCTCTTTCTTCTGATGCATGCTGGCCACAGATAGCCCATTTTCGTATTCAGTTTACACATCTGTTTCTTTTGGCGTCACCTTTTTCCTTCCCGCCTATGTGGTGTCCTTTTTTCCTTTTTCTTTTCACGCCAGCTCATGCACACTTCCTAAGTTGCATATGCGTTCAAACGCTGCTCCTGCTGCTAATACAATCGCTTGCTATCCATCCTTTGGCTGCTGCTGATATCCTTTTACAGCTCCTGTTGCTATTTTCCCACGTGCTCATACACACTGTTATACTTCTATAAAGGTAACATCTGATGAACCTTTTAATAATAGACTAGTTCTATCTAGCTGGCGTTACCCTGGATGCAATGAAGTCATTTTAGTTTTTAATCTCTTGTTTGATGTCCATTTTTTTAATATATACAAAAAAGTAAATAAAATAATAGTTGTAAATGAGACAGATGTTTTTATATGATTCAATAAAAAATATGAGTTATTTCCCTTGTTGAATGTTATTTTTCATTGATGGAGTACTATTGCCACAATTGTGGAGGAGCTGCTCAGATCACCATTTCCTACCTTTTCAGGATACAAAGCCGTCTTCGAAATCTAGTCGGAGAGATCCTGTTCGTCTCTCTACTTTCTCTTTGCCACAGAAGAGACGTTACGATTCTATCTCTGCTCTATTATTATTTTCATAGCAGGTGCTCGACTGAGCTTCAATCTATGACCCCCCCCGCAAAACATTTGTTACAAATACTTATCTAGCTAAAACTGCCAATAATTTTCCTTACACTTTATCAGTGCTTTAAATTAAATGAAAATTCCATGGGCAAAGTGTCTTTCTTAGAACTTTCCGTCTGTGGAACACGATAACATGGAGTTGCTTCCCAGCTGATTATAACATGGTCGTTCTCAAATTCAATGTAAATAAATTCGTGTTGAGACATCCTCTTAAATAATTAAATTCTACCAAAGTTTCACCAGTACCAATGATCATGGTATTGTTTCACAGTCTACTCTACAGTCATTAACTATTATCCTCGATAAGCGGCGACCTTCTAGTCAAAAAGCAGTAAAAATATTTCATAATGTCAGATTGTCTGTGTCGAACTAAGTAATCGTTTTTAGTAAATTGTAGCGAACTATATTATGATGTTGCCAATGCTATTTGTTTTCGCTAATATTTCTCATAGATGTTGAAAAGTTTTTTTTGGAAAATCATTTACTTAGATTTAAAAATTTGTAACGAATGAGGCAGTCAAAGTATACCATTGTTTTTGATGCCAGATCGACAGCGTCCCTCCAGTGTCTTCTGTTGCAAATCAAATTTCTCTCAATAATTTGCTTCTTGTTGATATTTTATCTTCCCCTTTCATTGAAGCATTTTGTAAGCAATTTTCTCTGTGAAAAATCTTAGGGTATCTCTGAGGCAGCCTAGACGTTGTTTGCTAATTATTGGTTAGCAATTCGATCGCTCCATTTCATCCTTAGAATCTATTTTAAAGCAATTGGTATCAAACGATATAATTCCTTTTTTTGGCTGATTTTGAGATGCCGAGTTTCACAACTATAGAACAGTGTGGACAAGACGTTGCTGTTATAAAATCTTAATTTATATCTGAGAATAAAAATCACTTCCATATCTTAAAAAGTGTGCCTTACAATTTGTGGTGTGGGCAATACTCTAAAATTCTTAAAAATTTCATTATCATAACAAATGCTGAATACTATTTTTTTTTTAAATATAAACTTACAGTTGTGTCTTGTTTTTTGCTTTACTTGATGTTGTGTTGACTTTGAAATCATTGTGTCCTAAACAGACTATTAAAAAATATGACATTTTGGTTATTGTCCAGATTTCAACTTAAATTTAAAGAAATAATAATAAAAATAACAAAAAATGCAGAAAAATCTTAATGATGTAGGTGTTCACCATAGAACAAAAATGTCATATTCCAAAAATCACATAAATTGATCAAGTAGTTTGTTTTATTTTTTAATAAGAAGATCAAATCTTATGAAGAAACAAGGGTGGTGTGTATCATCTCGCCATCTTTGATAAATAAAGAAAAAACTCAATTCGAACTATCGAGATCAAAATCAGCCATATAATGGCTATGATTTACTATGAAAAGTGCTAAAAATGATAAAAACAATGATTTTCTATATATATTTTAAAAAATCCTTAATCAGTTTATATGATTTTTGGAATATGGCATTTTCGTTTCGTGACAGGTATGTATAACATAAAGATGTTTCTGTATGCTTTGTTTTTTTTTCTTCATCAAGTTGAATTCTTGACAATACCATCATATGACCATCATAAAAAGTGTCAAATTGTTTTTGGTCCATCTAGAAAACCTGGAATAATAATTAAATGGTGTTTGCTTTCCAGCATTGGTTGACGTTCTCTGTCGCTCGTGATTCTCTTCCTGCTCACGTTCTCTTGCTCTTGCACATGATCATGTCCAGCTCTATCCAGTTCCTGATAACGACCTCCTACCGATACAATTATAGACCACGTCTATGTGGACAGAACCTTTTTTTTTTATTGCATTTACACCCCAAGCAGGGCACAGTGCCACTTTGATATAGGAGGCTACTATGTAGGGAGCTGAGCAGCAAGATGTCTGTTTACATAACTCTTGAAGTTATGCATGTCAGTATAGTCAGGGAAGCACATAGTTTAACCCCTTCCCCATGCTGTAACCTTCAATTTTCTTCGTATGTAAATTTTCGAACTTGGAAAATGAATAATCTAACTTGGAGGTATTTATGCCAAACTTAGACACCTGTAAAGAATTCTGAACTGAAGTTCCATACAAGTTGTCAACTGAACATTTGTGAAAATAACAACTAAGATGAGAATAATAGTCCAAATTCTATGGAAAAAATCCAAATGATGAATCTTTATCAAAAAAATTTTGAAACAATGGATATTTGTTTGATGTTGAGAAAGTGAATCTGAAAATGATACAACTTTGATTTTGTGGTTGGGATTGGTGGAGGAGGGACCATGTGAAGGTTGCCAACATCCCTAAGTAAAAGTGGTACTATGGAACCGATTGGATTCAAACTCCAGGTTATCAATATGTGTCATGGTCGATTTAAACACCGTTGCATTCAATCAGTGATAAAACAGACAAACCAATCTTGTAATTGAATAGTTTATGAAAAATGAATTAGTAAGTTTCTAGTCTGGCAAAGAGCCAAGAACCAATACAAATAGAAGGGTTGAATTGCACATGCATTATCTTTTGGATTAAATGCAATTTTTATGGAGCTCCAAAGTGAAGATGACGGAATAAAAGGAATAAAAATTGTAACAAAAGACAAATACAATTAATCTATATATAAATCTCACCTGTCTGTTTAAATGTATGTATGTATGTATGTATGTATGTAGTAGGATTAAAAACAAGACCTTCCAAAGGGCGAATGAACTCTTTTTCTGGGTCAACGGCCAACTAGCACCGTGTATATTTGTGTGTGTGTATATGTGTATTGGGGTAGAGAGGGCTCCCGTAAGCCGTGGTGAAGGCAACCTTTCTAGGAGAAGCAAATCTCTGATTTAAAAAACCATAAAGCGGAAGACCAGTACCCGCATTAAGCTGGTCTGCAGTTTAATTTGTTGCTGGCTATCTTGCTCTTGCTTGTTGCTGGATCTCAACATTTTGAACCGAGAGAGAGACTTAGCTGTCGTACAAAGCTAAGACTCTGTAACATCATATTTGTATAGATACTCCCTCAGACATTTGGGCTCATGGATTTTAAATGTCTGAGGGAGTGGCACTCGTATGACAAGATGTTGCACGTATGACAAGATGTTGCAATCATGATCATGTATGTATGTATGTCTACCTAAAACTTTCTACAAAGGCAACGAACTTTCACGAGATTGGTATCGTTTTGAAGCTCGACCCTTCAGACGATAAATATCAAAAAATTGGCTAAAAACATTCATTTTTTTTCACCTGCAACATTTCTACAGAAAGGATTGCTGTTTTCGCTGATATATTTCATCCCCTCTTTTCGATTGACTAGCTTTTGCACCTTCCGGTTTGGCGATGGGCGCAACGGCAAAGACGTCACGCTTTTTGGGGTTTTTTTTCACATTCTTTTCCTCTTTCGCGGTACGGGTTCAACTCTGCCTGCCTACGACCACTTTTTTATTTTTTGCTCAACACACACCTCCAAACACTCGAGCAACGCCGGGCACCCAGGCTAGTCTATATATAAAAGTGAAAATGTGTGTGTGTGCGTGTGTGTGCGTGTGTAAGGACATTTCTCAATCTATAACTCAATGAATTTTTGATGTGCATACTTGAAATTTGGTATATAGGTTATTTAAACATGTGCAAAACATTTTAATCGGTTTGCATCCACGAAAAAGAGTTGCTAAAAGGTAAAAATTGAAAAATTGGTTCTTGGGGGGGGGGACAGTCATCGGATTTTTATCAGTTTGTCAACTTTTTCATGAGATTTGCAAACACTTTTTTTAATGTCCTGGAATGGTTACTATACTTGACTCCCTCTTTTAGATTTTGGTTTTGGTCTCAGCTGAGATATTTTTTTTACTTACAAGAAGTGAACTGTTTAGAAAAAACATAATACTCACAATGCACATGTCTCAGTTTCTTTTCGTTTTTTTTTACTTCATTTTTTTTTAAATGAATTTAACGTTACGTTTAATAATGGATAACACCGAGTACATATTCTACTTGTATATATTATGAGGGCCTTCAATAAGTTTCCAGACGTTTTTGGACAGACATTTAAAATTGTTGCCGACCCTTAAGAATTCAGTATGTTATTGCTATACATCTTATGAGATGACTGGCCAATTTTTTTTATAATTTCAGGTTCAAATGACAGCTACAGTAGGAATATATATGGAATAAAACTATGTTTTAAACTTGGAAAAAATGACACAAACCGTATGGAATGCTTCAGACTGCTTTTGGACCATCTTACATGTATCAAGCATCAGTTTTTGAATGGCATAAGAGATTCAAGGAAGGCAGGGAGTCTGTGAGGAAGGATGAGAGGTGTGTGGGAAGAGTAAGTTAGAGTTGATTGGCCAAATAAAGAATTTCATGGATAAGGTCCATCATGTATCTATGCACAGATTGATGTCAGTGTGGGAACTGTACACATAATTATTTGTGAGGAACTGAAAATTCGGAAAATTTGTGTAAAGTTTGTCTCAAGGCACCCTTGAGACAAACTATCTGTGCCTAAATCAAAACGCGGATTCCATGAACAAAGCTTCTTTCTTAGAACTGCACGCCTGTGGAACTCTGTTCCATCTGCCTGCTTCCCACCGGACTACAACTTGGATGTCTTCAAGTCCAATGTTAACAAATTCCTAATGAACCGCCCCCTTAAGTAAACACTTCATCAAATCTCCACACTAACGTAATGTACTTGCAATAACCCTTATCCCTGAGTGGCTTCCGGGCCTTGATAAGTGGTGATCACTGTGTAAAAAAAAAAAAAAAAGGGTGCTCAGAGAAGTTTGTTCCAAGGTTGCTCAAACTATTTGACCAAGATGGGCATCAAGACAGTTCCTCACTCTCCCTATAGTCCAGACTTTTCTCCCTGTGATTTTTGGTTATTCCCTAAGTCCAAGGAAAACCTTAGAGGCTGTTGTTATGAGACAATGAGGAAATGAAAGAGGCTGCACAGAGAGTCATCGACATAATCACACAAGAGGATTTCCATGAGACCTTCCAGAAGTTGTTAGAACAGTACAACAAGTGCATTGCAGCCGGAGGAGATTACTTCAAAGTGGACTAGATTTTCATGCGTGTACTCTCAATAAAAGTGCTCATAGGAAAAAAATGTCTGGAAACTTATTGAAGGCACTTTGTAAGTGTTATGTTCTGACAGAAAAACAATCTCAAAGTCGCTTAATATTATCGATAGCAAATTTAATTCAAGCCACTCTCGTTCCCAATGGGCGTTTCCTATATTCAGTTGCATGGGAAAAAATCGTTCAGCTGGAATGTCGTTGCGTGACACCCTGACCTGGAAAAGAAGTTTGCAGCTTATGGTCGATGATATCCGTTGCTACATGACAATGCGTTTCTGTGCAATGCAACAAGGTGCGTCTGAGATTAGCATTAGCGGGGGAGTGAAGCAGTGAAATAAATCACAGTAAAACATAATAAAAACAACACAACAGTAATGATTGACTTAATTTTTAGATACATCATTGTGTATTTCTTTATGGAGTTGTCAGTCAGTTGTTTTGCGTGTTTTACAACCTATCAACCCAATCACAAGTCATTATTCATTGTCATCATATTCGGTTTAACGTCCATTTTACATATGCTTTGACGGCTTTTAGACATTGATTTTCAAACTAAGCTACCTCTGGCCGGGTCTTTATTCATCCCTCTTTCTCTCAAGTCCATAGTTATCACTTCCTCCTATATTTTTCTTTGTCTTCTTGCGTGGGTTGATCCTGCTACCACAACTATTCTACATCTACTAAACCACATTCTTTTAACATGACTATACCATCGAAGTCTCCTTTTCTGCACACATCTTCTAATACAGTTAAGATTTAATCGCCCTCTGAGGTCATCAGATCTCCTTCTGTCCTCTAATGGTCTCACCAAGTAACAAATTTTGAACAACCTCAATAACTTCACTAGTTTGGTGCAAAAACAATGTCGTTTTTTGATTTGAAGTGGAACGTAAAAAACGACATTAATTTTGCACCAACCTAATACATAACTTTCTTCACATCTGAGTTCTACTCCACCTTCATTGTCTTACATTTCTTGCATGCAAACTGGTTATCCTCTCTCAACCTACCAGTAATTCCACTGCACTTTTTGTGTACCTAAAGCCTGTGTGTACCACAGAAAATTGAGTTGCACCTGACTTCCTAATCAAAAACATTTTTCAAGTGATTTACGACACTACAATCTTTACTTTTCTGCATTCCTTCCCCGTTTTAAATTGAACAAATTCAACTTCCATTGTTTCACAGACAAGCATCAAATCATCCACATATGGCACCTCTTCTAAACAACTTGTCCGGAACTCCTTGACATTGCTTCAAAACACAAATGAAAAGCAACAGACTCAATACAGAACCCTGATGGACTCTTAATTTACATGCTTTCACTAAATGTGCTGTTTTTTCTAACACGACTTTGAGCATTTTTGCACATTGCTTGAACAACCTTCATTAATCACTCATTGACCCCCTACTTTACACAATTCCCACCAGACAACATTTCTTGGTGCTTTGCCAAAAGCTTTCTCTAGATCCATAAAAGTAAAATACAGGTTCTGTTTATCAAAGAACGTCTCTTGCATTTATAAAATAAATATAATATATAAATACCACAAATCGTACTTTGCTCAGGCATAAAACGAAACTGCATTTTATTTGTGTCTTTTTTGTTTTACTCCTTTTCACCCCAACAAGACATATTGCCACTTGAATGTAAGGAGTTATTATTTGGAACATGTCTAAGGGAACTAAGTGGGGAGTTGAGCAGCGAAATGTCTGTTCGCATTACATTTAAACTTTTGCATGTTAATAGAGTCAGGAAAGCAGGAAATAGGGAGGAAATTCCAAAGGCTAGCATTTCTTAGCTGACTTTTTTATTTGCTGATCAATCAGTTTTTCAACCACTTGTACAACTTTAAACCTTTGTAATTGCAGATCTAGAGCCTTTCTTTAATCTTTGTAACAATTAACAGTTGTACTAAGTTTACAGTCTTTCAAAATGATCTCATTTGTCAAGTTTGTAATCATCTCAATATCTGAGTATTCAACAATCTTTCCTAAATAAGTATGGTGGATAACTTTTCCAGAATTAGGACAGGAGGCAGGTGTAGTTTCTTCAATTTTTATTCATCATTCTTAGAGATGATGGAAACAGGCTTCCTAAGGAAACAATCACATCTACGGTTCCAGGAAATGTTGAGAAAAAAAAAAGATTAAAATGAAAAAGTCGAATAAACTATACACTAAGACATTTTGTTTGGATTTATTTACTCATGTTTTTTTTTTTTTTTTTGAACATTGAAGTTTTTTTTCCTTTTCGTTTATTACCACGGCACAGGTTTTAATGTATTCTTTGTAAAGAAAGCTTTTTTAAACTTGGGAAAGTTATGTAGCACAGCTGGTAACGTGTGTATAGCAGTAACGGCATGACTTGTATGCAAATGACCATGCTGATGCGCGAGGTGACGTCACAGCAGAGGAAATGAAGGGGAAAAAAGAAGAGAGACAAAAAGGAGCCATGTAAGCGGTGAGAGTGACTTGGAAGCACATGTGAGCGCGAGAGGAACTTTTAAAACAAAATGTAATCAAAACTTTGAACAAAAATCGTCGAATGACTGAGTGCTGTGGGACAGCAAGTGCAAAGAAAAACCTGCATAGCGTCAACTAGACTTGAGCAGACGTGTCGATGCAGTAAGAGAAAAAGCATCTGTTCAATGCGGCAGAGTTTTGGCGCCACATGACGAACGAAGAGACTTGTAAAAATAAGAAGCAAGCATAGTTTGGAAAGTACCATGAATAAATGCCTTTTTTTTAATTTAAAAAAAAAGCTGAGTCGAATTTCTTTTCTTTGTTTCTTTGCAAAACTTTCGTGCACAACGTCGGGTCATTGTTAACATCTGACTACAACGTAACACCTATCATTTTCATTTAATAGCCGTTCCTTGCATCAGTGAGAGTTTTCTCTTTCTTTCGGGAAACTTGTTCCAGAAGACAAAAAAGAAGGAATTTTGATTTCAAGCGTGAAATATAATTTCAGTATCGGATATACTTATTTTGCAATTTAAAAAAATTTTTTAGCATAAAAATCTGATTGGTTTTTAGTGTTTGTTTTTAAAGCATGAATTCTGTGGTTTTGTTTACACAACTAAATTTTTTTTTCTTTTTTACACAGTGATCACCACTTATCAAGGCCGGGAAGCCACTCAGGGATAAGGGTTATTGCAAGTACATTACGTTAGTGTGGAGATTTGATGAAGTGTTTACTTAAGGTGGCGGTTCATTAGGAATTTGTTAACGTTGGACTTGAAGACATCCAAGTTGTAGTCCGGTGGGAAGCAGGCAGATGGAACAGAGTTCCACAGGCGTGCAGTTCTAAGAAAGAAGCTTTGTTCATGGAATCCACGTTTTGATTTAGGCACAGATATAGAGTGGGGGAAATTTTTCACAGTGGATTCAGCTAGGCGGGTGTTTTTCGTGACAGATTGGCGAGGGGGAACCAGAGATTGGAGTTCAGACGAGCACCTGCCATGGAAATAACGATAAAACAAGGATAGGTTTGAAACGTCTCTTCTGTGGGAGACAGGTTGCAGGGTAGAGAAAAGGGCATCCCCCACTAAGCCACAAAGTCTATTTTGTACTCTGTCAAGGCAGGATAGGCTGTTTTTAGCAGCTCCTGCCCAGATATGGCAACAGTATTCCATCCTTGGACGTACTTGGCTTTTATATAGATAGAGAATTGCATCAGTAGTGAGATATCTTCTGGAGCGGTAGAAGGATCCCACCATCTTTCCAGCGACCTTGGCAAAAGACTTGATGTACATGTTCCATTTCAGATCAGGAGTAAAGGTCAAACCCAGAAGCTTGTCAAAACACGGGGCCTCACCCAGCCGAGAGCCATCCATCACAATTGATGCCAGATGGGGATCAGAGCGTTGATGATGTAAGGATAGGAGTTTGGTTTTGGATGCATTAAAGGTAACCAGCCACGTCTTCCCCCACTGAACCACGCGCTCAAGATCAGAGGAGAGAGAATCAGAGAGAACTTTGTCATTTATAGCCTTTGATGTGTTGCCGTAGATGGTCGTGTCATCAGCAAAAATGCCAACGAATGATTTAAGTATGTGTTTAGGGAGGTCATTGATGTAGATCAGGAAGAGAGTTGGGCCCAGGATTGACCCCTGAGGGACTCCAGCATTTATATTGCAGGCCTCCGATTTTTGTCCATCGACCACTACACTTATGAGCCTATCGGAGAGAAATGATTTAATGATTGAGAAAACATTTCCAGTTATACCGTAGCTGGAAATCTTGTGAAGTAGACCCTTATGCCATACCTTGTCGAAGGCCTTTGATATGTCAAGAGCAATTGCCCTAGAAAGGAAGCCTTTGTCAAGAGATTCACTAATCCTGTGAGATATAACCGTCAGCACATCTGCGGTAGATCTTGCAGAACGGAAACCATATTGTGTGTCACTAAGAAGGTTGTTCCTGCTGAGGTGGTTGACTATTTCTCTATTTAATATGGATTCCAGCAACTTACTCATAACACACAGGAGACTTATTGGTCTGTACTGAGAGGGAGATAACTTTTCATCTGAATTCTTAAATACAAGGCAAACTGATGAGGTCTTCCAGGGAGTAGGAAAGCACTTCTCCTTACGGCAGCGCTTAAATAGTTTCGTAAGTATGGGAGCAAGTTCTAGTTGAAGCTTTTTTAACACTATAATTGGGATGCCATCAGGGCCAGTTGCTTTACTGGAATCTAGGTTCTTGATTAGCTTGGCGACTTCATGCACGGATATTTGTATGCTACCTAGCTTGTTCTGTGTTATAGGAGGAAATATGGGGAGTTGATGGCCTTCATCGCATAGGGTAGAATTAGCTGCAAAGTTCTTTGCAAATAGTTTGGCCTTGTCTGACACTGACAAGATGACCTCTGGTCCATTGATAATGGTTGGGATAGAACGCCCACTTCTGTTCAGGATCCTATTTGTTATTTGCCAAAACTGGTGGGAACCAAGCCACTGATCAGCTACCTTGGATTTAACAGACTGAGCATATAGCTCTCTTGCATTTTTTATTACTCTTTTACAGTGGTTGCTGGCAGTCCTGAAAGCAGCTTTAGTCTCAGTGCATCTATTACGTTGGTAGTTATGGAAAAAGTGATTTCTGTGTGCGATAGCAGCAGCACATTCTGGGGAGAACCATGGCTGGCTGTTAGGTTTTTGTTGGAATTTTTTAGATGGTATGAATTGGTCTATGCCTACAATTAACCATTCGGTCAGATCTCATACTATAGAGGACACTTCCTTTTTAAACATGGAGTGCAGAGGTAAATCAGATATGAATGTACAGAAGCTATCCCAGTCAGCCATAGAGTATCGGTATACAGTATGGTGGAGGGGTACGTCTGGGGACTTCTTACATTTCATTTTTATCTTAACTGATACGACGGAGTGGTTGGAGGATCCTAGAGGAGAATGAACGGAACATGAACATAGCTCAGGGGAAGTTGAGAGAAAAAGGTCTAGGAGGCTTGCATATTGACCGGGTGTATCGGGCACACGGGTGGGTTCGCGAACACTCTGAGTGAGGTCATAAGCAATGGCAAAATCATGACAAAACCTCCCCTCATCGTCTGTCTTATTTGAATGGGTCAGCCATTCCACGTTATGGACGTTGAAGTCACCACAGATGTGGATGTTAGCCAAGGGATGTGCAGACAGTATGTGGTCTATTTTCTCGGATATGCTCTTAAAGATAGTAACTCCGCTGTTGTGGGGCCGATAGAGGGCAAATATAAATGCAGTGGTGTTAGCAAGTGCAACCCTGAAGCACATATATGGTAAATTAGGATCTTCTCTAGAGATATCCCTGCTACACAGGAAGCCATCTTTAATGTAGGCACATATTCCATGCCCATGGTGATCTTGGGGGTCAGATTTAGCTGTTAAGTTAGAGTATCAGTTAATTATGAACTTATCTAGGGAAGTGGTCGGCCCTATTCCAGTTTCACTTAGAAATAATATGTTCGGTTTCGTCTCCTGTAATTGGGTTTCAACCTCTGGAAGGTTGGAACATAGACCCCTGATGTTGGAGAAGGAGACCTGGTAGTAGGGGTCTACGTTGGAAGATGGGGTTCTAGGTTTAAAATATATAGGATATCATTGTTCGGCTATAAATTTGCATGGATACCGTTTGGATATCCGATGAGTGATTGACATTTATGAATATTAATTAGCATGTTACCTTTTTTTTTGACAAAGCTGATTGATTATTGACTAATACTAGTGGGCGTCACCATAATGTCTTCCAGTGTTCAAAGTATGGAAGCCGGTAATCCTTTTTGTTTTCAAAATCATTTTTATTTTTATCAATAAATGTCCCTTTTATTCATGTTTATTTTTATAAAATGTTTCTCTTTGCGGTGATACTATTAAAAAGAAAAGACCTCTTTACTTTTTTTCTATTGAATATTCTTGCTTTGTTTTTGGTATTTGCTTACATGAATGGCGCATCAATTCGCCAAGCAATACTTTTTTGAGTAAACATTAACTCCACGCATGTACCGATAGGCACCGCCATTATCAACAAATAAAGCACTTGTCACACAAGTCTTGAATAAGAAAGAAATACGGTCGACAACAAATATTAATGGAATAGAAATATACAACTGTTTCAAAAGTCATTGGCGAGCAATGATTAGTTTTTATTTTTCCTCCTTTATTATTTTAATTTGTTTTTAAACCTCCACACAGGAATCGAATATTAATCGGTGTTTTTTGACTTGCTGTGTACGTGTGGGGATAGCCCTTCCGAGGAAAGGAAAGGGAAGTGCGTGGAAAATGTCCGTCACTATAAAACTGAAATTATTCGTTTTCATATACAATTGCTACCCAAGTATATAAATCGATCTACATTAGGTCATCTTTTCTCTTTTTCTCCCCATATATATATATATATATATATATATATATACTTTTTATTTGTTTTTACATAAGCAGTAATATGTTGCTACACAGTCATGAGCATGTTCCAGTCAGCTAGTTATTAGTAACTAGAGACCTCATCAGGCGATACAACATATACGAAAACAAAGTTGACAATGAAAATGTCAGGTCTTTCATGTCACATTGAATCAACATCAGGAAGTTACTTGGATCATATATATATATATATATATATATATATATATATATATATATATATATATATATGTGTGTGTGTGTGTGTGTGTGTGCATATATATATGCATATATAAATGTATATATATATATATATATACATATATATATATTTAGCAAAAATGGCAATTAGTAAAAACCTGAAGAAAGTGCTCAATATTATTGCAGAGCAAATATGTGCTATATTTTTTATTACAGTTTTATCTACTTAGTTACACATGTTTCGGTTACCGAATCGTATTAAACGATCTAGTAACTTCATCAGGTTTTCTCTAATGTCTTATGTAGTTACTCGATCGTTTAATACGATTCGGTAATCGAAACATGTGTAACTAAGCAGATAAAACGGTAATAAAAAAATAAAGCATATATATATATGTATATATGTGTGTGTGTATGTGTATATATATATGTATATATACATATATGTATATACATATATGTATATATACATATATATATACTCATATATATACATACATATAATTTACATATATATATATATATACATACATATATATGCACATGCATATGTATAAATATATACATTATATATATATATATATATATATATATATATAACTACTTAATTTACTCACATAAAATTAATATACGAAAGTATAGATTTATGCGTAAACTTTAAGTATTTACTTCAAAAGTGCTCAATACGTAGGTAGAGCTAGTTAGTAATTTATAAATACATATGGCGATTAAGCTACACTGAATATACTTATTATCACCTTCTTGGCCTTCGGGACAAGATCAAAGTGTAGTATCTGTTCTTCAGATGCTGCACTTCTATTTCTTGTTCTCTTTCGGTGGTGGAGAAATCCTTCACGACTGAGACAATTTTTATTTTTGTACCTTTTCTCCACGTTAAAAAACGACCCTGGTGTCTAACTCTGTCCCGTGGGGAGGCATAGTAAATAGGTACACTGAATATACTATATATATATATATATATATATATATATATATATATATATATATATATTAAGTAAAATGATTGATGACTTATAATTAAAATTAAAAATTAAAAATCGGTTTCACAAGGAAGAACAAACAAAATCAATAAATTGTACGAATGTTTGGGAAACGAAGTTTTTATTGAGACAGACAATAAGTCTTGGACAATAATTTTATCATTTGATTTTATAAAACAAAGTCTCCTCATCAGCAAATAGAGTGGGTGGGGGTTTAAAGACACCAAAAATAAAACTAGCATTTTTTAAATACGGCAGATATATCTTTTAATCGTCCGCTTTTAACTTACGGGCTTTAAACGATTAAAGGATATATCTGCCTTACTTAAAATATGCTAGTTTTATTTTTTGGTGTCTTTAAACCCCCAAATGGGAAAATGAGTTTAAACTAAAAAACTATACAAAATACTGTTAGGAACTCATCTAATATATGTTACTGTGATTTAGGCTAATATACAATCAGTGGTTTTAAACTTTTGCTCGATACAGGTGATGACTTTTAAGAGTCCCTTTTAGTGATTACCTGGTTTGAGGATATTATACAACTAAACGGCAAATCTGCCCCAAAAATCCGTTATTATTTTATTTTAAGGCCCGTCTCATGTTCGTATATAACGAAATATTTTATTGTAGATTTCAGTGTACTAAAAACGAATCTGCAAACCGTTTCCGTCGCAAAAAGAAAGTTTTCATGATATGAAGAAATTACTTTTTCGAAAAATGGGTGATCACTTTTCAGTGTAACTCACTTTCTCAAACTTAAAGTAATCAACAGTGTCCGCCACCGTTTGTAGCGTTCAAATACACCGATAAACACTGTTTTTCGAGCCGACTAAACGTTACATTAAATGAAAAGGGTTTGTATTACTAAACACAGTACAAAGAAGTTGTCAAAAAATAAATATATAACAAATAAATGTTATCAAAGGCAAGAAAAGTAAATGTTTTACCTAACTGGATAAGATTGTAGTATTTTATGTAATGTATAATGTTTAATCGGTTCAAAAACATGCAGTATATTTGAAAAATATAAATGGCGGCAGACTGTATCGAACACGTTAAGTTAGGGGAAATTTTGGGAAATTTAACTTAGAATGAGCACCCACTTTCTGGCCACCTGAGAGAGGGGCATTTTTCTGTGTGTGTGTGGGCCCCCCCCCACGCCCCTCCAACCAATTTAAACAGGTAATTTTAAAAGATTTTCCAATGGTAGAAAGAAAGCTCCCCACCCACCAAAAATAAATCGTGGCCAAAAAGTGGGTGATCATTTTACGTTAAATTATTATGAAAAAGTGATCCTTCACTTTTTTAAGCTAACATTTCTTCATATCTTGGAAACTACTCGTTTGCCTTAATTATAAACGTTATTTTCGTTTTCAGCGACCCCGAAAACCTATAAGAGTGGTAATTTTAAAGAAATTTTTGAGGGTGGAGTAATTCTTCATATTTACCTTCTTTTTTTTTTCCAATAAAATAAAAAATTAAGAATTAGACAAATTTATTTTAGGTAGGCTTCGCCAGGAAAGCTTTTAAAAATAAAAAATTAAGATAAACAAATGGTGCTAGTGCACTTACTGATCTGCGCTATTTTTTAAATCGTATTTCCAAGTTTAATTAAAGTTTTATATGTTTTTTTTTAATTCAATTGTAAGGTTAAAGTACAAAAAATATATATATATAATTTAAAAAATAGGGATTTTTTTTTTTTTTACCCATCTATTAATTAGATAGTTAAATGTTGTAATTCGAAAGTCGTCAACGTGTGGTGCACGTGAAAGGCTCATTTCTACCGGAAATGAAATGCCAGACAGTCACGCAGTTACGAAAAATACTTTTATTTTATTTAATATATTTTTAGAATTTGCGATCTTAACGATCTTAATTTATTTTAATAACATGCAAACATTCCTTGACTTTACGGATAAATTTTCTGAAAATTTCAATTAAATTGGTAATGTAGAAATATGGTTCTATCAACTTTAAACGAACCAAGAATTACATATATATATATATATATATATATATATATATATATATATATATATACACTTGTGCCCGATATTATTCATACCCCTCGGATCTTTGAGATTTCTATAAGAATATTGCTCAAACCAGAAGGTAGACAATATTAAAGGGATTTCAAACAATAAATCAAGCATAAGCATTTAATTTAAACTCAACAAATAAATAAATTATGCAAGTTTGAAACATTATACAAAAAAAAACAATAATGGCACTAGTTCAAAATTATTCATACCTCTCTTACTAATAGTCAATAGCATGCCCTTTATTCTTAATAACTGCCTGTAACCGTTTGGGATATTTATCAACAAGGTTTTTACAAGTATCAACACTGATTTTTGACCATTCTTCAATGCAGTAGTTCTCCAAATCCCTCAAATTTCTAGGTTTCCGCTTTTTAACCTCAGTTTTCAATATGTGCCAGAGGTTTTCGATAGGGTTCAGGTCGGGACTCTGGCTAGGCCATTCCAAAACATTAATTTGATTATCCTCAAACCATTTCTTGACTATTTTGGCAGTATGTTTTGGATCATTATCCTGTTGAAGGACCCAGTTTGGTCCTAAATGGAGCTTCTCCGCATCCTGTCTAATGTTTTTCTGGAGTATCTCCAAATATTGCTCCTTCTTCATGGTTCCATCTATCTTGACCAAACTACCTGGACCACTAGCCGAAAAGGAGCCCCAAAACATTAGGCTACCACCACCATGTTTCATCGTGGGTATGGTGTTCTTTGGGTTGTAAGCTTCTCCTTTCTTCCTTCAAACGTAAGAAGCATCCATATGGCCAAACAATTCAATTTTTGTTTCGTCAGTCCACAAAATACTTGAGAAAACGGACTCTGGAGAATTCACATGGGTCCTAGCAAACTTTAGACGTGCTGCAAGGTGTTTTCCGGTGTGCAATGGAGTCCTTCTTGGTCTTCTTCCTTTCAGACCATTTTCATGCAGAGTCCTTTGCAATGTTTGCCTTGATATTTTTATGCCAGAAGACTCCAGATTTTCTAAAATGTCCTTATTAGTGGTGGTTGGATTTGCATTAACACTTCTTACAATATTCCTGGTGGCTCTAGCAGACAGTTTCCTTTTCCTTCCTCTACCAATCAAGTTGTTTGTTGTGTGGTGGCTCTGGAATTTTTTGATGATGCTCTGTACTGTTGCTGTAGGGACCTCAAATTTCTTGGAAATTGACTTGTAACCTAAACCATCCTTATGTGAATTCACAATTTTAGTCCTATGATCATTACTAAGCTCTTTTTTCTTCCTCATTCTAATAATTTTTATTCTTTTATTGGTTTTCAGTTGATATCATTTTAATTTCTGAAAAATGCAAAAAACGAAATGAAATTAATCAAAGGTTGTATAAAAGCATTCAAAATAAGAATCAAACAGAAAACAAACAGTCAGAAACTCGATTAATACTGAAAAAATAAGGGGGTATGATTATTTTTGAACATTGCAGATTTTATAAATAGCTGTATATTTCTTTTATTACAAGTATCCCGAGATTTTAAAATGACGAAAATGATCAGAAGAGGTTTATTAAGAATATGTATCAATATGGACGTAAACAATAAATTCTTACAAAGTTACACCTAATAAACTCAATTTTCAAGGGGGGTATGAATAATATCGGGCACAAGTGTATATATATATATATATATATATATATATATATATATATATATATATTTAGTGGAAATGGTAATTAATAAAAACTGAAGAAAGTGCTCAATACTGTTGTAGAGCAAATACGCGTTTTATTTTTTATTACCGTATCTTTCTGTTAAGTTACGTTATTGTTGTAGCTTACTCAGACCAACATGGCGGCCGTCTCTCTCACTGCAATCTTCGCGGAGCCTCTTTGTGAACGTCGCTACTTGGCTAGACGTCACTGTCTTCCTCTGATGACACCACTACCGGCCGCACATCAAGGATCTGTCGAGGGATGCCGTCGATAGATACATTGTTCGGGGACTGGACACTTATCACAATGCCCCTCCCCCAGCGTGTGGTACAGCGAGCATCAGGCGGTTTGATCGTGGCCTTCGTTATAAAGATGGCCGGCCAGCTGAAAAAATGACGTCATCGCCGAGGTCCCAACAAGCAAGATATGTGGAACTCTTGACTGTCAATAATGAACAGTAATTTTTACAGACAGCGTTACAAAACTTCAAAATTGGATTAAAATAAAGAAATAAAGAAAGAACACGATGATTTATACTGAAACTCATCTAATATTAATAATAAAAAAATAATAAAAAAAACACAAGTTGTTTGTTTAAGTATTATAAGCAATTGAATATTTCGTTGTATTATAGATTTTAAAGATTAGAATGCGTTCTTTAATTACTTATAAATTACATTTAAAAAAAATGAAGGAACACGATTTGATTTGTAGTAAACTTGAAGTTTATTTGATATAATTAAATGAAAATTATGCATGTAAGATTATGAATATTTGAAGCAGAACACAAGCAAAATATTTGATATGAGTTAAGACAATAAACAAATATTAAAATTAAACTATTTTTTTAATCAAAATAAATTTTTTTTTAATCAAAATGAATTTTTTTTTTAATCAAAATGAACCACAATCAAAAAAACAATATTTTTAAAAATCGAAATGAATTTTTTTAAAAATCGAAATGAATATTTTTTTTAAATCATTTGAACAATATTTTTTTAAATCAAAACTGAAAAACGAACGATGAATTAGTTTAACTGAAAAACGAACGATGAATTAGTTTAACTGAAAAACGAACGATGAATTAGTTTAACTGAAAAACGAACAATAAATTAGTTTAACTGAAGAACAAACGATAAGTTAAAATTAAAATCAAACAAATAATGTTAGTATAAACAAAGTTACTAATGCAGAAATACATCAGACATTATAAAAATCCATTGTGGAATTTAATTAAAAGTTTGAATTTTTCTGAAATTTTTTTTTTTTATTAATGTTGTCATTCTCCTTGCGACAAAAATTATTTATGAGGGAATTCGAAGAACTCCATATGAGCATTTTTTCAATTTGTTGTATAGGGTGACCCTCATCACACGAGTCAACATTAAATAAAAGATGTTGATCAGCCAAAATATTTAAGGTTATATACATGGCTAATTTTCTTTGATGAATAGAATGAAAGAAAGAATCACATTTGGTAAGTTTATTTATGACTATATAATTATATAACACAAAATTATTAGTTGTATCATTTGGGTATAACAGAGAACCTCTGTTAATACCCTGAAAGTAGCTGTTTATTTCAGCTATTCCTTCAATAGTATCTCTCCCAGATATTAAGTTTTTGCAACTATTGCATTTCAATTTTTTAAAAACTGCATGACAGCAATAGCCTGCTAAGTATAATATAACAGGAAGTACTGCTTTGCAGCGATTAATATCATCTGTTACATCTATGTTAAATTTATAAACATCTAACTTGTTCTGTTGTCATTTCATCCCAGTTAGTTTCTTGTAAATTCTTCAAATCAATAGTTTGGTTATTAAGTGGTAAACTCAATTTTAAAACTGATAACATTCTAAGTTTTTTTCACATTCATACACTTGACGTATTGATATATTATACTGATCCCCGCTAAGTTGCCGATACTGGCCAAACCTTGCCTCAAGGTTATCTGTCTGAAACTTTCCTGGTAATATATACACCATGTTCAGTTCTCTAATGCAATATTTAGTTAATTCTAAAATTGCGTAAGTTGTATGGTGCAAAGCAGTATATGTTTCCTTTGTTAACTTACCAGTTCTTCCAGGTATGCTATTCCAAGTTTCTAACCGGTCACAGAACATAGAGAGAAATCTGTAATTATCACCATTTAATGTAAGTGGATTTGCATATTTATTACGAAGCTGAAAACCTTTATTTGGTGTTTTCACATTCAGTATTGTCCACCAAATATAAAAAAATATAATGCAGTGTTTACCGATGTATTGGAAAATTCAAAATGGCGGCCGACTCTTAAGCACGGTAAGTTCGGGAAAAGGTGTTATAAATAATAAACTAGACAAAATACTGTTAGAAATTCGCTCAATATATATTACCGTGACATAGGTTGACATATATTCGGTGTTTTTTTAATAGTATTTTGTCTAGTTTATTATTTATAACACCTTTTCTCGAACTTACCGTGTTTAAGAGAGAGTCGGCCGCCATTTTGAATTGTCCAATACATCGGTAAACACTGCATGTTTTTCGAGCTGAATAAACATGTTACATTGAATAAAAACACAAAAAAATATATCCAGTTTGGTAGAAAAGTAACTTATCTTGCTTTTGATAACATTTATTTGTTATATATTTGTTTTTTGACAACTTTTTCGAATCTATGTGTACAGTAATACAAACCCAAAATTACATGACAAAAAAACGATAAGATAGAAAAATAATTATTAATGAACTTTTTTTTGTTGTTGTTGACTAAAATAGTCATAAACAGTTTTTGGTAAATATGAAGAATTACTTCACCTTGGAAAATTCCTTTATAATTCCTAATTTTATAGATTTTTGAGGTCGCTGTAAACGAAAATAACATTTAAAATTAAGGCAAACGAGTAGTTTCCAAGAAATGTTAGTTAAAAAAGTGGGGGATCACTTTTCTATAATAATTTAACGTAAACTGACCATCCACTTTGTGGCCACTATTTACCCTCGGAAAATCCTTTAAAATTCCAGGAAACAAGTAGTTTTTTTCTTTTTAAAAATATATTAGAAATACTCGTTTGCCTTAATTTTAAATGTTATTTTCGTTTTCAGCGCACCCGAAAACTTATAAAAGTGGTAATTTTAAAGGAATTCTCAAAGGTGGAGTTATTCTTCATATTTAACCATTTTTTTAAAACATTAATAAATTCATGAAGTATTGCTCAGTAAAAAAATAATTAACCTAAAGAAAAAAATCATGTTTCTTATTTAAGATTATTTCACCACATAACAAAAATAACATGCAAAATCATTTTTTTATATCCATATTTTCAGTTTGTTAAAATACGTTAATAATATAAATTGTAACACCACGAGTGAACGCGCGTTTTTTTTTTTTAGTTTAGTTTCATATTATATATATATATATATATATATATATAAATAAGTATTTTTTAAATTTTATCTTTCTAGCTTTAAAAAAAGTTGTAAAATTTTATCAGCCGGCATAATTTATTTTTAAATATTGAAAAATTTCAGGAAAATTAATTTTTGCTAGAATTTTAAAACGTGTGTCAACAGCTTAAAAAAATCGTCTCTTCAAAAGAACGTGTTATGTCTCGCATTTTCCTTAGTTTTGTATGCTGTAAAAAATTTTTTTTTAATATTAGCAATTTATTTGAAGCTTCTTTTGAATGGTAAAAAACTTAGGATGATAATCTTGAATTAAATTATAGTTACATCGTGTTAAATACAGGGGGGGGGGAGCACGTTAAAACTTATTTTGCTGAATGGAGATGGTGTAAAATCTTTTCTTTTTACTGCATTAATCCATAGACAAGATAATTCTTTATTTTTCGGAAATGAAAATACTGTAACTTTCGGTCCTTTACGATAATTTCCTCTGCAATTCGGAACGATGCACCGTGAAGGCATTTTAATAAAAAAAGAAATATTACAATACGTTACGATATCTACCGGTGACAACAGTTGGTTGCTTGAGTCAAGCAATGCTTGACACCGGTAAAGGGACTATCCGTGATGACGTCAGCAGATTAAATTATTTTTGCCCACCGGCCATCTTGTCTTTTAAGACGGTCTTGGTTTGATCCACACTTCCTCTCCCACTCGCACAGTCGCTCGCTTCTCGCCTTCCTCCGCGGGTACCTGTGCTGTTCGGGGATGCCACCACTCGTACTTGAAGACTGCCCTCTGTGGCACTGCCTCCACTTTTTGCCCTGACTTTGGAGCCATATTATACCAGAAGACAGCTTCTGGCGGCGAAATCTGGCCCCTTTCAGCTATAGCTTTAATGGTTCTGTGATGCTGCTCCACAATTCCATTTCCGCCTGGTCTATATGCAGCCCTGAAATAGCGCCGCACTCCCCACTTATCCAACACATTCTTCATGGCAGCTGAGCGAAAGGCAGTTCCATTGTCCATTAGCACTTCCGTCACTGGACCGCTTTCAAAAAACACCTCTTCCAAGACCTTTGCAATTTCACCTGCATTTTCCGCCTTGATCTCCCTCCAAATGGCTACTCTTCCTGGTCCACAGTCGACCATTGACAGATACGGCCTCTGTCTATAGTGCGTTACGTCTATCACCAACCTGCTCCAGTTCTCTGCCACCTGAACCTCACCAGCTTTGTGTCTACTCGGCGCAGGGTCGATTGATTGACACCGGCTGCATCTCTCAACCACTGTCCTAACGGCCTCCTTTGTGATTCTGGGATCCACCTTCCTGGCCAAGAACAAGGTTCTATCCACTCCAAAATGGTGCATGTCATGCAAATCCTTCAGAGTGTCTTCATTCAGACAACATATTGCAACAGCCACCTCATTCGGCGCCTTTAGCCAGGTCTTCCGCACCCTCGTCATCACATCTGCTCTGTTCTTCGCTGAAGGAACGATAGTGACCTTAAGTTGAAGATCAAATTCCCTAATCAACTCCCTTAACATCATCAATCGACGCTTTACTAGCATCTCGGCAGCGCCTTTCGTCTTCACCCTCCTTTCTCCTGTAACTTCGGACTGGATCCAAGAGAACACAGTGGCTGAGTCGGTCCTCAGCTCAACATTCTGTAGCCCCCATTTCAAGGCTAAGTTGATGCCCTTCATAACCGCATCCAGTTCCGCCACATTTATGTGAGCCACGTCGTCCTTCTTCCGCAACCAAACAGCATCTTCTGCAGTAACACCACCTATCTCCAAGGTGACCCCCACTGCTATACAGCTTGCATCACACCACACAACACCTTCTGCACTGTTGGGTACATGCCAAACACCTCTCACTGGATCCTCCCTCTTCACCTCTTCAATAATCTCTCTCATAATGTCCACAGTCTCTTTATCAACTCCATCCTCCCACTTCGCTCCACTAGCTAGCCTTTTGATATAACTACATGCAGTCCGTAGCCATCCTGCAATAGGGTAATGGCCCACCAGTCTTTCGCATATTGAGAAGAGTTCTCGCCTGCTCAATTTTTCCGACACCTCCGGGATCTCATTTCCCCTCCAGAACACTAACCGTCCTTTCTGGTCCTTTCTTAGTTGGAGCCCTAACACAGCTCCTCCCTCCAATGATTCCGGGCGTTTTGCAATTAGCCCAAAACTGTTGAGGTGTTTTACTACGTCCTCCGCAGTTGTTACCGTCTCATCCACCAAAATATCATCAATGTAGGAACTGGTGGCTATTCTGACTGCGTCCTCCTTGCTTAGCACCGTTTTGAGGATCGCTGCCATGATTTTTGGTGCAGAATTCAGGCCAAAACCCAACCTAGTCAGGCAGTACATTCGGCCCTTGTACCTGACCAGCTGGTATTTCCAGAATTTCTGTGAAATGTGGATCTGTAGGTATGCAGATTTTAAATCCACAATCGTCGCAGCCTTCTGAATCTGCCTCCACTCTCGCATGGTCTCTCCGCACACGTCCATCACATCGCCTCCCGTGTGACATGCAACGTGTACGTTCAGCTCCCTGAAGTCCAGTACTGGCCGAACTTTTTGTTTTGTGGGCTGAACAACCGCCATTAACAGCAGCACACCTTCCACCTTCTCCGTCCATGGTCTTAAAATCCCCTCTGAGATCAATCGGTCTACCTCCTTCTCGAATTCAACTCTTGTGCCTCCTCGCAACGTATGTTCGTAGCATTCTACTCTGTTGTTCAGTATGGGAGGTTCTCCCTTCCATGCCCACTTGACCGTCCATTTCTCACCATCAAAGTGTGCAGAGAAATCTTGGTCCTCTATCGTGCAACTTTTGTCTGACCCGGCCGTTCCTGTGACACCTTTTTCGAATTGCACACCTGCAGGCCCTTGATGTCCTCCAAATCTCACGGGGTTCCTATATACCATAACGCCCCCTAGTCGAGCAATTGCGTCCATCCCTAGCACCACATCGACACCCGTGACAATTTTGTTAATAACAATCGCCTGGATTGTTAGTGACATCCCACGTACCATCAACCGAACGATACTTGTGTCATTGCACTTCACCTCTCTGCCGTCAACTGCCGTAATGCTGCTGGTTCCATTGCATGTGTCAACCATGTCTTTGGTGACAATTGTTGATGTACAACCCGTGTCGACAAGGGCTTTTGCACTTCGTCCATTTAGGGTCACCTCTACTTGTGGTGACATACCCTGAAGCGCCTTCATTCATCGAATAAGTGGGGTAGCCACCGGCGCAGTGGCTTCCCCTGTTCGTTTCTGGGGACAGAATCTGCTGATGTGGCCGACTTCCCCACAGCGGTAACACGTGACTTCTGGTTTTGGCTCCCTGCACTCCCGCACCATATGGGGGCCTTGGCATTGGTAGCATCTGCCAGAGAACCTGGGTCTCTGCCACAGTCCTCTCTGCTTTTCGTCCTTCACAATTTCTTGCTGCAGTTTGCTTCGTTAAGTGACAGCTACGATTCCCTGCTCACTCTCTTTTTTCCTGGCCAGCACCCTAACCTGTGTAATCAACTCCGCCACCTCCATAGTATTTACACCGGGCAGTTGCTGCAGAGCTATAGAAATATGGTCCGGGAAGCCATTGATAAAGGCCATCTTAACCATCTGTCGACGGCTTCCTCCATTGAATCCTGCTAGTCCCGTCAACCTCCTGATATTGTTGGCGTAAACATCGACAGGCTCTCCGGTCCACACCATACGGCTTAGTTTGCCATATGCCACAAACGGTCCTTCGGTAAATGCTTCCCTCAATTTTTCCTCAATGGCGTCAACAGACAGTCGATCCTCCTCCCGCATCTCCAGATATAGGGCCAGAGCATCACCATCAAGATACAGCGGTATCAAGCTGGCTACATCCGCGATGTCCCGCGACTTAGCGACAAGTTTAACCTTGGTCAGCCAGGTTATAACATCTCCCTCTCCAGAGAACGTCTTAAGCATTTCACTGCTGATCCTCTTTGCTTCCATAGTTTCTGCCGAAATAGCTTGTAGTGAAGTAGAAGAAAAAAAAAAGAAATTAAAAAAAATATGTATAAGACACAGCTGTTCCTTCCAAAAGGTTGAGCTCTTCAACGTCCAAAAATAATTCACCGTCACAAAAAGAATTCACCGTCACTTCTTCCAACCGTCGTTTCACACTCTGCACTCTTCCCCCTGCTTTAAAAAAAGTACCGTTTATATGCTGCCCATTTCTCCACTTATGCAAATTGACTATCAACCAGAGCCATCTAGTTTTCCATTTCTCCAAACAGCCAATTTGCATAGGGGGACAACTCAAACCACAGTTATATTATTATATATCATATATTTCATATGTTATGTTATTATATATTTCATATGTTATGTTATTATATATTATATATTTCATGTTATGTTATTATATATTATATATTTCATATGTTATGTTATTATATATTTCATATGTTATGTTATCATATATTTCATGTTATATTATTATATATTTCATATGTTATATATTATATATTTCATATGTTATATTATTATATATTTCATCTGTTATATTATTATATATTTCATATGTTATATCATTATATATTTCATATTATTATATATTTCATATGTTATATTATTATATATTTCATATGTTATATTATTATATATTATATATTTCATCTGTTATATTATTATATATTTCATATGTTATATTATTATATATTTCATATGTTATATTATTATATATTTCATATGTTATATCATTATATATTTCATATGTTATATCATTATATATTTCATATTATTATATATTTCATGTTATATTATTATATATTATATATTTCATATGTTATATCATTATATATTATATTATTATATATTTTATATGTTATATTATTATATATTATATATTTCATATGTTATGTCTTCATATTTTATGTAGTTACATATCTACCCAGTCTGTTTGTGACTATCTGTTTGGCCCAGTTTATCAGTTTATCTGTTCGACTGTCTCCACCCCCGACATGCTTTCAGTCCTTTGTATCTCTTTGTCACTGCATTGGAATTCACTAGAATTGAAGTATTGACCTGAAACTACAACATCATTCTAACCTAAATGTAACCTAAGATGTGCATGAAAGAAAAAAAAAATATATATATACATATATATATGAGAGAGAGAGAGAGAGAGAGATTGAAAACTTTGCTTTCGTATTTGTCAGTTCAAACCTCAGCAAGAGCATAATTATTTTTACTCTTATTTTGTCCCTAAATAAACTTTGGCATACTAGTACCTGCTCCACTCTGTGTTCTAGTGGTAGCAACAAAGTACCTTTTTAACAAACTCAATACCTTCATTCTTCCATAAAACAAAAGTCATCTGACTCCTACCGTAAATCATTCAAAGTCTTAGCCTTTATAGCGAAATTAAGCTTTTCAGTTTTCAGAGAGAACTACCATAAGACCCAAAATGTGCGACGCCTGTGAAATCTAGTACTTGTGAATTTATGAACGGCTTCTACCCAAAAACAAAAGAAAGTCACAAGTGAGTAAACTTATTTTTATTCTCATTTTTATACAAGGAATAAAAAAGGTGAATTTAAAAATGAAATTGGAAAATGGTTTGATGATCAAAAATTATGATTTCCATTTTGTCTTTCGATTGCTTCAAACGCAGTCCAGCATTTCAGTCTCCATTTCATTGAAAGATTCTTCTTCGGTTTGATCAGACTCGCTTTCCTCATCAGAAGAGACATGGCTGGAGTCATCATAAACAAACGATTTGTTCTTCATACCTATAAAAAAAAACAAAAAAACTTTCAAATGGGAGATGACAAGCAGAAAAAAACACAGAAAATAAAGAAAAGAGAAAAAGTAGGAATAGAAGCCGAAAAAAGGATACAAATGGGAAAGACGAAAGACGAGAAAAATATATTTAAAAAAAAAAAAGAGAAAAAAATTCACTCTTTGTTGAAGCAGCTTCTTCCAACCCTTTATGACCTGATCATTCACTCAGTTGTATATAAATGAATATAATGATATAAATAAAGTGCAAATTGATTCAAACACGCCTTGTACATATTAGTTCAGTATCTGAACAGATGTCAGATATCTCCAGATTGCAACTGTTCATTGTTTACATTTAGTATGCTGCCATCTGTATCAGAGAGTGGAGAATTTCGTTTGTTGTCATAAATACACTTTTTTCAAGCACTATTGATAATAATCAAGGTAAGTTTATGAAAAGCAAAAATTCTCAGTGCTAGTTTAACTTTTAAACTTCATAATGAAAGATCGTTATAGTGAAAAAGTTTTAAAATCATAGTATCATTACCCTTTAAACTAACTAAAATTAACAATATTTTTTATCATCTACATCATGATTCAGGTGATAAAGGATTAAATTCAAAAAAGGTTTTTGCAGTACAGGGTCCTTCTATATATGGCGGAACGATAAATTTGTCACTCTAAAGAAACATCACTACAGCTTTACTTTTAAACTTTTATTGAAAAAATCAATTCAGGTAAATTGATTATGTATTAGAGCTGACATCTATTCAATGTAGTCGCCTTTAGCCTCAATCACTAACTTGATACGAGTCCGGAACTGGGACCATGCCTTTTCCTCAAGTGCTGGTGGGAGCTCAGCGAATACTTGGTGATCAGGCTGCCTTTGGTGGGAGGTCATGTTGGTGATGTTCTCGACGCATGACCAAACAAATTAGTTCAGATTGGGGGAGGAGAGGAGCAATGAGAGAAGGGTACAAAGTCTTAGTACTCCTTCCGAAGCCAAGCCCGAGTCTCTTTGGATTTGTGGGATCAATAGAGAACATGAGTTGTACAGTGGCGCATCTCCGATCTTGCTCATTGAACATTGTGTCACTTTCAGACATAATAGAAGGCTCCTATCGCTCTTGAGATTTGTACAAAACTGGCCAACTGGTAGATGGTCTGCAACAAAAAAACAAAAAACATCAGTTGAACACATCCGACCTCTGGATTCAAAATCTGAATCTCTTGCATACGAGGCGAGCACCCTGCCAACCACACCACAAGTCTAGTAGCGAACACAGACTAAGCAAATTGTGGCGAAATCCAACTATGGAATGTACCTACTTTAACTCAAGCAAGGGGTGTAGTCATCCAACTACTGAGAACCCAAGCCAATGTCTCACGATGTTATGTTACGAAGCGTATGGTGACAAGCAAAAAGAATAGACAACACAGGATTAAGATTTGAACGAACTACACAATTTATTTTCTAATAAATAACACAGAATAATAACGAGCTGTCCTTGGGGTGAAGATGGCAGATTGTTGTTAGTTGTTGTTATTGTGGTTATAAGGCACGACGAAACCTTCGTTTGTAATAGTAGTAGCAGCAGTGCTGGTCTGGTTATAATCGTGTGTCAATAGCGATAGTTGTTGTTGTTAGAAGGCGCGACGAAGCCTTCGTTGGTAATGGTAGTAGCAGCAGTGCTGGTTATAATCGTGTGTCAATAGCGATAGTTGTTGTTGATAGAAGGCGCGACGTAGCCTTCGTTGGTAATGGTAGTAGCAGCAGTGCTGGTTATAATCGTGTGTCAATAGCGATAGTTGTTGTTGATAGAAGGCGCGACGTAGCCTTCGTTGGTAATGGTAGTAGCAGCAGTGCTGGTTATAATCGTGTGTCAATAGCGATAGTTGTTGTTAGAAGGCGCGACGAAGCCTTCGTTGGTAATGGTAGTAGCAGCAGTGCTGGTTATAATCGTGTGTCAGTAGCGATAGTTGTTGTTGATAGAAGGCGCGACGAAGCCTTCGTTGGTAATGGTAGTAGCAGCAGTGCTGGTTATAATCGTGTGTCAATAGCGATAGTTGTTGTTGTTAGAAGGCGCGACGAAGCCTTCGTTGTAGTAGTAGTAGCATTGGTCGCGACAGCCGTAGCGTTGTGGTGATGGCGAGGCTGGTGGTCCTTCTGCTGTCTTTTCCTTGGCTTCGCTAAATATAGCAAGCACGCGGACGTAGTTGTAGACAAACGGTTAGTGATGAAGAAATTGCCTCCATGTCGAGAAAACTGTGTTTCTTTTGGGTTGTTGTTTTCGCTACGGTGTGTAAGGCATCTAAGCGTTTTGCCCGTAATTTTGTGGAGGTAACCATGATCATGTGCCTCGACTTTGGTGCCATGGTAGCGATCGTAGCGTGAATCCCTACGTAGTCAGTTTCTCCCCAAAGCGGTCAGGAATCATGAAACTTGAGTGGTGGTCGTCACGGTGACACGTGGCAGACAGTATGACGGCGTCCCCAAGTCAAAACGAGATCTAAACCATAACATCATAACAGCTCCCCCAGATCTCATTTTGGCTTGAATTGTCCAGTGCGGTCATAGTTGCATGTGTGAATGGAATCAACCCATGATGAAATCCTTAAACCGTTTAGGAAGCTGGCCTCGTGTTGACCGATTCCGAATCAGGTCCGATCTGTATCCGGACGGTAGTCGAGGGGTTTCTACGTATATGGGGTCCTGCAACGCTCTGTGTGCCCCTGCCTTGGGTGGAAGCGTTGTCTCTTCGGTAGATTGACGAGTTGGGTAGGGTAGAGGAGGTAGATTGGGGGACAAATGTTTTGGACGTGGTATTAATCGGCGGACATGTGCCCGGTGAACCCATTCACTCTGGCCATCATCATTTTTTATCTGGATCACCATGCTGTTGGTCTTGGCCACTTCGAAGGTACCGATCCAGGGTAGGTGAGATGCGTGAGCAATAGCTGATTGAGGCCGGTGGATTAGTACCTTGTCACCGACTTGTATTGGTTCCTTATTCATGTCCTTGTCTAAATTTGGGTCTTGGGCGTGGTCAGCTTCATTGTTGGCCAGCGCGACGTGTCGATGAACTTGTCTTAACAGGGCATTGACCTGCATGCCGTAAGCCGTGGGGCTGGGGTTTGTGATACTGTTGTCGGGTAATCTTGGCAAACCAATGTTGGGCTGCCGACCAGTGATTATATAGTGTGGTGACGCTCCAGTGGCACTGTTGATGGTAGCATTCATTGATGAGATGACGGATTCGAGGATGTCGGTCCACTCACAGTCTCTATCTTCGCACAGCATGTATATGGCGTTTTTCATCGTGCGATGCTGTCGTTCAATGTTACCTGAGCTTTGTGGTCGCCAGGCACAATGTAATTCCTGCGTGATTGATGTGAGTTGGCAAAAGATCCTGTATACCTCCCCCGTGAAGTGGGTTCCGCGATCGGATGAAACAATGCGTGGTATTTCCCGGTGTCGAAGGAAGAAACTGTAAATTCCACGGGCAGCATCGATCGCACGATCTCTGGAACACGGCACAGCCGTAAGGTGTCTACTGAAACTGTCCAGCATGGTTAGGATGTAGCGTTTCCCCTTTGAAATTGGCATCGTGACGAAATCAATGTAGATGATTTTGAACGGTCTTTCTCCACGTTTGCAGTGCCCGGTGGGCCAGACCTTACGTTTGCCATAGTTACCCTTCCGCTTGGCACATGTTTCGCAGGAGTTGACATACGTCCTGATGTCATGGTCCTTGCATTCCCACCAGTAGCCGGATAGATGTTCGCGCATGCGGGCGATACCTGAATGATTGATGCAGTCATGGGCCTGATGCAGGTACTTGGGACGGAGTTTGTATGGTACGACCAGTTTTGGGGAATGATTGTTGTCCCTAATCATCAAGACAGATGTGCCGGGCTCCAGGTAGAACTGGTGGATGTATTTGTTGAGTATGGGGGCCCGATGGTCATCGGGGTCGATGTTACAGTTTTTGCTGGAGTTATTCGTCTGGAGGGTTTTGATGATTCTCGACAGTGTGTTGTCTGTGCATTGCTCAGCAGCGATATTGATATGGTCACAATTGTATTTTGTGGGGATGGTCGATGAAGAGTGATAGGCAAAGAACGCATCCACAATATTCTTGTGGTGGCGGGTGTTCTGAGGTGTGTGTGCTTCGGGGATGAGCATTGATCCATCAATTTCGTCCATACACCAGGATGGGATGTAAATACGTAGGTCCGAACCCTGGATTCTGAATGTTTTGCCTGCAGGGTTGGCGTCAGCTGGTGTGTTATTTTTTCTTTGGCCATGACTTCTGCTGAGCATGTCGGCCCAGACATTGGATTCGCCCTCCACAAATTCCAGGACGAATTTATAGCATGCGATCTCTTCCTGCCATCTGCGGATTTTGGCATTGTTGAATACCCGCTGATCCAGATAGGTTAGTGATCTGTGGTCGGTGAAGATGACGAAGGGGCGGCTGTGTAGGAAGTAGTCGAATTTTGCTATGGCCCACTTTATTGCGTATGCCTCGCGTTCAGTTGTGGACCAGTTTTGTTCCGTGGTGTTAAATATGTGTGAAGCGACTGCTATGATCTTCTTCTTTCCCCTGTCATCTTCTTGCATTAGGATGGCCCCACATGCGGTGTCACTCGCATCAGTGGTGAGCGTGAAGAGTTGATCAAAATCAGGGAATGAAATGACAGGAGGCGAGGACAGTCGTTTCTTTATCTTATTAAAGGCCTTGTCCGCCTGCTCAGTCCATGCAAATGGTTTGCCAGCCCTATTCAGTTCATGGATGGGGGTCATGATGCTGGAAAATGTGTCCGACCTGATTTGTTCCTGTACCCGTGTCTCCAGGAATTGCCGTATCCACACTAAACGACCTATGAGGCCTTGCAGTTCCTTTTTTGTTGTTGGAGGCTTCATTTCCATGATGGCGCGGACGTATTCGGGGTCGGCCTTGAAACCCTTGCTATTTACGATGCGACCGAGGAATTTTGCTTCGTTCGCGAGGAAGGTACATTTATCCGGATTCAATTTTAGTCCAAATTTACGTAGGGCGGTGAATAGTTGCTCCAGTGCCAGTATGTATCCTTTAAATGTTTTGGCGTGGACTAGGTTGTCGTCAATGTACGAGGATATGTTGGTGCGAGATGTAACAGTGGCCAAGGCTTCAGCTATGCAGCGGGAGAAGATTTGTCCGGCAGATGTGAGACCAAAGGCGAGTCGTGTGTATTGGTAGCATTTGCCCTTCCATGTGAATGCAGTTTTGTGTCGATCACGCTCGTCGATAGCGATCTGCCAATAGCCACTGCGAAGATCAAGGGATGCAAAATATTTATTTCCTTCGCCGATTCTGTGGAACAGGTGGTCAATCGTAGGTATGGGGTAGGGGTCGAGATCGACTAGGACCTTGTTGAGTGTTGCTTTGAAGTTGGCAACTACCCGGATTGCCCCGTTCTTCTTGCGAACGGCAAATACAGGGCTATTAAAACCCTTGGGGTCCTTGCATGGTTCGATGATCTCTCTGGCGGCCATGTGCATGATTTCAGCATCGACGTCAGCCTCGAGAGCCTGGGCGATTGGGTGTTGCTTCTGACAGCGGGATTGGCCATTGGTTGGTATTCGAACTGGTCTGATGAAGGTACCCTTTTCTCCCTTTTCGGTACCCATGATGTCGGCGAAGCGGATGATTAAGTCTGCTGTGGCCTCCAGTTCGTCGCGGTTTGGATGGTTGGGCAATGCCACACCCACATTACTCTGTAGCCAGTGTAGTTTTTCATTTAGTGTCTTGGGGCTGGGCTGTGTGAGTCTAGTGGAATGATCGATGGTGTGGGCTCCAAATGTGGTATCATCAGCTGGTATCTTCTGTGTAAGAGCTGGTAGTATTGCTGCCGTGTGAGTTATCGGAGTGGACGCGAGCGTGCGTCTGAATTCGATCGTTGATTTTTGGTGGTCGATTGTGTAGGAGTCTAGTGTGCTGTGACCAAGGATGCTTTGGCCGATCAGGATTGGAGATATAGCGGATGTTATCAGCATGTTGATCCCGTCGAACCTGGGTGAATCGTGGTTGCCGATGGCGATGCCACAATTAAGTTCGCCAAGGATATGGATGCTGCCGTTTATGCCTCTCACATGCACGTTGGATGGCGTTATTCGACGTCTGACCTCTTCAGGTATTCGAGACACTGGCATAATGCAAGTGGAGCAGCCTGAGTCCAACATAGATATGTCCGAGAACGTAGCTCCCTCGATCATGAAATGTGTGTTGACGAAAGGTGACTTCTGCGCCGAGTGTTGATGAAAGTTAAATATGTGATGGTGAGTCTGTTGGACCACGGGGTGAGCCATCACATCTCGCCTGGTCCGTATTGAAAATCCTCGGCCATGGTAGTGGGGAGAGTATCTTCCGGTGGCATATCCTTGTCGTCTGTTGCGATATATGCCTGGGCACGAGGTGGGTGCCGGTACCGACAGTTGCGTCCATGGAAGCATGCATAGCCTGGTAGCGATCGTAGCGTGAATCCCTACGTAGTCAGTTTCTCCCCAAAGCGGTCAGGAATCATGAAACTTGAGTGGTGGTCGTCACGGTGACACGTGGCAGACAGTATGACGGCGTCCCCAAGTCAAAACGAGATCTAAACCATAACATCATAACAACGAGTAGGATGTGTATATATATATATTAGTGATAGAACGATTCCAATGTTTTCCCGATTCCGATACAATTACCAATTCCGATTCTTTATAAATCTCTAATTCTTTAGCTATAAGATTGTTATCTCCCCCAATTTTCGTAAAAATATGTTAAATATGCAGATATTTTCCTAAATGTCAAAATACACTTGTGGAGGATGATCTATCAATTTTAGCTTTACTGGTATTTTAAAATCAATGAATATTTATTATTTTATCATTATTACCAGCAATGGAAGATTGTGGTTTAAACAAAATAAATAAAAAAAGACAATTAAAAGTATTGTTTGACATCGGGAAATAGGCATCAATTTTTCTGATTCTGATACCAATTCCAATACCCCCAAATCTTCCGATTTTTCCGATTCCCGATTAATCATCCCAACATTAAAAAATATATATATATATATATATATATATATATATATATATATACACACACGCATTCATGTAAAGAAATAACTACTTTTTCATTGAGGACTGCTATTTTAATTAGGTTTCTTTCGTTTTTTTGTCTAAATGTCATGTTTTGCTTGTACTTCATGATATTGTCCTTTAAACATTTAAGAATATTCATGTCACTTTTTGAAACATCGTATAATTAAGCCTCAACACCTGTAACATTTTTTGCAAGTAGAAATATAAAGTCCTTCAAATTGAAAACTTACATTTTTTCCTCTTGACTAAGATATCCTTTATTGGCGTAAAGTGACTCAGTTTATGATACATAATCTCCCGGCATTTATCATTCATATCCTTTATACACCAGCCATCTTTTTCATCACATACCACCTCCTGGAGAAGAAAGAAAAAAATATGAATTTTTTAAGTAAATAGTTTCAAAATGGCTGAAATATGCGTTGTATTGGTTTCTTAGTTTTACAACATACCAACCCCCTTTTTTTTTTTTTACATTGGGGGGTCACCACTTATCAAGGCCCAGAGGCCACTCAGGGATAAGGGTTATTGCATGTACAGTAATACATGAGATAGTATTGTAGTAATCATTAGTATTGGAGATTTGATGGAGTGTCTTACTTAAGGGGGCAGTTTGTCAGGAATTTGTTTATGTTGGATTTGAAGACATCCAAGTTGTAGTCAGGTGGGAAACAGGCGAACGGAAGAGAGTTCCACAATAGTTCACTTCTAAGAAAGAAGCTCTGCTCATGGAATCTACGTTTGGATTTAGGCACAGATAAAGAGTGGGGAAAATTATTGACAGTAGTTTCAGCCAGACGGGTGTTTCTCGTGAAAGATTGGCGAGGGGGGGGGGACGAGAGATTGGAGCTCAGACGAGCACTTGCTATGGAAATAACGATAAAACAAAGACAGGCTCGCAACGTCTCTTCTATGGGAGAGAGGTTGCAGGGAAGAGAAAAGGGCATCCCCCCACCAAACCACAAAGTCTATTTTGTACTCTGTCAAGGCAGGATAGGCTGTTTTTAGCAGCTCCTGCCCAGATGTGGCAGCAGTACTCCATCCTTGAATGTACTTGGCTTTTATACAGATAGAAAATTGCATCAGTAGTGAGATATCTTCTGGAGCGGTAGAAGGATCCCACCATTTTCCCAGTGTCCCCTCCCTTTTCAGGTTATTTAATGCAGAAGCCTGTTATTTTAGCTTTATGACCTGAATTATGATGTAGATTATTAAAACAATATTTATTGTAAATTTTATGACCTGAATTATGATTAAAACAATACTTATTGTTAATTTTATGTCCTGAATTATGATGTAGATGATTAAAATAATATTTATTGTTAATTTTATGACCTGAATTATGATGTAGATGATTAAAACTATATTTATTGTTAATTTTATGACCTGAATTATTATGTAGATGATTAAAACTATATTTATTGTTAATTTTATGACCTGAATTATGATTAAAACAATACTTATTGTTAATTTTATGTCCTGATTATAATGTAGATGATTAAAACAATATTTATTGTTAATTTTATGACCTGAATTATGATGTAGATGATTAAAACTATATTTATTGTTAATTTTATGACCTGAATTATTATGTAGATGATTAAAACTATTTATTGTTAATTTTATGACCTGAATTATTATGTAGATGATTAAAACTATTTATTGTTAATTTTATGACCTGAATTATGATGTAAATGATTAAAACTATATTTATTGTTAATTTTCTGACCTGAATTATGATGTAAATGATTAAAACTATATTTATTGTTAATTTTATGATCTGAATTATGATGTAAATGATTAAAACAATATTTATTGTTAATTTTATGACCTGAATTATTATGTAAATGATTAAAACAATATTTATTGTTAATTTTATGACCTGAATTATTATGTAGATGATTTAAATAATATATTTTGTTAATTTTAGTTTGTTCAAAGGGTAATGATATTATGATTGTTTTCAAACTGGAAAAAAGTAATTTCAATAAAAAATATTGAACTAATACTTACAAGGCGTGTTTGAATCAATTTCTACTATATGCCGTTACATTCATGTATTTATGACTAAACGAATTAGTTCAACCAGGTCATAAAGTGTTAATGTCTTAACCATATTAATAGATGATGTTTGTATTATTTGGATTATTCGGACTACTATCTTCACCTTTGATTTTTACAATGTTTAAGATAAACTACTTTATTACAGAGAAAGGTAATTTAATTGAAACTTTATAAATACTGACATCTTTAACTATGGTGGACATTTAAAGATATGTTACTCCTCAACCTTGAACCTTATTGTCAAGGCAGATTTCAAAAACTATATATGTTAACCCATTGAATATGTTTGCTAATAGTGTCTCACTTTGTTAACTAAGCTCCAACCCCCGTCCCATCGCCGCAATGTTGCACCTTTGTACCTGTTTTACAAATATTTTAATGGAATGTGCTCTGATCAACCCATTGTACTTGTGCCCCCCTCGACGTACATATCCCTGACAAACCCGCTTAGCAACAAAATCACACCCCTTCACTGTTGAGGCCCTTAAATGCCAGAAAGCTTTCTATTCTAATAGTTTCTTCTCTCGAACAGCTAGACTTTGGAATTCCCTTCCAGCTACCTACTTCTCTGACTGTACTGATATGCAGAAATTTAAATGTAATGTAAACCAACATCTTGTTAATCTTTCCTATGCATGATCCCAATTAGTAGCCCCTTATGTCCAAGTGGGGATATGTCTTGTTAGGAGTGAACATTAGTTTAAAAAAATTTCTTCTCAAATTAGAAAGAATAAGTTCTCAGATAAGACTAAGAAGATCAATATTGTAGAACATTTTAAAATGGAAGAAAATAAATTCAGAAAAAATGATAGAAAAAGAAATTATCAATTATTGGATCTTTTTTTTTTTTTTTCAAACAATTCAAAATGTGTTTGAAGGCTATATCAATGCACTTTGTAGGAAACACCGCATATATTATTTTATTTTAATAATTGAATTTATTTTATTACGTTTTTATTTGTTTATTTTCTTTATAGTTATTTATTCTCTCTTTTTTTTTTTACACTCATACACAAAGCATATCGTCAATTGGGTGTAAGTGGCTACTATTTGCGGCCATGTCTAGGAAAAATTAACAAATTTGCATATCAGTACAGCCAAGGAAGCAGGTAGCAGGAAGGGAATTTCAAAGTCTAGCTGTTTGAGGGAAGGAACTATTAAAGTAGACAGCTTTCTGGCATTTAGGGACCTCAATAGTGAAGGAGTGAGATCTTATTGCTAAACGGGTTTGTCGAGGATATGCATGTCGAAGGGGTACAAGTGCAACGAGTTCATCAGAACACATTCTATTAAAATATTTGTAAAACAGGCACAGTAATGCAACATTGCAGTGATGAGACAAGGGCTGGAGCTTAGTTGATATAGTGGGATCGATTAGATTGACAACTTCTTTTTTTTTTTTTTGACTCAATCTAAGAGTGAGAGACTAGTCGTAGATGCCTCAGCCCAAATGTGGTAACAATACTCTAATTCTATTTGGTTTATATATTTATACATACACATAGATATTTTTTCTCTGTTTTTCATCTAACCTTGTTATTTATTATATATTGCAAAATTATTATATATTACAAATTTATTATATATTGCAAAATTATTATATATTGCCAAATTATTATATATTAGCTGTACCCGGCCATGCGTTGCTGTGGCTCAGTTTGTTAAAATGGAACACATTCCTCATAAAAAATTGCATTTTGTATTGTTTATTTATTTTATTATTTTTGCATTTTTTTATGAATAGAAGTTGTTTTTTTTCCCCAAGAAAAGGTGAATTTTTTACCATAAATTGTTAGGTAAAAGTTTTTTTGTTTTTTTTTCAGGAAAAATTGGATTTTTTTTTAAAAGAAAGTTGGCAGTAAACATTTCTTTTTGAAAACAGAATTTTTATTATAAAAAGAAAAAAAATCAATGCTTTATATGAACACTGTAAATAGTTAGGTGAAAGTAGAGAAAAGTTAGATTTTTTTTTAAGAGAATGTAAAATTTTTTTTGTCAATAGATGTTAAGAAAATAAACAGAAAAAATACTCCCATCATTAATTAATTATGCAAAAAAATAAATAAAATGTTGATTTAGTGTTTCAACAGTTGAACAATGCTCGGCTGAATCTGGTGATTACCGGTTGAACCCTAAACTAATTGCAATCTGGTGAGGGGGGGTTAAATTCTGCATGAGTGCCATTCTTTTTAATTTTGTCTTTTGTTCAATTTTTTGTGTGGGATTTTAGCGCTAGCAACCTAACAAATTTAACCAAAATGCAAAAAATTCAACAATTAATTAATTTTAATAAGTGCCCAGCTTCTAATACAAATCCTAGTAAATCAATCCCCCTTATTGGAAACACTGAAGGGAAGGATAAAACCAAATTATTGCCAGTATGTTTGGGAGAGGTTCTATAGGTGTATCAGAAAGTGGCCATTAAAAATGATTAGAACCTTAATAATTCAACTTAGTATTTTTTAAGCTTATAACCACTTGAAAATATAATTCAAACCCTAATTTTTTTTTTTCAATTAAAGGAGCAAAGACCAAATTTTTTAAAAATAACAGGTTTAATAGCAAATTATGCAATATTTGTTTCTTTAAAGCGGTTTTCTATAAAAAAAATAAAAAGAAAATTAACATATCTTGACTTGCTTATAAATATATGTATATATATAAATGCCGAAAAATCATGTACCTAAAAAAAATACTATTAAATGAGTAGTTCCATTCTTCATTGTTAAGAATTTATCCATATTTATATTTTAAATTCCATGTATGTTTTAAATAAAAAGATTTTTTAAAGCGAGGGTCCTAGAAAATCGCATTTTTGTAACGTATTTTGCACAAAGCGTTAAATAGCTGCTGCTGCTAAAATTAAATTTATGAAGTATGGTTTCATCCAAGGGCATAAATTATGTCTCTTTTTTTATTGCGTGTGTTAACCAAAATTAGTATTTTTCATCCTCCCTCCGTGATTAAAAAAGAAACGCACATTCACTTATAAGTTTTTCACTAGAACAAAAAATCCGCTTCATCGATTTAAAAAAAATTCTTTTAAATAAAATGAGTTTTTGATTGATATATTTTAATACTTCTTCATCAACTAAATTTTTTTTTTAAATATCTAAAAAAAGAAAACATTCAATGAAATAGAAAAAATTGCTGTTAGTATCTGGTATTTACTTGACGATGTAAGCATAACATGAACTTTCATTAAAAAAAAAATCAACATGTTTTTTTTTTTAAAAAGTTTTACACTTTGGACTTTAGAGGTAATTTAAAAAAAAAAAAAACTATTCTTTTTTTGTTTTAAATTAGAATATTTTCTTTATTGATCTTTTATCTTCAATTTATGATATATAAAACTTTGGCACATAAATTAATGGTACTTATACAGTTTAGTCAAGACATTAAAAAATGAAAATATTGAAAAAAGTTTAAATTGTATGTATCCGTTATGGAACGAAGTTCTCCGGAAAAAAATTTCACTTAATTTTATCAACTATTTTTTTTTTGTTTTTTTTTACAGCGAAAAAACAATTTGTTATGATACCGAGCAAAATGTTCTATTTTTAGGAAGAAAAGCTAGTATTAAAGATGGGGAGGGGTGTCAGCGCTTTAACTGGCGTTATCTCCCTTTGGCATTTCTAAAATTCAAGCAAATTTTTTTTTAAATCCAAGATGGCTGCCTTCAACGTGCTCTGATAAAAACGTGTTTTTTCCGCTGTAAAAAAAAAATAAATAAAAAAAACTATTTGATGAAATTAATTGAAATTTTTTTCCGGAGAACTTTGTTCCATAATGGATACATACAATTTAAACTTTTTTCGATATTTTCATTTTTTAATGTCTTGACTAAACTACACGTACCAAATTAATTATTAAAATTTTAATAAACATTTCAAAATGGGGGTGTGAATTTGAGAAAAAAACGTTTGTCTAAAATATTATATTTGGTTTATTGGAAAGAGCATAAAATTTCACATTGACCCTGAAAATATCGTAAAAATTGAACCAATCGAAAAATTTTGATAGATTTTTAAAGTTTAAAAATTGAAAAATATTTAACTTGTAAAATTCTATTTTATTATGTAAAAAAAAAAAATGGTTGCATGAGGGCATGCCGGCATTTTGTAAACACTGTTTTTTAAAAAATAAAAATTTCGGTAAATTTTCAGATTAGGTCCACCTCAACAATTTTCTTTTAAATGACAACTTTTGTAGGTTTTCGACTATGCTGAATACGAAAATCGCATTTAAATTTTGCAGAAGTCAGTAGTTATCGAAATATAAAAAGTTGTATTATGCCTTGTATTCTTTGGCGGCCATTTTTATGCGCGTGTGTGCGCGCGCCATAAACAAATATACTCATCTCTGACTGACATTGCACGCGCGTAAAAAAAGATGGCCGCCAAAAAATACAATGCATAATACAACTTTTTATATCTCGATAACTAATTATTTCTGCAAAATTTCAATGCAATTTTCGTAGTCAGCATAGTCGAAAACCGTTACAAGTTGTCATTTAAAAGAAAATTGTAGAGGTGGACCTAATCTAAAAAAATACCGATTTTTTTTTTCAAGAGAATGTACAAATTATTTTTTGTCAACAGATGTTAAGAAAATAAACAAAAAAATACTCCCATCATTAATCAATTATGCAAAAAAATAAATAATATGTTGATTTAGTGTTTCAACATTTGGACAACGCTCGGCCGAATCCGGTGATGATGGCCGGTCAAACCCTAAACTAATTGGAATCTGGTGTGTGTGTGGGTGGGGGGTGTTGAGGTAAATTCTTCATGAGTACTATTCTTTTTAATTTTGTCTTTTGTTCAATTTTTTGTGTGGGCTTTTAGCAATTGCAAACTAACAAATTTAACCAAAATGCAAAAAATTAAACAATTAAATAATTTTGCTCAGCTTCTAATACAAATCCTAGTAAATCAATCCCTCTTATTAGAACGCTCAAGGGAAGGATGGAACCAAATTTTTGCCAGTATGTTAGGGAGAAGTTATAAAAAAATATATATATTACAATATTTTAAGCAGATTCGACACTCAACTACCAGATTTTTATGGGTTGCTCGTTAACTTACAATAAAACTTGCGAAGTATGCGCTTGTTTACAGTTGTTGTAAAAATGGAATGGAAATTTAAATTTCGCTCCGTTTTAATCTTTTTTTTTTTTAATTGTGCTTCTTCCAAACAAATATAATCAAAAGAATAAGATTCAACAATTGTACTTTTACATAAAACACGAAATGTTAAAGAAAAAAAAATATTAACGAAAGAGAAATAATTCCATTTTTAAACGAAAAATGTCAGTTTAGTATATAAAAGTTCCGTTTAGTGATGGCACGCGGTGTGAAATAATTGTCCCAAAATAAAAAAAATGGCCCATCCGTACAAAGAAAATCAACTATTTATTATAGAAAAATTAAGTATAATGTTATAATTAAAAAGAGATATATAGAAACACGCATGGGTACAGTAAACATATACTAAAATGCCGAAGCAGTCCTTCCAGTGGTTATTTAGACTATTAATTACGAACGAACCAAGAGTTACATTTTTATATATATAGATTACAAAATTATTATATATTACAAAAATATTATATATCACAAAATTATTATATATCACAAAATTATTATATATTGCAAAATTATTATATATTGCAAACAAGCAGACTTCTCAAAATGTTGTCTTAAATGTGCTTGATTCTTTTATTGGCATTGGATTTTAGAAACAGCTACTCATGTTTAATAATCAACTTGCGAAAATGACGATCCAATAAACAATATAATCCCTTGTAACAAAATCTCTTGAAGGCGTCCAGTAACAAGCAAATATAATTCATTTAAAAGGTTTCATGCATAAAAAGATAAAAAAAAAACAATTATTTTGGTTACATTTCACTGATTTCGCTGCAGGTGAGCGAATAAAATTGCAATTTAAAAACAAATCTGAAATTTATGACACATAAGCAAAACTAACAAAAAAATATTTCACTTGAAATTTGATTTACAAAGATCAGACATCTTTTTTATTGAAATGGAAAATGCATTTATGGGATATAAAGTCCTATTAGCATGATTAGGCAGCCACCCAACTGGGAATCATAAATCGTTAATATTTTCACCATGCTTCACTGATCAACAATGAAAAAGGTTTTGCTTGAAGTAATTTTAGTTGAAGCTAATTCTGATGATAATTATTTTGTTAACATTTTCTATTTTTTTTAAAGTTTGCAAAATTGGTAGAATTTGAGGAAAACCTAGAATTATGACAGAGAATAAGTTTGAGAAACTGAAATCTTATAAATCAGTTATGACACCACTGATTGCCATGATTAATGATACACTACCTGAAAGTATTCCCCTCAAGCTCCTAGGGTTAACCTTCACAAACAATATGAATTGGAACAAATACATTGAAGTAATCACCAAGGTTGCTGTGAGGAAGGTGGGCTCTCCCTACATTTCTAGAAGGTTACTTCTTATACCTGAGAGTATCCTCTATCTCTACAAAGCCACTATTCGCCCATGCATGGACTACTGTTGTCACATCTGGTCTGGTGCATCTGCTACTAGTCTCTTGCTCCAAGATAGGGTTAAAAAAAGTCACCAACCTAATAGGTCCTGCACTTTCGGCTAAACTTGAACCTCTATCTCATCGCTGAAATGTGGCTTCCCTGTGCCTGTTTTTTTACAAATACTTTAATGGTAAGTGATCAGATGGACTCAAATCAGTAGTATCTCCTCAATGTAAATACCCTCCAAAAACCGGACAAACAACAAAATCCCACCCCTACACTGTAAAAATCCCTAGATGCCGTAAAGTTTTCTACTCAAATACATTCTTCCCTTGTACTGTTCGATTTTGGAATTCCCTCCCAGCCTCCTACTTCCCCGATTGTACTGACATTCAGAAATTCAAGTGTAATGTGAACAGACATCTCTGCCCAACTCCCTACATAATGTCTTGGCAAATTTGGTCCCTATTAGTAGCCCCTTATGACTTAGTGGCAGTTTGCTTTATTTGGGGGTGATTAAACCGTCAAAAAAGTAAGTACTATTTCTACCAGATTAGGACGATCAGCTTACTTTATTATACAAATATATTGAGTCGCTCATATTAAAGCCTACAATAAACTTATGCAAATCATAAAAAATCATGTACCTTTTTGAAGGAACAATGACTGGACAAGAAAATAGAATTTAAATGGCGTTTTTTCTCTTAGCTTTCTCAACCGTTTTGAAACATAAACCTTAATTTGAAATAGATAAACAGATTTTGGTTTTGCCATAGCAACAAGTCCAGTAGATCTCAGAGTTTTATTCAATAAAAAAAATTGTGCTATAGATGCAGCTGAAATAGGATGACAGATTTGTAAGGGAAACAACTCTTAAGAGATTCATCCTTTTTTTTTTTAGAAAAGCTATTTAAACTACTTTCTTTTAACAACTACACAAAAAGCCCTCCTCAACCACCGATTGTCGTCACAAATAACACCATATCTGAGAGCTCATCCTTTAAACTCCTCGGTTTAACATGCACAGGCAACATGAATTGGAGCAAATACATTGAGGACATTGCCAAGTTACTGCAAAGAAGGTGGGCTCTCTCTACCATGCTAGAAATTTATTCATACCACAGTGTACACTATATATTTACAGAGTCACAATTCGTCCATGCATGGAGTACTGTTGTCACATCTGGTGCATCTACACTAGTCTCTTATTCTTAAACTATACAACATTAAAACATGAAAAAAAATCTCAGGAAGATGTCCATTATTCCACTAATTATAGGAGCAACAGGACTCATGAAAAAGATTTAAAAAAACTACTTGTCAAATATACCCGGTGAACAAAGTGCGAGAGAGATACAAACAATTGCACTTAAAGAGATGGTTAAAATCTTAAAAATATCTTTTGGTTGAATTGTATGAGATAGCAGGTGAATGTCTGCCATCCAGGAGGATGCCCCATCTCCAGCTAGAACAAAATAAGAAAATTAAAAGAAAGGTAGGTGCATGCCATTCCCAATAGTATTGATGCATAGAAATAATAAAACGCTTCACCAACAATCTTCTAAAGTTTATTACTTAGTGAAAAATATCTTTTCAGCCATTTTTTTTTAAATAATAAAACGAGCAAAGTCAAATTATTTAAACAATAAAAGTTTAATAGACTATACTCATTTTTTTTTTCAAAGGCTGTTTAAAAAACACCTGAAGACATTCGAATGTTTACGTTCAAGTATTAACAAAAAATTCAGTGCATATTTAGAATTCCACCTATTAAAAAAAATTATACAAAAAAAAATATTTATAATGTACGTACTCATCACAGAACGAAGATGTCATATTCCAAAAATCACGTGGGTTTGGCTAGTACGCGAAAATATTTAGTTTTCAAAGGTCAAATAAAGATAAACTATAGAGCCCTGAATATCAATATTCCTCCTCTATAAAAAAATACTCCCACAGCTACTCTTTCACAAACAGAAACTTTTTCCCAATCAAAAACTTCATATCAGTGAAAAAATAATTATTCTAAAATGGTACGCCATAATAAATTATTTTATCGTTTTTAATAAATTAGATAAGAATTCCTATTCAATGAAAAGAAAGAAAATTCAATTTGAACAGTATTGATTTAGTGTGAATCTGTAATCCAATTGAATTGAAAAGAAAGAGAGTTCGATTGTTTTGTTTACTGGCATATCAACCCTTTTCAGACTATTTTATGCCGAAACCAGTAATTTTTCCAAAATTACTGGTTTATGCTTCAAGTTGTTTATATCTTTAAATATTATATAAAAGGAACTCTTTTGTGTGTGTGTGTGTGTGTGTGTGTGTGTGTGTGTGTGTGTGTGGTTTTCTATGCACACCGAAATGGCTGAGATGATTTTTATGAAATTTCACACAAATGTACTTTGCAGTGTTCTAAGATACATTTTGTATCGGAATCGATAATTGAAAAAATCCGATCAAAGAAGAAACAGGCGATTTTGACCTAAGTTAACACCCTGTATAGCCTAACATCACAAGTACATTTGAGAAGTTTTATTACCACACAAGCTGGGGCAACGGACTAAGTAGATATTAATAAGTCCTTCTCACCTTTTTTTTTTATTTTATTTATTTATTTTTATTTTATTTTTTTTTCCAATGGAGAGTAGATAATGCATGTGGATGTGTTATCGGCAGCTCCAGTAACTCTTGCTTCTCCTTTTTTGTCCTTCAGTTCTCATTTCCAATGAATGATTTTTCTGATAAAGGGTGAATAAAAAGCTGCTTTCCAGGTCGGTAGTACTTTGTAAAGAGTAGCGTGAGATGTCGAAAATTTTCTGTTTCTATGTCTATCCTTGCGGTCATATCGCTAGTAAGGGTGCCGGAGGTAAACGTTTCATTTGGGCTGACGTTACCCGCCTGATAGTCAGGGACCCGAACCTTGGATTAACCACTACGGACCAGCAGGTGCAAAGTACCGGGGCTGCTGTATTGCCATTTGGTAAATGGATTCTGGACCATACAGTAGTTTCTGGTAGGGCCTCTCGATGCCATACTTGTGGGTAATTGTTACGGCTTTACCTTATGTGCCACAAAACAAAAAAAAAATTTCTTGTCTTTTTCTCTCTTATTTTCCTTCTCTGCCCTGCTCCAACCAAGTCTACTGACCTGCTCCACAAACCCCAAAACCTCAACAATCATGACAAATCTCCAAAAAAGAAACATGAATAAACCTAGAACCCCATCTTCCAATGTAGACCCCTACTACCAGGTCTCCTTCTCCAACAACAGGGGTCTACGTTCCAACCTTCCAGAGGTTGAAACACAATTACAGGAGATGAAACCAGACATATTCTTTCTAAGTGAAACTGGCATAGGGCCAACCACTTCTCTAGACGAATTCATAATTAAAGGATACTCCAACTTAACATCTAAATCTGACCCCCAAGATTGCCATGGGCATGGAATGTGTGCCTACATCAAAGATGGCTTTCCATGTGGTAGGGATATCTCAAGAGAAGACCCTAATTTACCTTATATGTGCTTCCGGGTTGCACTTGCTTACACCACTGCATTTATATTTGCTCTCTATCGCCCCCACAACAGTGGGGTTACTATCTTTAAGAGCATATCTGAGAAAATTGACCACATCCTGTCTGCTCATCGTTCGGCTAACATTCACATTTGCGGTGACTTCAATGTCTATAATGTGGAATGGCTGACCCACTCAAATAAAACCGATGATGAGGGGAGGTTCTGTCATGACTTTGCCATTGCTTATGACCTCACTCAGATTGTTCACGAACCCACCCGTGTGCCCGATACACCTGGTCAATATGCAAGCCTTCTAGACCTTTTCCTCACAACTTCCCCTGAGCTGTATTCATGTTCCGTTCTATCTCGTCTGGGATCCTCTGACCACTCTGTTGTATCAGTTAAGATAAAAATGAAATGTAATAAGTCTTCAGACGTACCTCTCCACCGTACTGTATATCGATACTATATGGCTGACTGGGATAGCTTCCGTACATTCATATCTGACCTACCTCTGCATTCCATGTTTAAAAAGGATGTGTCCTGTATAGTATCAGACATGACCGAATGGTTAATTGTAGGCATAGACCGATTCATACCATCCAAAAAATTCCAACAAAAACCTAACAGCCAGCCATGATTCTCACCTGAATGTGCTGCTGCCATCGCGCACAAAAATCACTTTTTCCATAGCTACCAACGTAATAGATGTACTGAGACTAAAGCTGCTTTCAGGACTGCCAGCAACCACTGTAAAAGAGTAATAAAACATGCAAGAGAGCTATATGCTCAGTCTGTTAAATCTGAAGTAACTGAGCAGTGGCTTGGTTCCCACCCATTCTGGCAAATAGCAAACAGGATCTTGAACAGAAGCGTGCGTTCTATCCCAACTATCATCAATGGACCTGAGGTCATCTCGTCAGCATCAGACAAGGCCAGACTCTTTGCCAAGAACTTTGCAGCTAATTCTACCCCATGTGACAATGACCATCAACTCCCTGTATTTCCTCCTATAACAGACAACACGCTATTCAACATACAAATATCTGTGCGTGAGGTCGCCAAGCTAATTAAGAAACTTGATTCCAGTAAAGCAACTGGCCCTGACGGCATTCCAGTTATAGTGCTGAAAAAGCTCCAACCAGAACTTGCCCCCATACTTACAAAACTGTTTAAGCGTTGCCTTAAGGAGAAGTGCTTTCCAACATCCTGGAAAACCTCATCAGTATGCCCTGTATTTAATAATTCAGGTGAAAAGTCATCTACTCTCAGTACAGACCAATAAGTCTCCTGTGTGTCATGAGTAAGTTGTTGGAATCCATATTAAATAAAGAAGTAGTCAACCACCTCAACAGAAACAGCCTTCTTAGTGACATGCAATATGGTTTCGCTCTGCAAGATCTACAGCAGATGTGCTAACGGTTATATCACATAGGATTAGTGAATCTCTTGACAAAGGTTTCCTTTCCAGGGCAATTGCTCTTGACATATCGAAGGCCTTCGATAAGGTATGGCATAAGAGCCTACTTCACAAGATTTCCAGCTACGGTATTACTGGAAATGTTTTCTCAATCATTAAATCGTTTCTCTCTGATAGGCTCATAAGAGTAGTGGTTGATGGGCAGAAATCAGAGGCCCACAGTATTAATGCTGGTGTCCCCCAGAGGTCCATCCTGGGCCCAACTCTCTTCTTGATCTACATCAATGATCTCCCAAAACACATACTTAAATCATTCGTTGACATCTATGCTGATGACACGACCATCTATGACAACACATCAAAGGCCGTAAATGACAAAGTTTTCTCTAATTCTCTCTCCTCCGATCTTGAGCACGTGGTACAATGGGGGAAGACGTGGCGGGTCACTTTTAATGCATCCAAAACCAAGCTTCTATCTTTACATCATCAATGCTCTGATCCCCATCTGGCATCAATTGAAATGGATGGCTCTCGTCTTGGGGAGGCCCCATGTTTTGACAAGCTTCTGGGTTTGACCTTTACTCCTGATCTGAAATGGAACACATACATCAAATCTGTTGCCAGGGACGCTGGGAAAATGGTGGGATCCTTCTACCACTCCAGAAGATATCTCATTACTGATGCAATTCTCTATCTGTATAAAAGCCAAGTACGTCCAAGGATGGAGTACTGCTGCCATATCTCGGCAGGAGCTGCTAAAAACAGCCTATCATGCCTTGACAGAGTACAAAATAGACTTTGTGGTTTAGTGGGGGATGACCTTTTCTCTTCCCTGCAACCTCGTTGCGAGCCTGTCTTTGTTTTATCGTTATTTCCATGTCAGGTGCTCGTCTGAGCTCCAATCCCTCGTTCCCCCTCGCCAATCTTTCACGAGAAACACCCATCTGGCTGAAACTAATGTCAATAATTTTTCCCACTCTCTATCTGTGCCTAAATCCAAACGTAGATTCCATGAGCAAAGCTTCTTTCTTAGAACTGTATGCCTGTGAAACTCTCTTTCGTTTGCCTGTTTCCCACCTTACTACAACTTGGACGTCTTCAAGTCCATGATAAACAAACTCCTGACAAACCGCCCCCTTAAGTAAGACACTCTATCAAAACCCTCAATACTAATGATTACTACAATACCATCTCATTGATTACTGTACACGCAATAACCCTTATCCCTGAGTGGCCTTTGGGCCTTGATAAGTAGTGACCCCCATGTAAAAAAAAAAAAAAGACCCAGCATATAAAATAGTAGTAAGTTCTTTGTTATGACAGGGTGCATTCAAAATGAATGTTTCTGTTTAAAGCACAATCGAACCATGATACTTGACTTTTTCATTTTAAACTTAAATTCAAATCATTATCAACACACAAGCAGAAAGGTCAGGTATATAAAATCAATAGTAGATTCTATGACATGGCAGTGGCTCATTCGAAATGAATGTTTCTGTTTAGAGCACAACTGAACCATGCTACTTGACTTTTGAAAATGAAACCTAAATTCAAGCCAATATATATAAAAATGACAATTTTATAAAATCAACAGTAGGTTCTCTACACTGTGGGAAGGCATATGAATCTTCCTCCCGGTGCACCATGATCGGACCCAACTATAGCAGCCAATCAATCAATTTGATTGAAAAAATGGGTGATTTCACTAATTATGATAACTATAAAAATATGGGCGTGTGGAACATTTGTTGATCATTCAATCCCGGGCAACGTCGGATCTTCATGCTAGTCTTGAAATATTTATACATGGCGTTTGGTTGTTTTGTAGACAAAAATTGTTTTCGTTTTTGGCTTTGCAAAACGTGATCGATCCTTTTCTAAGGGAAAGAAAATAAACAATAACGTTTGGTGCCGTTTAAGACAAGGTAGGTAGGTAAGTTTTTGTTTAACGGCACATCAACTCTATAGGTCATTTAATGCCATAAAAGGTGAAGAGAATATTCTTCATTTGAGACTTTGGGCAGTGGTTTGCTTTATTTTCAAATAAGTTCCAAAAGTTTAATTTTTCTCAGGAAATCTAATATTTTGTAAGGTGTTTCTTTTTCAAATATTGTTTTAAGGTTTTGTTCTTTGAAATATTTCGTACGAATATTTTCATATTTTTTACATTTCATTAATATGTGTTTAATGGTTAGTGATTTTTGGCAGATTCTACATTGAGGGATACTTTCTGCTTTCAGAAGGTATTCATGTGTTAGTCTTGAGTGACCAATTCGGATTCTGGTGGATATAGTGTCTACTTTTCGTATTGGTATTATGGTTCTCTCTTGCCCAACATTTGGGTGTATTTCTTTAAGTTTGTTGTTTAGTTGTTCGTCCCATAGTTTTTGCCATTTCGTTTTTATGTAGTAGTTTATTTTATTTTTCCTATCCGTGTATGGGATTTTTCTGTTTGAAGGCTTTGTTGCTTCTTTAGCTAGTTTGTCAGCTTCTGTATTTCCTCTTATGCCGACATGACTCGGTATCCATGCTAGTACTATTGTTTTATTATTCTTTATTTGGTGTTGGTATGTTTCTATAATTTCCAGGATGTACGGGTGGTTTATTTTCCCTCCTTTCAATGCAATTAAGCTGGACATGGAGTCACTGAAGATAAGGAATTTGTTTTCACTAGACTCCTGGACCAGTTCAAGAGCCATCTTAATAACCTGTAACTCTGCGGTGTAGAGGCACCATCTGGTAATCGGATTTGCTTATGTGCATTATGCATTTTTGCTGCTGCTCCTACTTTTCCAGTTATTTTTGAGCCATCTGTATAGATGGTTTTGTATGTGGAGTATTCATCCCTGAGTTCTAGGAATTTGTTTTGATAGATTTGATTGCTAGTCTGTTTTTTGGCCGTTTTGATAGTCATGTCAATGTATGGTTCTGTGATCGTCCATGGTGGAGTATTATGAATTGTGTAAGTTTGTATGTTTTTTGGTTCTTCGTATCCTTCTACAATAGCCTTTTTAAGGCGATATCTCAGAGGTTTAATAGCTGTAGGTTTGCTGGTATAGAAACGTTCATACATTGACGTATATATTTTTTCATGAACAGGATTTTCTGGTAAACTTTTAAGTTTCAATGTATATTAGAGTGAGAGTTTTTCCCATCTCAGGTGAAGGGGGAGTTCATTAGCTTCTGTGTGTAGGCTTAGAATAGGTGATGTTTGGAAGGCTCCTAAGCAAAGTCTGAGTGCTTGATTTTGTATTAGTTTCAATTTTTCTAGGTATGATTTCCTTGTTGAACTGTATATAATACAACCATAGTCCAGCTTTGGTCTTATGATTGCTCTATACAATAGGAGCATGGTTTTACTGTCTGCTCCCCAGTTTGTATGGGATATTATTTTTAATATGTTTAATGCTTTCTGGCATTTTTTTTTAGTGCATCTATATGTGGCTTGAAATTGAGTTTATTGTCCAAGATCATTCCCAGGTATTTGGTTTGCTGTGCCACTGGTATTGTGTTGTTATTTATTTTCAGTTGTGGGTCATGGTGATATCCTCTCTTTTTGCAAAAGTGTATGCATACTGTTTTAATTTTGGAGAGGATAAACCCATTTTCATTTGTCCATTTTTCAATTTTATTTAAGAAAAGGAGCCGATATCTTCAAACAGCCTGATCTGGTATCGCCAGGAAAGAAAAAGATTATTACTAAACGCCCATAAGCTGTCTTTTTTCTAAGATCATGCTTTTGCTGAATATAGAACGTCTACTTCAAGGAGAACATTTTTCATCACGTTTCTTAGACCTTTTTCAGTCTGTTGCAAATGAGAACACACGTTGACCAATCAAAACTCACACGCATGCACACAAAACAAACACATAAACACACCAAAAAGTCAATACATTCATACACGTGTAGTTTCACCAGAATACATATTTGACACAAATATATATTCACACATACAAACAAAAAGAGGCAAGGAGTACTGTTGCCACATCTGGGCATGAGATGGCTTATCCTTCCTTGACAGAGTTCAAAATAGACTTTGTTGCCTAGAAGGATATATCCTTTTCACTTCTTTGCAACCTCTTTCCTACAGAAGAGATGTTGTGGGCCTGACACTGCTCTATCGTTATTTTCATGGTACGTGCTCGTCTGAGCTCCAATCTATGCCAAATTTTCACAAAAAAAAACACTCATCTATTTGAAACCACTATCAATAATTTCCCCCACTCTTTATTTGTGCCTAAACCTAAACGTGGATTCCATGAACAAAGCTGCTTTCTTAGAACTGCACGCCTATGGAACTCTTTTCTGTTTTCTTGCTTTCAAACTGACTACAATATGGTCATCTTCAAGTCCAACGTAAACAAGTTCTTGATGAACTATCCCCTGAAGTAATCCAATTTACCAAATTCCCACTACTAACTACTACTACTTCATTGTCCCATTGACAACCATACACTCATTAACCCTTATCCTCGAGTGGCCTCCGGGCCCTGTATAAGTGGTGACTCCTTTGTTACAAAAAAAAAAAAAAGATGTAAAAACTAAAAATGAAAAAGAAATGTATTTATAAAAAATGCTTTATTATTATTTATAAATATATTATTATATATAAATATTACATATATATTTATATATTATTTATGATTAGCAGGCTGCCTGGCGTTGCCCGGTCGTAAAATATGCATAAATATTATATTTTAATCAATGCAGAAACTGAGACGTGTGAATGTGACTTTTTTTTTTAAACCGTTCACTTCTTGAATGTAAAAAAAAAAAAAATACTCTAGCTGAAACAGAAACCAAAACCCGAAGACAGTAAGTTGAGGACGATAACCATTAGTCCAGCATGATACGATCTTTAATAGGTGTTTTAAAATTACTTATTCTTAATGTGAACTATTCACGCATGCGCATTCGTGAAACAGCAAACAAATAAAACTCAGACGATTTTCAATTTTGACCTCTTTGCAGTCCCCCCCCAGATGAAAATGAATTAAAAAGTTTTCCACATGTTTGAATATCTTATATATCAGATTCCAAGTCTGTATATCGAAAATTGGTTGAGTGTATAGGTTGAGAAGTGTCATTCTTACTTTTATAGAGATATAGATTGTTGATGAACATAGGAAATGCTCAAAAAGATTTAAAAAATAAATAAGATTTATTCTTGCATTATTTAGATTCTTCCAATTACTGTTCTCATCATAAATGTCTTTTTCACAATGTTTTGCACAGTGTAACCTTTAACCTTCTCCAGGTGTCAGACTCCGGAATCTTTCTATTGAAATCTGCATGGAACGTTTTATTTAATTTATGTGGTTAGCATGCTCTTGTTCTATCAGCCATACAATTACTACAATTTCATTCAATCACTATCTGTACCTAAATCTAAAATGCAGATTACATGAACAAATCTTCTTTCCCAGAACTGCCTGTCTGTGGAACACTGTTCCGCTAGCCTGCTTCTCAATTGAATACAACATGGTAGCCTTCAAATCCAATGTAAACAAGTTCTTGTTAAGCCGCTCCCATAAATAATCAAATTCTACTCAATTTACACCATTAATGATTACTACACTACCACCTTACATTCATTAACCCTTATCCTCGAGTGGCTTTCGGCTTCGATAAGTGGTGACTTCCAAGTGAGAAAAACAAAAAAATCCTAATTCATAATTGTATTCCGAGTATTGACCACACTGAGGATTGAACCTTCAATCTCCAGAAGAATTTCACTTAGAACACTGAATTTTACCAAGTACTTTATCCGTTACGATTTTTGTCTTGCTGGGATTATTTGAATAAGTAAAAAACAATAAACAGAGACGTATAATAAGTCGGTAATGTGAACAGATTTTTTTCTTACAAGACCAAACATGATAGATTTTCTGAGTGATTTCACAATAGACTTTAACAAATGAAATAAAAGAACTTTTTTCATTTAATCTTGAAAATGTTCTTCATTTTCTCTATCCAAAAAGTAAACCAGGTCAAACATGAATGCGCCCCCCCTCCATCTTTCCCAGGACAAAAATGCCAAGACTATTTATAACAATGTCTCACATGAAGAAAACAGTCTTCTTCTTTTTTATTTCTTGATAATATAGTCATCTGATTAGTTATTTTAGGAAAGAAAGAAAAATGAATACCTTGACATAAAATGACCAATTTTTTTTGTCTCGAGTAACATTTGAATATTAACATCGTCGTGACCCGTTGGGTCACAACCATTACCGTTTATCCTATTTTGATTTGATAACTTTATAAACTGTGATATATCTTTTAAGATATTCTTCTTGAATAACTAAAAATAATAAGTCACTTTACCATTTACTATATTATCTCCAGTCACTGTGTGTGTGTGTGCATATGAGTTCTTTCCTTATAGGTTCCGAAACAGCTGAGCCTATCTTCTTCAAATTTCACACAAAGCTAATTTATATGTCTGGCAGTGTTCTTAGATATGTTTTGGACAGAAATTCATCTGATAAGTATCGAAAATTGAAAGAATTCAATCTTCAAAATAATCTTTAGTCTTTTATAGATGAAAAAAGAAATTTTATAGGGTAATACTTTGTTATACTGGCCAAAGGAAATAATAAAATCTCAGCAAATCAGTTTTGAAAATCGAAAAAATCCGATCTTAAAAAATAGTCTTTCTTTCTTATAGATAAAAAAGAATTTTTATAGAGGGAATATTTTACGTTACACCAGCCAAGGGAAACAATAAAAAATCAACAAATCAGTTCTTCTTAAAAAAACAGACATATTGTCATTTGGAAATATAGCTCAGTTGTAGATTGAATGATCCCTTATTCACGCCCGGGTGTACCTCACCATTTTATTTTAATTTTTTCTTATCAATGAGTTTAATTTACGATAAAAGAACAGGTACCACTTAAAATCGCCACAAATCATTTCTTTGTTTGCATATTTTAAAAGTAAACATTAATCAGAAGTGACTTTTACAGTGTATTCATTGTCAAACCCAACTATCAGCTGACGTGATATTGTAAACAAAAACAGACAGAATTTAATAAATGATATTATAATTTTTAAATTTTTTTTGCATATTAATCCACCGTACAAATTATTCCTCATAATCTATGTGGATTCAATAATAATATATATGCAATCTGCATAAATGTAAATATGTTTAAGCATATTGTATGACCAGGTAATGCCGAGCGTCCTGCTTGTCCTAAATACATATGTGATGTATGGTGTACATTGAAACATTTATGTAAATTAGATGACGTTGCTGATAAAAGAGAGTCACTCTTTCTTTTAATGCTCAAATAAAAATAACAAGTCTCTTTACTTCTATATTCTTATGATTATTATTTAAAAGTCTTATTTTTTTATCATTCTCATGGAGAAGTAAAAAGCATTTTTATTTTGCCATCTAATTTACATAAGCTTTTATGGTGTGTAGAGACATGTTTATAAATTAAATGGTGCCACTGAGAAAGGAGACATTCTTTCCATGAATGTTTACAGATATATTAAGAAATATTAGAAAATTATTGAATCAACAGAATGAGATGGAGCAAAAGAAATACAATACACAGATAACTGAGAGAGATGGAGGATGAGAGATGGAGGATGAGAGAGAGAGGGAGGATGAGAGATGGAGGATGAGAGAGAGAGGGAGGATGAGATGGAGTATGAGAGAGAGAGAGAGAGGGAGGATGAGATGGAGTATGAGAGAGAGAGAGAGGGAGGATGAGAGATGGAGGATGAGAGAGAGAGAAAGAGAGATAGGTGATTTGTTCAATTAATTATAAATTAAGGCTTATTCAAAATAATACAGCAAAATAGAAAAACTCCATTCAAAAACTAAGGTATATTTTAACATATATTTTGTTATTTGAGGCGATAGGAAAAAGCAAGCAAACACTGATTAAATCTCAGTTAATATAATAATAGGTAAAAAACAAGAATGTGGCATTCATTTGTCCTTTTTGTCTTGCAAATATGGCATCGGTCTGGATACTTTTTGATCACAGTTTGTATGTTCCATCCTCCGTTTTGTGTCATACTTTCATTGGTAAGATGGATGAAAAATACAAGCGCATATATAAGTGTTTCAATATAAATGCAACCGTTTTGATAACTCTACCAATATTAATGATATTTCTCTGTCATTTTTAGAATAATATTTCAGGGAGTGATGCTGGCTAAGTGATTAATTGCAAACCTATGTGTGCCAACTTTGAATCCAGTTCGTTCCACAGAAACACTTATATCAAACTCACACTTGATCTTGTGTCTCACCTCCTGGAAAGGAGATAAATAACTCTATTTCTTTTAGAATAACATTTCAGAATTATACAAAAAGATTACATTAATATTAATACCTCCCAATGTGTGTGGCTCAATGATGAAACCTATGTCTCTTTATTAGGCCATATCAACATCAAGAACTCTTAGGATTTCAAATACCAGAGGAAGATCTTCACAGGCCACTGCTTTTTGTGACATCCATAATATGAACCGCCTTCTTGAAATACAGCATTATTGAACAGTTTTGCTTTGAGAATAATGTTAAGAAGACACTAACAGTCAGAGGGTATCTATCTGATGCGCAACAGATACTGCACCTAAACTGCGCAAGCAAGTTTGGAGCCAAGGTGGAAAGTCCTGTGGTGATGGAGTGAGACTATGCCAACACCGAGGGATAAAGCACTGAGGCCCTGACTAGTCATCGTCAAGACTGACGGACTGTATAATGATGATGATGATGAACAGTCAATAACGAATGTTATGTTATGGTGCTCAAATTCTAAAGGGCACTTGGTGCCCGTTGTGGCAAGCTATGAGTGAAACAACAAGACGGAGTGACTCCCTACATAACTAACATCATTATAAAGTTGATGGATTGTCGCTTTGCAGGTCGACTGATTAGCAAACGCCACATTTTTGAAAGGTTATCACATATTACTTTTATGAAAAAAACGAAATTACTGCAAACTATATTGTCCTTTTGACTACTCTACACTCTTTAACCCTTATCCTTGAGTGGCCTATCGGCCTTGATAAGTGGTGACACCTATGTAAAAAAAAAAAAAAAGGTCACTTTTCTATGACCCAAACATAAAGCTGTAAACATGCAGAGATGATCCGCTTTCAATATCAAAACTCATTAATTTTCATCAGAACAAACTGATACTTTTTTGTCCGTTTGTCAAGTTCATTTGTTTTTCATGAAAATTTTGCATGAAATTATCTGACTATGAATTATGCAGAAACCTGTGGTGCTCCACCTTATAAAGACAGAGAGAATATGTCATTTGCTGCTTCTGGTCTAGTTTTGCACTCGTGTCAGTTGAACTCACGTTTACTCACACTCTTCACTTGTTGTATTTACTTTTCTATTCATTATATTTCGTTCCCCCTAATTACTGGGTCGTGTCTTTCTTCTTGACCCTTACAGAACCACAACACTGACTCATCTGCATTTGCTATGAAAACTCTATTTTGACTATAAGGTATTAAAATTCTCCAAAATTTTTCAAAGAAAAGCAAGTTTTTGCAAACATCTTCAATATCCTGCATGAAATTTTACTCAAAATCTATTAAAAGATACATTAATTTTTTTTTTTTTTTTTTTTTTAACGTAGAACAAGTACCAGTTAAACTGACTTTTTCTCTTAATCTGAGACAACCAGAGTTGTGGGAGTCACTGCATTATTTTATACAGCATGTCTTGAGCAAGGCTAGCCTGGTGGCACCAACCCTTCTCTAGGCTTCAAAAGTACATACACCACCTGGTCTTATCAAATGGTCACTCATTTTACCACTGCCCAGGCTCAACGTCCTTTAACTTTGGTGATCTAATCGAAACGGGTGTGTCAGTACATTAAAAAGGAATGAATTTTTTTTTTTACATATACTTTTGATCAAAGATATCTTAAAAACTCATTAGGTTTTGCTCTCAAATCTAATCAAATTATTCTGATTTGAATTGCATTATTTTAATTTGAAATTAATTTTTTTTATTCTGTGATTCAACTTTTGAATTTGAGTAACGTGTCACATTTTGTAAGATTTGATGACAGTCAGAGGTCATGATTCAATGGTTTCCAAACATTCCACTGGAATGTGGTAGAATCGGTTTGTAACTGACAGAGCCCTCAAAAACATTGACCTAAAAACAACAAAAGCGGAGGGGGCCACTATTTATGCTGAGAGCCACCCACAGACATTCCTTTTTAAATTTAAAGCTTTTTCTTTTCACTAGCTATGTTAATAAATCTGAATACGTTTTTTGGAATGTTTGTTTTATGGGTTTTTTTTACGTTATTTTAGGATTTCTTGCTTCATGGCGTATCAACTGTTTTTGGATTATTTAATGATGAATCAAGTCATTTTTTTTAAAGTTGTTATGTTTCAGATTGATAATACTTATTCATGATGGTTGGTTATTATGTTTCAACTAGTGTAAGATCATTTGATGCTGAAATAACACACACATGCATTGATGATTCCTGAAAGGATGAAACACTAGTGTCTATAGGTATAAAAAAAAATAAATTATTATAGCAATAATTATATCAGCCCCTTTAAGAACTCGGTTCTTATTGCTGGGCACTCTAAGTTGAAGTTAAAAGTCGGTCACTTAAGCTTACACACGCAGATCATGATGTCTTAATCATTAGATCACTATCACCGCTTTGACATTTAAAAAGTAAATGTTTAAATTTCAACTGTATTTCTCACGGTCAATGGTGGCCATGTGGATTTGTTCCTTGCTAATGGAGTCAGAGATTGCTTCGTTACCGGATTTGAATCTCCTAACCGGCGGTAATTTTAACACCCTGCACTGATAATTAATGAAAAGATGAAACACTAGTGCCTGTAGGTATATAGAAAAAAATAATTATAGTAATGATTATGTCAGCTCCTTTAAGAACACAGTTTTTATTGTTGAGCACTCTAAGTTGAAGTTAATAGCCCCGCACTAATGATTCCTGAAAGGATGAAACACCAGTGTCTGTAGGCATAAAAAAAAAGTTATATATATATATATATATATATATATATATACACTAGATTTTTTTAACTGTTAACTTAGAATTAGCACTTTATGCCAAATTGATGGCTGACTATGTTTTAATTTGTGTTCATTTTTGCATTAAATACTAATCCCTATTAATCGCTAACTGTGCATTGAACAAATATCATAATACTTAATTTGCTGCACCTAATCATAACAAAGGTGCATACAAAATTTCAGCTAAATCAGTCTGATAGTTTCTAAGAAAATATGGAATGGACAAACACACAGACAAACTAAGAGAAATATGTGTGCGTGTATTTTGTATACAAATGGTTTTCAGATTTATTTGTCTTGTACCAACGATAGATTCTATTAGATAAAACTCTGATAGGGTGAAATTGCAAATGAAAGCAATAAAAACTAACGTACATTTTAAAAGTAGACCTTCAGCACAAAATACCATTTCATGTTATATTTTGCTTATTGTAGTGGAGTCGGAAAAGGCGAAAGTAGGAACATGATGACTGGGTGAGAATAAAAAGAACATTTATATCAAGCAAGGGTTAGTGGTACAGAAAAGGTTAGTAAGTCCGTGGGGAGTCGTCTCGGTACGACATCCGGATAGCTCTCATTGAGTGGTCTAGACTTGCTGATTATATGCCTAATGGACAAATTCATCTTAGCGGTTATAAGGTGCGTATGTTCCCACAACACTTATAAATGTATAACTGGTTATATTTAAAATTTTAACTCTTTACTGCCACAATGTTTTATGCAATAAATTTTTTTTTTAATCATGAAACTCACACGTGACAGAAGTTAATGTGCAACTGATGTACGAACATAAACAAACCCTCTCGTTCACTTGTTGAACCATCCATAAACCTGTACTTTGAAAACAATTTGGGATGACAAGCAAGAAGAGTAAGAAATATTTCCTATACAAGTGTTTTTTTGTTAAAGTACAATTTGGTGGTAAAAGGTTAATCGAAAGTTTGGAACCTGACAGCTACAATCACTCCAAATGTACGTTGGAGGATTGGCAAGCAAGGGTTGACTTAACAATTACCAACACTTTTAAATTTAGATCTCATCATGGGTTTAGTGTGGGGTATATGGTTAGAAAAGAAAAAACAAACAAAAAAAAAAAACGTACCGGGCGTATCTGCATCACTCTTTGGAAAAGAAGAAGGAAAGGATGGCCAACGTATTTGTATACACAAAGGGCATCTTGGGAACGCAGAGCATGATGGGAGAAGCTATTTTTTTTTTTTCCTGTCTCTTCCTTTTTTCTAGATAGGAGGATATAAAAGCAGGGAAAAATTCCCTGGAGGAGCAGAGAGAAAAGAGTCGTGAATATCTTCTCTTGAAAAGAATTTTGTATTGCTGACGTTTGGATTGTACGGTGTGACATTGGTGGCAAGAGGCCAGGTGTGGTCGATTGGAAAAGAAGAGGGCAGAAACGTGCTGTTGTCGAGAGTGACTCACTCCTTCCTGAACCCCAGAACCGAATCCTGATTATAACCCTAGATTTAGGTCATGTCCAAGACATATTCTAACATGTAGCTGCAACGCTGATGTGTTTGCTTCAGGGAGTAATGTTAACTAAGAGGTGATTTACAGATGTAGTTCAATGTATGTCGGGAGGTCGGTGTTAACATGTACTGAGCAGAACCTGTGGAAATTTTACAATAATCAAAAAAAATAAAATAAAATAAATAAAAATAAATAAATAAAATTTTATTAAACATTGAAATACTAATTATTCATTTTTTCATACCTTAATGAAAATTTACAAAATGTTATCTGTATCTAGTTATTGTATACTAACATGGTTATCCAACGTTGTTCAGCCTGAGGTTGAAAATAACACCACATGCAAAAACATACTAAAAACTAATGAGTAATTTTATGCTGAATATCTATGTCCTAAGTTTCATAAAAAATCTAGTTTTTAAATCACTGAATATGTTTACTATTTTATTTTTATTTTTTTTTATTCAATTTTCACCCCAAACAAGGTACAGTGCCACTTTAAACAGGGGGCTGCTATCAGGGACTTAATTTCCAGGGTCATTATGAAGGGAGATGAGTAGAAAGATGTTTGTTCACATTACACTTGAACTTCTGCATATCAGTGCAGTTGGGAAAGCAGAATCCCGGAAGGGAGTTCCAAAGACCCGCAGTTCTGGGGAAGAAACTATTAGAGTAAAAGGCTTTCTTGCACCTAGGGATCTCTACTGTAAAGGGATGAGACTTAGTAGCTTGTCGGGTTTGTCGGGGGTAGTTACGTCGGGGAGGTACAAGAGTTTGCAGTTCGTCAGAGCATTCACCATTAAAGTATTTGTAGAACAGGCAGAGGGATGCAACATCTCGTTGATGGGACAGAGGCTGAAGCCTAGATGACAGTTCAGGACCTATCAGGTTGGCGACTCTCTTTTGAACCCTGTCTAGGAGCGAGAGACAAGCAGCAGATGCACCAGCCCAGATGTGACAACAGTACTCTATACATGGGCGAATGGTGACCTTATAGAGGTATAGGATACTGTCAGGCGTAAGTAGTTTTCTCGCACGGTAAAGGGAGCCAACCTTCCTTGCAGCAGCCTTGGCAATGCTCTCAATGTATCTATTCCAGTTCATATTCCCTGTAAACGTTAGGCTGAGGAGTTTAAAAGAAGTACTTTCAGGCAATGTGTTCTTGGCCATTGCTGTTGGTGGTAGAGAAGGTTTCTTGTAGTTATTGAAGGAAATAAGCTTACTCTTAGCAGCATTGAATGTGACCAACCATTTTTGTCCCCATTCCACTACAGATTGGAGGTCATCCTCTAGTGTTTCTGCCATTTCCTTGGATATGTGTTCATTTGTTTTCCCCTCATATCTGTTATAGAGAGTGGTGTCATCGGCAAATATACCCATCTCCGAAACAATTTTATCAGGGAGGTCATTTATGAATATCAGGAATAATAGAGGTCCAAGGATAGACCCCTGAGGTACTCCCGCATTTGTCATATTGTTTAGATGTACGATCGTTGAGGACAACTTTGATTTTTCTATTACTTAAGAAGGATTTAATTACATTATGAATTTTCCAGTGATTCCATATGATCTAATTTCCCTTAGAAGACCATTGTGCCATACCCTGTCAAAAGCCTTAGATATATCAAGGGCTACTGCTCTACCCTCCCCTGTTTTGTCCAATGAATGGTATATACGTTCAGAAACTACGGTTAAGATATCTGCTGTTGAACGGGCTTGCCTGAATCCATATTGTTTGTCAGTCAGGAGTTTAGTAGCTGTTAGGTGCTGGACTAGGGCTTGATTAACTAAGGACTCAAATATTTTGGTGAAAAGCGGGAGGAGGCTAATGGGGCGATAATTTAGTGGGTCAGTTCTTTCACCAGAATTCTTGAAGACTGGTACCACAGAGGCGGTTTTCCAGCAGTCGGGAAAGCAAGATTCGTTAAGGCATTTATTGTAAAGTTTGGAGAGAACTGGAGCAACCTCGGCAGAGCATTTTTTTAATAGCACAGCCGGGATGAGATCTGGTCCACATGCTTTTGAAGTGTCTAGGTTTTTTATAATAGCATGTACCTGAGAAGGGGTGATTTTCAAATCGTCTAGTGTGGCGTCTGTTCGCAGAGGAAAATCAGGGAGGGAGTGGTGTACCGAGTTCAATGTGGAGTTTGAGGCAAACTGACTGGCAAGCAGATTAGCCTTGTCAGTTGCCGTGCAAGCAACCTCATGATTGTTTGATAGTGGGGGGAATAGTTGACTGTCCATTATTTACTACGCTGTTGTAGATTTTCCAAGAATCCCGGGTTCCTAATTTTTGTGCTTCGATGCGTTTTCTGGTGGTTTCAGAGTAATCTGTCTTAGCTGTCTCTATAAATCTCTTACAATTATTTCTAGCTTCTTACTTTACAGGGTTGAGTATTTTACCCTTTTTTGGTCCTTAAAAATCAATAAAACATTCTATTATTTATAAACACACTCCCTATAATGTCATTACCTATGTTCCAAACTTAATAACAAAAAAATAATTTCCCTTGTGGACTAAATAGACATTTTCCAGATTACTTTTTTCATGGACAAACGATTTATTTTTCAATGTTATTGTTTTTCTACTTATTGTACATAATACTGTATCTCTCTGCTTATGAAAAAGCTCCCATCTTTAAGAAAAAGGGCAACTCCTTAATATTATGAGCTTAATATAATGTTTTAAGTTGTCTTTCACTAAAAATCTAAGATGAAAATGTTAGTGAATTTTTGACCAATTATTAAATTGCATTTTCATTTGTTTTTACATGATCTAAATCTACCATTTTCTTTTATTCTAGCTTGATCTCTAATGTGCTATTAATCATATTATGAAGATTCAATGTGTTAGCTGTTGTAATGAAACTGAGATTAGAGATGCGCCACTGTACAACACACGCTCTCCACCGATCCATGTTATGACAACAGGACCATTGCTTACACCCTCAAAATGCATCGCAGGATTGCCTCGAATAACAGGGACATACCCATGATAATGAAAACAAAGTTTCTAGCTATGTTTATGGTCTTTGGTATGGTTTCAAGTGAGGGCCACATCATGCCACCTCACATCTTGAAAGTCAATACCAAAGTGTAAGTGAATGTGCTGAAAAGTGATGATCTCCTCGTGCAATCAGATGGCTGCTGGCTGACTCTGGGTGTGGCAGCAAGACTCGCCACTGGCCCACAAATCCAAAGAGATCCAGGTTTGGCTTCAGAAGGAGTGCTACAATATTGTACCCTTCTCTCACTGGTCTCCTCTCCTGACCTGAACATGCTGGATGTCTTTGTTTGGTCATATGTAGAAAACATCACCAACATGACCTCCCACAACACTAACGCCGGCCTGATCGCTGCCATCCATCAGGGTTCCACCGAAGCTTGTGGAAAAGGCATGCTCCCAGTTTCAGACCCGTATTAAGGCAGTGATTGAGTCTGAAAGCGGCCACATTGAGTAGATGTTAGCTCTACTACATAATCAAGTTACCCGATTGATTTTTTTAAAAGTTTTAAATAAAGCTGTAGTGTTGTTTTCTTTAGGGCAACAAATTTTTAGTTCCACCCTGTATATGTTAATGTTTATCTGTCTTCTGTCTTTTTTGCGTATGTAAAAAAAAAAAAAAGAACACAAAAGCTTCCGATGTGAAAATAGTGATGCCAATCGAGTTATCTTGAGGAAATACGTTGGGACTTTTTTGTTATCCAGACTGTAAAGCGAAACAATACAAATGATTTTCCTTACAAGTGGGTGTGAGATAATGTGTGTAGGGGTGGGGCGGGGGAGATAATGTGTATGGGGGGGACGAGGTGTAATAAAGTGTGTGGGGTGGGTGGGTATGAAATAACGTGTGTGGGTGTGAGATAATGCCCCAACTACACTTGTAATTATAGTGTAGAAGTCAACAAGAAAAGAGCATTTTTTGTTGTTTGTTTATTCGATAGGTTTAGTGGCTTACATTTCTATGAAAAAGAGGAGGAGTAGTTTACAAGGATCGGTTTCCCCAAAATTAATTGTAGGCACATAAAAATAAACAATCAATGAAAACAAAACTTATAAAAAATTAAAATTTCCCAAACAAAGTCACGTTTTATTTTTATTTTTTAAAACCAAAGGTGATAAGCTGCTAAAAGGGTTAGGGATATGTATGCCAATTATATAACTTTATAAAAAACAATATATTTTGGATGAACCCAAAGGAATAAAAAATCAGCACAAAAAGCAGAAATGACCATTATGTTGTATTGCAAGTTTAAAAATAAAACCCCTAAACTAAAATGGTTTTTGAAGACCCCCACCATCACATAAAAAAGAAACATCTTGCATATCACATAGAGTTTATAGATTAATGTTTGGTTACAAAGAAAACTTTGAGAAATAACAGAAAACACAAAAGAGAATAAAAAGCATAAAATACGATTTTACACACTTCTGATTTTGATTAAATAAAGAAAAAAAAAAAGTCATTTTTTCATAATAATTAAATTCACAAATTTCCATCAGATTATGAAAGTGACATAGAGTCTGGTTAGTAGAATTAAATGGCAATAATTTTAATTTGGGTATTTTCCTTTCATCTTTGGTTTCTAGGTTCGGCTTTCTTGTTTTTTATGTCGGATTTTTTTTCTAAGGAAATCATTCATTCTTTTATATCATAATTTGTTATTATTCAATGTGTCAATGAATTACATCACTATTTTCATTTCAAAATACTACATGTGTTCTCTCTCTCTCTCTTATATATATTTCTTAATTTTCCTCTTAACTTTTTCTTAAATTTCCCCTTAACTATTCCTTATTGTTCTAATGATATGGGTACTCATGCACTTACGAGGGGCGTGCAATAAGTAATGCCCCTAACCCACTTCTAATGCACTTGCAATGATTTGTATCTCTACAGGTTATGTGGCAAATTACAGCTCTGAACTAATTGTAGTTTCTGTTTTACAGGTGTTTGAACTAAGTCAGGTGTGAAATGTAGCCTGTTAAATGTCAAGCAGTGATCCGGTCTTTGTATTTGAAAGACAGCACACCTCAGGAGACTTTTGATGAAATGAAAGAAACTTATGGTGATAATACCCCATCATATGACCTTGTAAAACGCTGGCATCATGAATTCAAACATGGCCGGAAATCTGTGGAAACAGCTCCCAGACCTGGTCGCCCCCCCCCCTTCTGCCATTGATGAGGCATCTGTCCGTCAAGTTGAGGCTGCCATTTTAGAAGATCGGTGCATTACTATTCACCAAATAGCCCAAGATTAGTACAGGGTCTGTGGAAATTATCATTCATGACCATTTGCATATGCATAAGATGTCTGCCAGATGGATTCCCAGGTTGCTCACACCATTCCAGAAGCGAAAATGCGTAGAGTGCTCAAGGATGAATTTGGAGATGTGCCAAGAAGATGAGTCAAAGGTTTTCAAAAGACTGATTACACAGGATGAAACCTGGGTCAATCACTATGATCCAGAGACCAAAGCCCAGTCAATGCAGTGGAAGCATTTGGACTTACCACCTCCAAAGAAGGCAAGGGTGCAGCCCTCCACTGGCAAGGTCATGCTCACAGTCTTCTGGGACCAGGATGGAGTAGTGATGACAGATTTCCTGGCAAAGGGTACTACAATTAAAGGAGCCTATTATGCTTCACTTTTGAGGAAATTAACGGAAGCTATCAAAATCAAGAGGCGGGACAAGATCAGCAAAAGTACCCTCCTCCTGCAGGACAACGCTCCGGTACACAACTCGCATGTTGCCAGATCAGAAGCACGGGCGTGTGGTTATGAAATCCTTCCCCATCCTCCCTACTCTCCTTACCTTGCACCCTCTGACTTTCACCTCTTCCCAGTCATGAAGTTGTTTTTGAAAGGAAAGCGTTTCCCAGATGATGCAGCCTTGATTTCTGAAGTCACGTCATGGTTGGAGGACCAACCTGGGGTGTTCTACAAAAACGGTCTCCAGAGCTGTATCAAACGATGGGAGAAATGAATAACTCTGGGTGATTCCTATGTAGAGAAATACTAATAACTGTGCCAAGTTTCATTGCTCTATTGATATGGGAAGTGGGTCAGGGGCATAACTTATTGCACGCCCCTCGTATTGATCCATGCTGAAATAATAACGTTAGTATTTAAAAAGCCATTCTTAACATGGGGAGGGGAGGGTGTTTTGTACCTATTCTGTACTTAAAGTTGAATAAAAAAACATAAAACTTAAAAAATAGTGCGGATCAGTAAGTGCATTAGCACCATGATATGTTATCATTTTTATTCCTCATCTTTTATTTTAATTATATATATACTCGCAGGCTGCTTGGCTTTCGTCAGTCGTAATATACACATAAATATTATATTTTAATGCATACATAAACTGAGACATGTGCATGCGAGTATCATGTTTTTTCTAAACAGTTCACTTCGTGTAAGTAAAAAAAAATAAAAACAAACCGACTCGAGCTGAGATTGAAACCAAAACCTAAAGACAGTGAATGAAGTACGATAACTATTAGGCCAGCTTGACACGACTTTAAAAAGTGTTTTCAAACCAACTTATTCTTTACATAAGGAATCTGTCATGTGAACGATTCGTGTATTCGCGTTCATGAAACAGTTAATAAACAGAGAAAAATCTGATGACCCCCCCCCACATACCAATTTTTTTAAATTTTGAATCCTTAGCAGCCTTTTTTTCCAGATGAAAACCAATTAAAAAGTTTTCCACATGTCTGAATACTCTATATACCAAATTTCTTGTCTGTAGATCAAAAATTCGTTGAGTATATAGGCTGTGAATGATCCTCACACATTCTTACTTTATATATATAATTTGAGGTTGCTATTTTCCAAAGGTAGGGTAACCAGTGAAATATAACGAGGTTCATACAAGAGTGCTCAATACAGAAGTAGAGCAGGTTACATTTGTCTTTACATAAGCAGTAGTTTGTTGCTACACAGTCATGAGCATGTTTCAGTCTACTAGTATTTATTAACTAGAGACCTCATCAGGCAACAACCCTTATTTTCTTTTCCGTCTTCGAAAATAAGGGTTGTTGCCTGATGAGGTCTCTAGTTAGTAAATACTAGTAGACCAAAACATGCTCATGACTGTGTAGCAACAAACTACTGCTTATGTAAAGACAAATATATATATATATATATATATATATATATATATTGAAGAGCAGCTATCAATACCAGCTGTGAGACAACAAGAAGGCGTCCAGCCCCAACAGCTGTGATTTTGGTTAGTTGGTTTTTGTTTTATGGCATATCAACCCTTTTCAGGTTATTTAATGCTGAATCCAGTGATTCGGAAGAATCATTTTTTAATAGAATATATTTTTGTTTTCTTTCTCAAGTCAGTTCTATTTAACACATAGTTGGGACCCTAACAGGTACTACCACTCCGGTCAGAGTGGACCTGAGAGCAATAGCAATTAAGGGGTGGCTCCACATTCCCCAAAGCCCACAAGCTGGGGCTTCAATATCGGATATAGTTTAAGGTCATATCCAGGACCCAACAGCTGTGAACAGAGTAATAGTAATATATAATGATTGTATTGCTGCGGTTTCCTAGATATTATTCCAATGAAACTCCGGTGTATATAATACAGTACTCAATATCAAGTAGAGCTGAATCACTATACAATCGATATATAAATTAGCAGTAGGATCTTTAATAAAACAGTGGCACGTTAAAAATAAATGTTTCTGTTTAGAGCACTATTGAATCATGATACTTGACTTTTGCATTTTAAACTTTAATTGAAGTCATTATATGAAAATAATTTCATAAAATCCACAGTAGGTTCTCTACAGTGCAACGTAGACTACAATGTATTGTAGACTAAGTCACTGTGGGGAAATATGTGAGCTTCCTTCCAGTGCACTAATGTGGGTTCCTGACTAGAACAGGCAATTGATTGGATTGACGAATGCGTGATTTCAACAATTTCCATGACAATAAAAGTATTGAAAGTGTGAAACATTCATTGATTCTCAGTCAATTCTGGGCAACGTCGGATCCCTGCTAGTATATATATACTGCTGCCATATCTGGGCAGGAGCTGCTAAAAACAGCCTATCCTGCCTTCACAGAGTACAAAATAGACTTTGTGGCTTAGTGGGGGATGCCCTTTTCTCTACCCTGCAACCTCTCTCCCACAGAAGAGACGTTGCGAGCCTATCCTTGTTTTATCGTTATTTCCATGGCAGGTGCTCGTCTGAACTCCAATCTCTGGTCCCCCCTCGCCAATCTTTCACGAAAAACACCCGTCTAGCTGAATCCACTGTGAAAAATTTCCCCCACTCTATATCTGTGCCTAAATCAAAACGCGGATTCCATGAACAAAGCTTCTTTCTTAGAACTGCATGTCTGTGGAACTCTGTTCCGTCTGCCTGCTTCCCTCCGGACTACAACTTGGATGTCTTCAAGTCAAATGTTAACAAATTCCTAATGAACCGCCCCCTTTAATAAACACTTCATCAAATCTCCACACTAACGTAATGTACTTGCAATAACCCTTATCCCTGAGTGGCTTCCGGGCCTTGATAAGTGGTGATCACTGTGTAAAAAAAAAAAAAAAAAAAAATATATATATATATATATATATATAAATTAAGTAATAATGAAATTGATACTATTATTCTAAATGACAGCATTATTTGTGAAAAAATTAGCATCAAAATTAGAGGATAAAAATAAAACATTCCATGTATGCATTGGTTACCTAAAATGCACAAAACCTCAGTTAGTGACCGTTTTAGCGTTGCTTGAAAGATGTGCATCACGAAGTGAGGCTATATTGAAAGTATTAAACTAATTATTAATCAAATAAATAATTTCCACCAGAAAACGAAATTCTGAAATCTATTTTGGGTGGTAAATAATATGTATCCAGTAAAAGAAAAATTAGCATAAATTTTCAACAAAAAAAAAAGGCTAAATCCATATCAACGTATGATTTTAGTACTTTATATACAAAAAACTTCATAAAGAACTAGTTAAAGAATGAAATAATACTGTAAATCAAACTTTTACAGGCGATAAAGATAAATACGTAGACTTTTCAAGATCCAAAGCCTTCTGGTGTAAAACGAAAAATCGTAAAACTAGTATTTCCAAAGGTAGTTTAAAAATACTTTTAAGTCCTCTTATTGAAGAAAGCTACTTTCAAGTAGGAAATAAAATATTTGTTCAAAATATAGGCATTCCTATGGGTTTAAATCCTGCTCCTTTCTGAGCAAATCTGCATTTACATAGACTAGAATATATATCATTAATAAAAAATGACATATCTAAAACATATAATTATCATGGTTGCAGGAGATTTATAGATGACCTTATATGTATAAATGATAATGAGGAATTTGAAAAGAAAATAAACATTTGATTTTTTTTTTTTTTTTTTTTTACACAGTGATCACCACTTATCAAGGCCCGGAAGCCACTCAGGGATAAGGGTTATTGCAAGTACATTACGTTAGTGAGGGGATTTGCTGAAATGTTTACTTAAGGGGGCGGTTCATTAGGAATTTGTTAACGTTGGACTTGAAGACATCCAAGTTGTAGTCCGGAGGGAAGCAGACAGACGGAACAGAGTTCCACAGGCGTGCAGTTCTAAGAAAGAAGCTTTGTTCATGGAATCCGCGCTTTGATTTAGGCACAGATAAAGAGTGGGGGAAATTTTTCACAGTGGATTCAGCTAGACGGGTGTTTTTCGTGAAAGATTGGCGAGGGGGGACCAGAGACTGGAGTTCAGACGAGCATCTGCCATGGAAATAACGATAAAACAAGGACAGGCTCGCAACGTCTCTTCTGTGGGAGAGAGGTTGCAGGGTAGAGAAAAGGGCATCCCCCACTAAGCCACGAAGTCTATTTTGTACTCTGTCAAGGCAGGATAGGCTGTTTTTAGCAGCTCCTGCCCAGATATGGCAACAGTATTCCATCCTTGGACATACTTGGCTTTTATATAGATAGAGAATTGCATCCGTAGTGAGATATCTTCTGGAGCGGTAGAAGGACCCCACCATCTTTCCAGCGACCATGGCAACAGACTTGATGTACGTGTTCCATTTCAGATCAGGAGTAAAGGTCAAACCCAGAAGCTTGTCAAAACACGGGGCCTCACCCAGACGAGTGCCATCCATCACAATTGATGCCAGATGGGGATCAGAGCGTTGATGATGTAAGGATAGCAGTTTGGTTTTGGATGCATTAAAGGTAACCAGCCACCTCTTCCCCCACTGAACCACGCGCTCGAGATCAGAGGAGAGAGAATCAGAGAGAACTTTGTCATTTACAGCCTTTGATGTGTTGCCGTAGATGGTCGTGTCATCAGCATAGATGTCAACGAATGATTTAAGTATGTGTTTAGGGAGGTCATTGATGTAGATCAGGAAGAGAGTTGGGCCCAGGATTGACCCCTGAGGGACTCCAGCATTTATATTGCAGGCCTCCAATTTTTGTCCATCTACCACTACTCTTATGAGCCTATCGGAGAGAAATGATTTAATGATTGAGAAAACATTTCCAGTTATACCGTAGCTGGAAATCTTGTGAAGTAGACCTTTATGCCATACCTTGTCGAAGGCCTTTGATATGTCGAGAGCAATTGCCCTAGAAAGGAAGCCTTTGTCAAGAGATTCACTAATCCTGTGGGATATAACCGTCAGCACATCAGCGGTAGATCTTGCAGAGCGGAAACCATATTGTGTGTCACTAAGAAGGTTGTTTGTGCTGAGGTGGTTGACTATTTCTCTATTTAATATGGATTCCAGCAACTTACTCATAACACACAGGAGACTTATTGGTCTGTATTGAGAGGGAGATGACTTATCACCTGAATTCTTAAATACAGGGCAAACTGATGAGGTCTTCCAGGGAGTCGGAAAGCACTTCTCCTTAAGGCAGCGCTTAAATAGTTTCGTAAGTATGGGAGCAAGTTCTGGTTGAAGCTTTTTTAACACTGTAATTGGGATGCCATCAGGGCCAGTTGCTTTACTGGAATCTAGGTTCTTTATTAGCTTGGCGACCTCATGCACGGATATTTGTATGTTACCTAGCTTGTTCTGTGTTATAGGAGGAAATATCCTAAGGAGTTAGAATTAAACTGTGAACATAGAGGAACAAACGCTACATTCCTGGATTTAGAGATAAAAATTGAGAATTGGATATTTGTTTATAAAATGTTCGATAAAAGAAACTCCTTCCCCTTTAAAATAGTTTGTATGCCACATAAAAATAGCACATGCCTTATATACGTTTTACGGTAGCATTATGTCTGAGTTTTTTAAGAATAGCTTGTGTTACCCTGAATTTGATAGCTTTTATATCCCCCAGTATCTAGTTTAGTAATAAAAATGATTAAACAAGATGGTGAAAAAAAAATATTTAAACAGTTAAATAAAGAATTTACTTGGTATCCTGACGCTTTTAAATCATATCAAATTAACCAAAGTAGATTAATAGAAAATACCCAGAACTACATAAGTAATGTATATTATATCTAAAAATGTATATATTTGAACAATACATATAGGATGAAGTGTAAAAAAAAAAAAAATGCATATATTATTTTTAATTTTAAAGGAGATAGTGTTTGATCAACATTGCTGGGGAACCATGAATTAATGTGCTGTTTTGTTTTTAAATCCCCAAAACAGTGTTTCATGGTAAACAACTAACGATCCCTTTAAGAACATTGGTACTATTGTTTGTTTATGTAAGTAAAACTATTCAGCGATACGAGAGATTAGTTGACTTACTGATAAAATAAAGTTTGATTTTTTAAAAAAAATGTTTTTAAAAATGTTTTAAAGGAACTTCCAAGACTATATACGGCACAATCATGTTGACACACCGGTTCTTGGCAGATCACTGAAGTTAAGCAACGTTGAGCCTGGCCTGTACCAGGTGGGTGACCATTTGGGAAGGCGAGGCACTGTATTCAGTGATAGGGGAGATTAGTTGACTTACTGACAAGATGATATTCCAACGAAGGAATTTTTTTTTTTTTATAAAGTTTTAAATGTTTTAAAGAAACTTTCAAGACTAAGAGAGAAAGAGAGGGAGATTAAAAATAAAAAGGCAGTATTCTTATAATTTCTTGGAACTCCTCCTTTATTTTATTAGAGAAACAAAAAGAAAGAAATAGAATGAAAAGGTGTGAGATACAGATTGTCACTTGGTAATTATAGCATCGAAGCATTGGGAATTCTCTCAATATGAGTCAACAGGACGAGAAAAGTTTTCTTTGAGTCGAGATTGTGATCACGGATCTTCCTTTGTGTAAGTGGAACCAGAAGTTAACACGTCTCGCCTACTCTTCTCAAAAGTGAGGACCTTGACTCAAACTGGGTGATACGAGGTGGAGTCTCAAATATATTAACATTTTACCTCAGACTTTTAAATCGTATTTATCATGCGTTGATCTATTTATGTCAAAGCTCTGCTGGAATGAGTCATCGTTTGGCATACAAAGTCTATCCTGTGGGCAGGCCTTTACAATTTGAAGATGCAACAAGAAGAACAGGCTTGCAAAATGACTGATAGTTAATTACATAATTGGATAACAATTTTAGCTTTCTCTCACCCAGTTGTTCCCAACATTTTTACATGGCGGCACACTATTGAGCCCTTTTAATATTTATGCCACATCACAAAAAATAAATATTTAAAGGAATAATTAACAACACTTATGAATGTTTATTATTATCGAATATTGAACATATCTAATAATTTTAAAAACAACAACAATTTATTATATAATAGCCTGAGTACCCGGCGTTGCCCAGGTGTTTGGAGGTGTGTGTATAACCCCTCCCCTCAAAAAAAACGGTAGTAAGTAGACAGCCTTGAACCCATACCGCGAAAGACGGAAAAGAATGCGGGTAAAAAAAGTGACATCTTTGCTGTTGCGTCCATCACTGAACCGGAAGTGGTGAAGGTTTAAATTAAGGCTAGTTAATCAAAAAGAGGGGATGACTTTTGAAAATATCAGCGAAAAAAACGACCCCTCCTTGTAGAAAAGTGCCACGTTGAGGGTGAAGGAATTAATGTTTTTAGCCAATTTTTCGATACTTGTTGTCTGAAGGGTCCAGCTTCAAAACGATACTGATCTCATGAAAATCTGTCACCTCTGTCGAAAGTTTTAGGCAGACACACAAACATACATACATACATACATACATACATTTAAACAGACAGGTGAGATTTATATTATAGATTCTATTTCATCGGGGTTTTTTTTTGTTTATTTTTAGATATTCAAACATCAATATCACATAAGTAAAAATTTGTGAGTATTTATCTTTTTTTTTTTACATAGGCATCACCACTTATCAAGGCCCAGAGATCACTCGAGGATAAGGGTTAAAAGTGTACAGTAGTCAATTGGAAAATATAGTAATCTTTAGTCATGAGAATTCGGTAAATTTGTTAACTTAAGCGGAACAACTCATCAAAAACTTGTTTACTTCGGACTTGAAGGCAATCTGGAAAGCAGGAAAATGAAAGACAGTTCCACAGGTGTGCACTTCTAAGAAAGAAGCTTTGTTTATGGAATCTACGTTTAGGTTTAGGCACAGATAACGAGTGGGGGGGACTTATTGATAGTGTTTTCAGCTAGACGAGTGTTTCTTGTGAAAGTTTGGCGAGGGGGGGGGGATAGATTGAAGCTCAGTCGAGCACTTGCATGAAAATAACGATAACGATCCTACTCAAATTCCACAGGTCTCACAGTCTACCTGACATCAACTTTTATCTTCGGGTAGCCCTTTAGACCTTGGGCCTTGATAAGCGATGACCTTCTTGTAAAAAAAGAAAACTCTGGTAATAACAATATGGAAGCTGTTTGCGAGGTGCCTTCAGTCAGTTTCCAGATTTTTTTTTTGTACAGCTAAATTGTCATAGACTCTTGATAATTCAGTATGTTATTGCTATACATTTTATGAGATGACTAACCAATTTTTATGATTTCAGGTTCAAATGGACAGTTACAGCAGGTATTGGAATACACCCTACTAAAGCCGGATTGTCACATATGCAATAAAATTCTGTTTTAAATTTTGAAAAAATGCCATAGAAACGTATGGAATGTTTCAGACTGCTTTTAGACCATATTGCATGAATCGAGCATCAGTTTTTGAGTGGCATAAGAGATTCAAGGAAGGCAGGGAGTCTGTAGGAGATGATGAAAGGTGTGGGAGGAGTAAGGATGTCAAAACATACGAGTTGATTGGCCAAATAAAGAATTTCATGGATAAAGACTGCCGTGTTTCTATAGAGATAATAAGTGTACAGTTTGATGTCAGTGTGAGAACTGTACACACAATTATTCGCTAGAGATACGGAAGATGTGTGCAAAGTTTGTCCCAAGTTTGTTCGGAGAAGATCAGAAAGAAAGACATTGTCACGACCAAGATGGACATCAAGACAGTTCCTCACCCTCCTTATAGTCCAAACCTTGCTCCCTATGACTTATGGTTATCCCCTAAGCTCAAGGAAAACCTTAGAGGCTATCGTTATGAGACGATTGAGGAGATGAAAGAGGCTGTGATGAGGGCCATTAACACACTCACACAAGAGGATTTCCATGGGATCTTCTAGAAGTTGTTGGAATGATACAACAAATGCATTGCAGCCGGAGGGGATTACTTTGAAGGGGACTAGAGTTTCATGTGTGTACTATCAATAAAAGAAAAAAGTCTGGCAATTATTTAAGAGACCTCGTAACACCTATAACTTCTTCGTAACACATCATTAATCACTCTACAGCACACCAATGTGATCTCTCATAGTGGTTGAAAACCACTGCTCTAACCATTCGGCTCGTTATACAACTGATTTAAGATGCCTCCTGCATAGGTGGTCCTTCTTCTGAGACATAAGTGTGAATCCTGTAGGAGTCTCATTATTCACTTTGGTGTTTTCTTAGCTTATTCCAATTTTTGTAGACTAAATTATTTATTTAATAACCTTACCAAATGCAAACATTAACAACAAGAAACAGTGCGATACCTGATATACTGTTGAAAATAAATTTCAATTTGTTTTTGTTTTATTTATTCACTAGCAGCAAGACTTTGCGATACCCGGGATTGAATAAGCAACCATATTACCCTTTTTTTTCTGTTTGTACTTTTTACGTTTTCTTAGCGTTGGGTGAAAAGAGGTGTAGCAAAGTAATAAATTTATTTTTTAACCTCATTGAGGCACACTCGGCATTTCCTGGGAATCAAAGTGCACACCTGTCTAATCCTGCTCCAAATGCTAAGCTCCTTATTAACATTTTTATTTTTTAATAAATTTAAATGAAAAATTCGAAAAAAATCTTTAAGTATCAAATGTAATGATAAAATCATTTTTATTTATTTTATTGGCCGATATTTCGATGATGATCATAATAATAAATGGTGAGAGGCTGTTGCGATAACGTAAATTTATTTGCAAATGCTATCAAAGGAGGTGGAGAGTGCTGGACGTCTGGGGAGACTTGTTGTCACTCAGCTTCCAGGGAACACCACAGGTTTTCAATCAGATCTTTGATGACTTGTGTGAAAGCTCCATGTGCAGAGGAGGTGGAGCCGCCGCCGCCGACAACAATAATAATAATATGTTTTTCATAGTCTCCACCATGACACCGAAAAGAAGAAGAAAAAAAAACTTACGGATCGGACTTCCTACCCTGATGAGGCTATTTATTAGTGAAATATCGCCCCCCACCCCCGCAAAAAAAAAAAAAAATAAATAAATAAATAAAAATGATCTTAACATTATATTCGACTCTTAAAGGATTTTCAAAATTTTTCATTAAAATTTTATTTAAAAAATAAGTGTCTTCAACAAGTGTGTGACCATCTTCTCATTTATTTTTATTTTTAACTTCTATCATTTTGATGCTGTAAATAAGAGAAAATAATGTTAAATGCTTATATTTTTTCGATGGATGTCAAGTGCAACTGCAGACCCCCGACTATAACGTCATGCTCCTGTTGATCAAGTATGTTGGGTAATGTAGTTTCTACTCTTCCCAACTTTCCTTGCACTAGCTAACTTACCCAACTCTAAAATGATAAATGCTCAGATAAAAAAAAAAAAGAAATAGAATATAATACATTTTAATTACACAGTCGATAGTCAAACATTCTTTTTCATTTTAAAATACTATTTCACATAACCAATCAGAAAATTCAGATGTATTTCAGCGACACAGATAATTTAATGCATCCTTGTTATATACTGCTGATAATTCCAATATTTTTCCCGATTCCGATTCTTTATAATTGTAAATATTTAACTACAGATTTGTTAATTTTCCCGATTACCGCAAAAATGCAAGTTAAATGTGCAGCTATTTTCTCAAAAATAAAAACAAACTTGTGAGAGGTGATCTATAGATTTTTGTTTTACTGGTAATTCAAAACCAATAAATATTTATCATTTTATTATTAATGCCAGCAGTAGAAGATGTTCTTTTAAACAAAATCAAATTAAAAAAAAGATAAAGGAGTCATTTTTGGTATTCGAAAAAAGACACAAACTTTTTCCGATTCTGATTAATCACGCCAACACTACTATATACCAAAGCTTCATGAGTTCCTGATGATCAGTTAATTATGTTGATTTTTCCACATCGAAAAAAGTGATTCTTGGATAAAAACGCAGATTGAATGCCATCAACAGAATCTTCGACAATGGAATTTGTATGGAATCAACAATCCACAAGATCATTAAGTTTGGAGATTGGAATTGCAGGCTGGCAGAGAATGCCAAACTGCTGAGCAAAGTGGATTATAGATTGATATCTAGCAGCATCTCTGTGTATCTACTAAAACTGAATTAATCAATGTTTATTGCCTTAAGACTTTTTCCCTGTATATTTAACCACACAAAGTACATATTAAAATATTCCTCCATTTTCAGATTGAGTTATGTTAAAAAAAAAAACTCCCCCAAAACTTCCATTTTAATTGTCCAATGTATTATTTAGATCATTCAGACAAGTGTTCTTATCTTGTTATTTTCACAATGCTTCGACTGATCTATAATCTCCTGCCTTCTTCAGGTGTACTTTGTACAATTAAGGAATCTGGACAGAATTTTGTACAGAATTATTTACTCAATCCACTGGGATAGCGTGTTCTTGTTCCATCAGCCATGTCTAGTAAAAGTCGTACGTAATTCACAATTGTATTCTGAATGTCGCCAGCATTAAGAATTAAACCTCCAAGCTCCAGAAGAGTGTCACTTAGAAGTGAATTTTACGAAGCACTTCATCCGTACATGAGTAATTCTAGTCTGAATTTAGGGAGCTTTAAACTTTTTCTTGTTTTTAGATGCACAATCTTACTAATTATTACTATAAATCTCAGGATGAGAACGGTAGTCTGAATAATCCAAATTATCAATCTGCATCTCAAAAATCCAGAAACTTAATTGTTCTAATCTATAATATAAATCTCACCTGTCTGTTTGAATGTATATATGTATGCATGTATGTCTGTCTGTCTGTCTGCCTAAAACTTTCGACAGATGCGACGGATTTTCATGAGATCGGTATCGTTTTGAAGCTTGACCCTTTGGATGAAAAACATTGAAAAATTGGCTAAAAACATTAATTCCTTCATCCTCAACTGGGCACTTTTCTACAGGGAAGGGGGTTGCTTTTTTTCTTTTCGATTAACTAGCCTTAATTTAAACATTCGCCACTTCTGGTTTGGCGATGGGTGCAACAGCAAAGATGTCACTTTTTTTTTCACACTCTTTTTCTCCTTCACGGTACGGGTTTGAGCTTGCCCATTTTTTTTTTTTTTTTTTTTTGTGTTCAACACACACCTCCAAACACCCAGGTAACGCCGGGCACCGAGGCTAGTTATCTATAATTTCCAATTAACTCATCAAGTAACTATCTCTAAATAAGTTTCTGTTTATCCCTATGTTGTTTGGGGCCTTCCTCTCATTTCATATGGTGTCTCGCATTTTCAACTCTGTCATTTTCTCTTTTTGTTTATTGATAGTTCAAGATAATGCAACTAAAAAAAAACTATAATAATTTGAATAGAGGAGTCGTTCATTATAAGCAAAACAAATATCACACAGGTAGTAATACTATTTAACGTGTAGCTGAAGAGAGGAATAATGACAAGAAAAAGACTAACTTTTGAATTGTGTCTCCCCATTTTGTGATTCAAACCAACTAACCTAAGCTCACTGGGTAAGTGAAGAGATCATGCTTTTTAGATGATCGAGTTTCAATCCTGGTTTGAGGTAGTCGTTAGTCTAGCCACACTGATTAGTTGTAATATGGCGAAACAGTACTGTATGTAGATGACTATAAATGCTCCCTATATTTGGTTGAGCATATTGGGAAGTGAAATAACAAGCTGCTGCTAGCAACAAAGCAATGCTCTTTGTGTAAACAAATAGAGCTTAGGCGTTTAGACAATGTTTAAACAGTTTCATTTCACAAATCCATCTCAGCAGCAGCCAAATAGCATATATATATATTATATATATATATTCACACATATACTATATACAATAATAAAATGCAAGATGGTTGGTTGGTTTGGTTGTTTTTGTTTTACATCATATCAACCCTTTTCAAGTTATTTAATGCCAAATCCAAAGATTTTGAAGAAAATTTTTTTGCTAAAATATATTTGTTGTTTTCAAGTCGGTTTCTATTTAACCCATAGTTGGGACCCTAACAGGTACTACCACTCCGGGTCAGAGTGAACCTGGGAGCAATGGCAATTAAAGGGTGGCTCCATACTCCTCAAAGCCCGCAGGCTGAGGCCTCACCACTGGATATAGTTTAAGGTCATATCCAGGACCTAAAATGCAAGAATTTTGTGCAAAGACAAGAGAATACAAATTTGTATTATTTGGATTCTTCAGACTGCTGTTTTTATCTTGAGTGTTATTTTCACGTTTCCACAAGGATTCATGGCATAGTGAATACAGTAATTGGTAAAATTCAGTCGTAAAAGTTATACTTCTGGAGATTGATGGTTCAATCCTCCAGTGCGGGTGATACTCAAAATGCAATTGAGAATTACTTAGAACTTCTAGTCAGTCATGGCTGACAGAACAAGAGCATGCTATCCTCATGGATTAAATAAAAGATTCCATTCGACAAAAAAGATTCCAAAGTTTAACACGATGCAACTAAATCTAGTCGAAGGTTACATCAACCGAAACGTTGTGAAAATAACACTTAAGATGAGAACAGTAGTCAGAAGAATGCAAACAATACGAATAATCAATCGGCATCTCAAAACTTGAAGACTGTACACAATTGAAAAGAAAAACAAAAAAGCAAATCTGACTTGAAACGAACTTGTCAGTGTCCTAACCCTAACTTGAGTGTTGTGTTGTTGTCACAGTCAGTTAGGCAACAATCCTGTGTCTCGCCGTTGTCACAACTTATTCAGCAGTAAGTAATTCGATGCATTTTCGAAAAGTGAAGCCGTTGAGCTTTGGGGTTGTTTTTTTTTTTTTTTTTTTTTTTTTGGCGTCTAAAGCAAGAAATATTTGATTAGAAAAATCCAGTCAGCATTTGAAAACTTGTTTATCTGATAAAGAGCAAACGGGATGGCGGGGGGGGGGGAAATAGAAAAAAAAAGGAGTGGGAGAAGAAATGGATTAAATTGAAGAGAGAAAGAGAGGGAAAAGAAATGAAAGAAATTAGGAGAAAATGAAGAAAGAAAGAGAGGGGAGGAAAAGACAATAAAATATTTACAGAAGTAAAAATAGAGAATTAAATAACGTAATGAGGAAAAAAGGAAAAAAGAAAAATCGAATAAGCAAGAAAATGGTTGGAAAGAAAAAAAATGAGATAGATAGGAAAAAAGATGTATCGAGAGAATGAGACAAAAAGAGAAAAATGTAAAAGAGAGAGAGAGAGAGAGAGAATGACAGGGAGAAAAAGATGGAGAGAAAGGAGAGAAAGCAACAAAAAGAGGGAAATAGGAAAAGAAATGAGAGACGCGGAAAAATAATATACATATATATATATATATATATATATATATATATATATATATTAGGCACCTCCAAAAGTCACCACATAATTAACCCCCCTATATGTAAAACGATGTAACTTTATTATAAATTAATATTATCAATATAACTTTTGTACCATTTAAAATTTTTTTTCATTGTAGGAAAATAATGAAATTGTAGACGAAAATCGTGTTTACATAATTGGCACTTTAAAATAACGTTCCTATGTAGTAAGCATTCCGACCATACCCGTGTTTAATAAATCTAGCAAAAATCAACTACTATTTAGATTTTCATGAAATTTTCGATACTTATCCATTTTAGAATTAAATTACATATAAAATGCAGTTTCCGTAAAATATACGAGGTGAAATATTTTTTTTAGTGCGTGTCCCCCACCCATATTTATTTTTAAAAATTTGAACAAGATATATTTAAATCTATCAAAATTTCTATTTATTATGAAACATAAGAGTTCAAATAAGTAAAAAATATTTATTTTTTAAAAAATTAAATACACGTATTGAACAAAAACTTACCTTGAAGTTGCAATTAAAAAAATGATATAAATTTAATATTATTATGTTTTTTTTAATAGCGTTTTTTTCTAATTAATATATACTATGATTAGTTCAATTGCAAAAAAAAAAGAAACTTCCTAAAAATTAATTAATTTTTAAAAGATTAAAACGATTAAAATTCCATTATTTCAAAATGCTCCTTACAACATAGATTTTTAATTAATTGTTTAAATTTCTTTTCAATATTAAGTTTTAATATAAACATGGCTTTTGTCAGCTATTTTACCGCCAAATTAAAACTGATTTTAAAATATTATTGCACAAATAGTAAACATTTTATAGACGGCTCTTATATTTGTGTCTTTTTACCGAACAAAAGTATGGAAGCCGGTAGTTAACCAAATGAACATTCAGTAAAACCGTATTTCATATTTAATATACAAATGTTTATATTATTAATAATTAAATTGTGTAAATCTTAAAAGCTAACAAAATTATCACAAAGATTAATTATTAATTGCAGTTTGAAGAAAATAAACAAAGGTTTTAAAATATTATTAAGTCGCTTCTGCTTTTCTATAGTTCGTATAGTTTACACAAGTTTGACATCATGGAATCATGCGTTCTTTTTTTCACATTCGGTTGGCAATGCATATATATATATATATATATATATATATATATATATATATATATATGTGTGTGTGTGTGTATGAGTGGATAATTATATTTTAAAAACAAGATATATGCCGCTCCCTATTTGCGAGTACCAAATAGATCAAAGGGAAAATCATTCCCAACTCACATTAGGTAAAAATGCACTTTCGTATAAATAATTGAATTCATTCAAAATGTATCACAAAAACAAAAACAAATAAAATAACATCTACATAAATCGCGATATATCCAAACAGTTTAATACTTTTGAACTTACTGCATATATATATATATATATATATATATATATATATATATATATATATATATATAACAAATAAATGAGAAAAGTCTATATTCCAAATTTCAAGATGTTGACCATCTTACAATTTATTCCTTTAAGTACGTCGACATGCACAAATATGAAACAGGTGCTGTCAAAAATTGTGCAATGTCAATGAAGAAATAAATTATAAGATGGTCAACATCTTGAAATTTGGAATATAAACATTTCTCATTTATTTGTTATATGCTCTGTAATTAAATTGAGCTCAATAAATTAAAGGATTGGTATAAATAAAAGGTTAAATGTAATTGAACAAACATATTTCCACACAAACATATATATACTAGCAGGCTGCCTGGCCTTGCCCGGTCATAAAATATGCATAAAGATTATATTTTAATGCAGAATTCTTATTTATTATAAAAAGAAATATCATAGATATTAAATGTAATGTGAAATTCCTTTAAAAAAAATGAAATAAAAAGAAAAAAACAGAAAGAAATGGAGACATTTGCATGCGATTATGTTTTGTTTTAAACAGTTTGCTTCATGTAAGTAAAAAGAAAAATACTCTAGCTGATATCAAAACCAAAACATAGACAGTGAGTCGAGTAGGATAACCATTAGGCCAGCTTGATAAACTGATTTAAAACAGTTTTAAAACTCTATTTATTCTTAACATAAGAAATCTGTCATGAGAATTATTCATGCATGCACAGACGTGAAACAGTTGACAAACAGATAAAAATCTGTTAACTATCACGTACCAATTTTCCAATTTTGATCCATTAGCAGCCCTTTTTCTGAATGAAAACTGATTAAAAAAGTTTTCCACATGTCTGAATATTCTATATACCAAATTTTAAGTCTGGAGATCAAAACTTTGTTGAATATATAGGTTGAGAAGTATCCTCACACGCACACACACACATATTCTCACTTTATATATATATATATATATATATATATATATATATATATATATATATAAGAAAGAGAGAAAGAGAATCAGAATGAGTGTAAGAGAGAGAGAGAGAGAGAATAATAGAAGAGAAAAAGACAGAAAGAAAAGGATAAAATAAAAACAGAAAGCAAGAAAGAAATGAGAGAAAAAAAAAGTTGAAAATCGAGAAGAGAAAAAGAAAGAGATGAGAGAGACAGAAATAGGTGTTGGGTAGGAGGTAAGAAAATCTGGCAAGGTAACTGCCGTCAACTCCGATTGATCTCAAGGTAAGTATACAACGTAGTTTTTTTTTTTTTTGGTCATTTGATGGGGTAGGGGTGGGAAATCACTTCTAAATGTTAATTGAAAGTTACGCCTTAGATTTTTAACAATGGCACTGTTTTAGAGGGACAGTTCATAGGGTCAAGGTGGGTACGTGGGTGACAACTTCATTAACCGAAAATTGTTTTTCTTGTTTTCTGTTTTTCTTCTTTAATTACGCAAAAGAGTTTCACCTGTTGGAAGTGGGAAAAACCTAACACATTCGGCAAATTACAAAAACCAATTTTCTGGGCCTCATTATGCAGTTGGTCAGTTGCAGCACTTTTCCTCATTATTTTTAATCCCCCTCTTCTATCCCCCCCTCCGTTCAGTTGGCGATGGGTCATCACAGCATTTCTTGCATAATTGCAGCTCTTATAGAATCCAGTTGATAAACGAATAAATTTGACAACTGTCATTAGACCTCAGTTAATCAAGATTACCTTAATTTCAATTTTTTATTAAGACCCCTTAATATTAAGCTTGAAAGAATTAAAATCATGGAATGAATTTTGATCTCAATGTTACATCTCTGTGGCATAGAGGGGAGGATTAGATGGTGTTCGCTTATTTTGAGTCAATGTTCATATTTTTGAGGGATTTATAAAATAAAAAGAAGGCAGAAACATACCTTTTTTATATTTTTGTCACATCTCTTGACCATGGCTCACCTAGAACAAAATGCTCATAACAATGCAAGGCTTATTTTCTGGACACTTGGAACTTTATTGGTTTCACGGTCAAATCGTGCATCCCTATTTCTCTGCCTATCCTTAGAAGGAGGGTGGGAATTTCTTTATTGATTCATCTTCCATACATAGCTCCTTCTTGTTGCTCCACGAGAATGCTTAATCTGACGACTGTGTTTATCAGACTCGAAACTCAAACTCAACCGTCTGACTGATTTAAATATCCCCATGTGCGTTTCTATTTATACTAGCGGGAGGGGGGGTACCCGGCGATGCCCGGGTGGGGGTGGGGGGTTAAATAATAATAAAAAAATGTTTTGGTAGGTGAGTATGAGAATCGAACCCGTACCCTACGCGCTTTCCTAATTCCTAGATATTATGATATAGGACCTATATACACAGTTTTAAGCGATAGTAACGACCCCGGGAGCACGTGCGAAAGAAGCCTTTTGAAGACATACACGAAATGATCACACACATTTTGCCTTTTATATATATAGATTAGGGGTATGCGTGTGGTGCCGGTGTTATTCCTAGGTACCGGTTTGCACCTAAAATATACTCACTGACCTGTCTTGCAAATTAACAATGCTATTCATGTCATGAACTCCATAAAATAAAGATTTCAAACATAAAGTTATATCATTATTATGTTACTGAGTTTTTGAGATAAGGATTGGTTTTTCAAATTATTTGGAATCTTCAGACTACTGTTCGCATCTTGAGTCTCATTTTTACAATGTTTTGGTCGATGTAACCTCAGACCTCATGGCACAGTAGTTAGCGTACTTGGAAAAACTAATTGTAAAAGTGATATTCTCCGGAAGGTTGAAGGTCCAATTCTTAGTGTGGCCGACAGAAAAATATAATTGCAAGTAACTTAGGTCTTCCATACACTCGTAGCTGATGGAACAAGAGTAGTCTACCCCCATGAAGTAAATAAAGGGTTCTGCTTGAAATTCCGTCCAGGATACACCTGAAGAAGGTTGGAAGTTACATCGAAGATGACACTTAAGATGAGAACAGTAGTCTAATAAATCCAAATAATACGAATTAAAATCATGTAATGAATTTTGATCATGATATGAATAAGGATTAGAGATATAAGGTTTAGTATCGTTAGATCTTAATTTTAGGCTTCATAGAAGGAAATAAAAAGTGATGCAAAACTGTTCTTTCTTGGGGATTAAATTTACCTATCACGGGACAAGTATTTGAGTGTGTGTATATATATATATATATATATATATATAGTGTAAAATTTTGTTGAAAATTCAAAGACTCACGTTTTCTTTTTTATAACCGTTTATTTCCTGGATTTTTTTCCATTACAGCTGTTTCATTGATGAGTAGACAATTTTACGATTTATGTTTCCATAAAAATATCCTGTCCCCATCAACTTCTTCAGGTGTTTATCCATTATATATATATATATATATATATATATATATATATATATATATGACTTGTATGTAATGTACTGAGTTTGTGTAATCCAGTAAATTTTCATATACCAATAAGTTTTAAGCCAAAAGAGATGACTTAAAAAGTAAGCTACAAAATTATCATATATATATATATATATATATATATATATATATACTGTATAAGCAAAATCAAGACTTAAAAAAACGTGTTGATAGCAACAAAAAGTGTATTTCATTTTACGTTACAATTGTTTCTATGCCAGAACGACAATTTCAAACATTATGGCGTTTACTCTGGAGGTAACCTTTGTGAAAATTTTCATGGAGGTTACCTCCAGAGTAAATGTTTTTCACATGCTCCTTTTCCGTTGAGGGAATTTTTCTTTTTCTTTAAACAATGTTCTATTGTCAAGAGTGTTTTTATTCATAATGTCTGAAGAAATGCTGGTTTTTGTGAAAATTTTCAAACACCATAATGTTTGAAATTGTCGTTCTGGCATGGAAACAATTGTAACATAAAATGAAATACACTTTTGTTGTTATCAACACCTTTTTTGAAGTCTTGATTTTGCTTATACAATATATATATATATATATATATATATATATATATATAGTAAGTAGAAATGGTAATTAATAAAAACCTGAAGAAAGTGCTCAATACTGTTGTAGAGCAAAAAATAAAACGTGTATATATATATATATATATATATATATATATATATATATATATAAGCAGTACTGTTTTATACACAAATAAAATAATAAATAAATAAATAATATTTGTTTATGTCAAAAACATATGGGTGATTTTCAAAGGAAAAATATCTTCCTTTATCTTCAAGGATGGAGACGCTAATTACTGTATTATAGTTAAAAAAAATCAACAACAAAAATAATCGACATTATATATATATATATATATATATATATATATACTTACGTATTGAGAACTTTTGAAGTAAATACTTAAAGTTTACGCATAAATCTATACTTTCGTATAGTAAATTTATGTGAATAAATGAAATAGTTATATATATATATATGTATATATATAAAGCTGAACGTCTGTGTGTGTGTCTGGTCACGAATAGGCTCCTATATTGCTGACTATTATAGAAAACTGATCACATATAATGATAGAAAATGACAGGAATGGGTATGTTTGATCTGGCATAATGATGATTCATTAAAATTGTGAGGTCTGCATACGCACCTGGTCCACAAAGTATGGAAATAAAAAATTAAAAAAAAACATTTACAAGTGTTTTTGATATAGATGTACATAATAATACTTTGATAAGTATGTTTTAACTTAAATAGGGATGGTATAATACAATTGTGGGGTCTCCGTTCGCGCCTGACCTCCATAGAATGGAAATAGGCACAAACTTTAATAAAGACTTTTCATATCTATCTGCGTAAGTATACTTTGATAATTATGTTTCAGTTTGAAGAAATATGGTACAATAAAATGATTGGGTGTTCGCTTGCACCTGACCTCCATAGAATGGAAATATGTCACAAAGTTTAACAAGGTTTTTTAATATAGACCCACAGAATACTGTGATAAGTGTTTCAGTGTCAACAGGTATGGTATAATAAATTATGGGGTTTATCTATTTTATTTTTACTTTCATCATATTTTGCTTTGGTTTTGATGCCCCCAAATTCGAAGCTATCTCTTTATAACCCTTCCATTTCATAACCTATCATACTTTCATAAATCAGAGTTCATTTTCTGTAGACTGTTTTTGAACCCAGTCAATGACGGGTACTTTTGCTAGTATATATATATATATATATATATATAGTTATTTATAAAATATATATGGCGATTAAGCTACACTGAATATTCCGCGTTTCATCCATTCTATGATTCTTCAGGCTTATGAAGAATCCTAGAGTGGATGAAATGCAGAATATTCAGTGTAGCTTAATCGCCATATACATTTTATAAATTACTAACTAGCTCTACCTACGTATTGAGCACTTTTGAAGTAAATACTTAAAGTTTACACATAAATTTATACTTTTGTATATTAATTTTATGTGAGTCAATGAAGTAGTTATATATATATATATATATATATATATATATATATATAAGTTATAAAAGTATATGGTAGTTAAACTACACAAAATTTTCTGTACTTCATCCCTGTAAGTAATAGTAAGGCTAAAATGCATTTTAACTAAACAAATTCTCATATTTTCATAACTTATTACCTTGCTCTACTCATGTGTTGATGGAAATATTGAAAATCCATACATAACATTTTATTTGGACACATTAAATGATAAATAATCAGCGTTTACCTAAAAAAATAATAAAAAGTAAAAAAATTTCTGAGTGAGAATTGATTCCATATTTTGACTTTAGGAATGATAACTAACGGTATATTTGCTCTACAGTAAATAATTCACTTTCATTGAGCTTTATATTTGTCACAGTTCGAAATATAACTTACAGTATATATACCTCATGAGTATATACTTTCTCATAATCTTAGAATATATGAATATATATATATATTTTTTTTAAATTCATTGAATTACAATTTAAAATAGAATATATATATATATATATATATATATATATATATATATATATATATATTCTATTTTAATTTTAAATTTACATATTAATAAGTAAAAGTTACAATTACCCACTTTGCTAAGAACATTTCCTCCGATTAGATGAACCATGGATTGAGAACCGATAGATTAAAAAAACACTTTAATTATTCATACTCCTTTGTAAAATGGTAAATTTTATTGTAATTCTACATTATATATATATTATATACAAAGAGCATTCCAAAAGCGATGCCTCTTATTTTTTTTATTCTGCCCCAAATTGATCAGAGGTGACTGTAGATTACATTGTTATGATGACTGAGCTTAACTATTCATGACCTGAAAGTTTAATTTCTCTGTTGCAGATATTAACGGACTGTCATGGACATGCATCTGAAGCAGAGATGAGTCATTGGATTCCCGGCAAATGTGCACTGAGAATATTGCTAACATCTTAGAAAAATAAATTCTGGAGCACAATTCAGTAGGGATTTACCAGAGGTAGTGAATAATGAAAAAAAAAAAACCTGGAGATGGTTGTCAAAAATGTGACTTGAAGATTGGGACAGAAGCCATAATGTGTGCCATGCAGGAATAATCACCCGGGACAAATTATGTGAAGTATCATATTGATAAAATAGCTGAAAGTCCCCTGTGACGATTGAGCATGCAGAAAGGTGAGAATGTACAACATCTTGTCTTGTGGGAAGTTAGCTTAACAGAAATACCATGGGTGTCATGACAATATTGCAAGAAACGTCCATTGCAAGAAAAGAGGATTGGAATGGAATCTTGTTGGAAAAAAAAGGATCACAGGACAACAATCATTGATATATCATTACCAGCTGATGTGAATGTGGAGAAAAAGAAAAGGAGAGGACAGAACAGTAGCAAGACTTAAAAAAAAAATAAAACATTAAAAAGATTGTGGAAGTTGTGATGGGAGCTCTGGGAAGTGTAACAAATAGATTTAAAAAATGGATTGAGAAAATTCGGATCCATTGAAATATTGAAGTGCTTCAGACTCTGTCTTGTTGGGAATCACTAGAATCTTTCAAAAAGGACTGGAGGCCTGAAATAAAAAGATGCTGATAGTCTATGATCATTTGTTATGATCCGCCTATCAGCATAAAATCGGCAATAAAAACAGCCAAACACAAAATGTGATAAGTAAAATAATAATTCTTCTTTTATAACTTATTCTCTTTTAATAATTAAATTAATGACTGAACAACATTGTTAGAAAGCTGTAATTTGTCTTGTTCAGATAATGTTTTAATTTCTATTTATAAAATCATTCAATGCAAATAGCTTCCAAAAATTTTAATCTTTTAAGGATTGTATAAGAATTTTAAAACCAGAAATTAATATTTGAAAGCTTTCAATGCTTCTGAATTCCTTTTAAATTTCGAGTAATCTATTTTTTTCAACTTTTGATATAAGATTAAACATAAAAAAGATTTTTTACATTTTCTTAACTAAAGCGTAATAATGGAGGGAAGAAAAACTTTGGTGAATCTATTTTTTAAATGTTCTAAGTAATAAGTGTGCATGGGAGGATAGTGTTGATGAAGAAGACGAAGATAAAAGGAAAATGTTCAACACTATATAAAACAAGTTTACAGTGTTCAAAATCTGGCAAAATTTATAGAAAAGAAAAATTATAAAAAAACAAAAAAAGAAAGAAACAAAAAAACAAACGGAATTTCCCCATATGTGAAAACGAAATCCAAGAAACCTAAAAAGGAAAATGAGTCGAGCTGATGTGGGCGGACTAATTTTGAACAACCCCTTTCAAATATCTACATTTCAATTTCAGCCATGAATGGGTTTTGCTTTTTGCTGCCGGTCTCTGATGAGCCAAAGTTAAATACAGGGAAATCAGTTTGCAATATGTCTTAGTCAACTCGGTTACTTGTTTATTTGTTAGTAATCAAAGACATACCAGTGTAGCAACCGGTCAGAACTAAATGCTATGCAATTGACTAAGTGTGGATGCCGATCAGTGACAACTTGTCTGACCACTGACCACCTAACATTGGCCAGATCAGTCACCAAAAGAGAAAAGAAAAACTCTAGTACATAAGTATAACATTTACAGTTGATTCATAATAGTCATTTCAGGGAGGAAGGGGAGTCAGGAGGGAAGGGGGTGTCATATATGTGTATAGGTTGGCTTAAAAGTGGCCACAATAAATGTTGACCGGAATGTCAATAGTCGGAAGAGGGGGGGGGCAGTCAAACTTGGTAGACTCATTTCAGAGATGACACTGGCTTAAAGGAATGACCAGAAATTGGTCAGTGGAAATGGAAGGGATAAAAAAATAAAAGAGGACTAAGAAAGGTGTAGGCAAGAAGATTTAGGGGTGGGTAGGGAAACTTATCTTTCAGGTGCGTGTGTGGTGGATCGGACTTTTCCATTATCATTCATAGCATCTGCTTATATGTAATCATTAATATTATACTCAATTCTATAAGGCTGCTGGTCCTTCCTTTCTACCAGCCTTGTGCCAAAACAGAGTTAGATTCAATCTCTGATGGATATTGCATCATTTTTTAATGGAATTAAGGGCGTAATTCACTTTTCAAGAGCCAGATTCAATCTGTGGTCTTAAGACTCTTCTCCAATACCAATAGCTGAAACATTTGTGGAAGAAAAATTAAGAATGTAATTCACCCTTAAACTATAGATTATACGAGCTCTTCCTACTAAACATTATCTGTGATGCAATGAAATCATTTTAGCCTTTACTTTTATATTTATGTAAACATTTTAAAACTTAAATTAGTTATTCAAATTCTTGATTTTTCTTTTTAGGTGATTATTTAAAAGTATTTCATATTATCAGTTGTCTGGGCTGGACTAAGTAATTAAAAAAATAGATTTTAGCTAAATACATTATTATATTGCCAATAATATGACATAATCACACTAATGCACTGATTCCTAGTAACTCACTAATGTTACGTGATATTGAATCTGGCCAGTACTAAACATTTTTATCAATTGTCATAAAATTTTAGCCATAGAATAGTATTATAATCTTCAAAAAGTCTTAAAATTTTCATAGTTTTGTCTCATAGATCGAAAAGATAGGAGCATTTCAATATTCAATTTGGCTACAAGTATATATATATATATATATATATATATATATATATATATGTGTGTGTGTGTGAAATCTCAGCGACTTTTAATTAGAATTTAACAAATGAAGGCTCGTTGGAAAGCTAATGATCTGAATTTTTTATTATTACATTTTCACCACAAACAAGGCACATTGCCACTTTGATGTAGGGGCTACTGTTAGGGACATAAGCTACAAGGGTACTGTGTAAGGAGTTTGGCAGCAAGATGTCGGTTCACATTAAACTTGAACTTCTGGATGTCAGTACAGTTGGGGAAGCAGGGACCCGGAAGGGAATTCCAAAGTCTAGCGGTTCTGGAGAAGAAACTACTGGAGTAGAAGGCTCTCTTACATCTAGGGATCTCTACTGTGAAGGGGTGGGATTTAGCTGCTTGTCGGGTTTGTTGGAGATATTTACGTTGACGGGGTACACATGCTTGCAGTTCGTTGGAGCGTTCACCATTAAAGTACTTGTAGAACAGGCAGAGGGATGCAACATTTTGTTGATGGGACAGAGGCTGAAGCTTAGATGACAGTTCAGGACCTATCAGGTTGATGACTCTCTTTTGAACCTTGTCTAAGAGCGAGAGACTAGTAGTAGATGCACCAGCCCAAATATGACAACAATACTCCATATATGGGCGAATGGTGGCCTTATAGAGGTACAGGATACTTTTGGGCGTTAGTAGCTTTCTAACATGGTAGAGAAAACCTACTTTCTTCGCGGCAGTCCTGGCAATACTCTCAATGTAATTGTTCCAATTCATGTTTCTTGTGAATGTTAAGCCAAGGAGTTTAAAAGATGTACTTTGAGATAAAGAATATTTGGGTATTGCTATTAGTGGTATAGAAGATTTCTTGTAATTATTGAAGGAAACAAGTTTAGTCTTGGCAGCATTGAATGTGACCATCCATTTTTGTCCCCATTCCACTACAGATCGGAGGTCATCCTCTAGTGTTTCTGTCATTTCTTTAGATATGTTCATTTGTTTTCCTGTTATGCCTGTTATAGAGTGTGGTGTCATCAGCATATATACCCATCTCACAGACAATTTTGTCAGGGAGGTCATTTATGAATATTAGAAATAATAGATGTCAAGGATAGACCCTTGAGGTACTCCCGCATTTATATCATATTGTTTAGATGTATGACCGCCAAGGACAACCTGGATTTTTCTCTTATCTAAGAAGGATTTAATTATGTTAAGTATTTGTCCAGTGATACAGTATGATCTGATTTTCCTGAGTAGACCTTCATGCCATACCCTGTCAAAAGCCTTAGATATATCTAGAGCTACCGCTCTACCCTCCCCTACTTTTTCCAGTGAATGGTATATACGTTCAGAGATTACAGTTAGGATGTCTGCTGTGCAACGGGCTTGCCTAAATCCATATTGTTGGTCGGTCAGAAGTTTAGTATCTGTAAGGTGATGGATTAGAGCTTGGTTAATTATGGACAAATATTTTGGCAAAAAGTGGGAGGAGGCTAATGGGGCGATAATTTACTGGGTCAGTTCTTTTACCAGAATTCTTGAAAACTGGTACCACAGAATCAGTTTTCAAGCAGGCAGGAAAGCAAGATTCATTAAGGCATTTGTTGTAAAGTGTGGAGAGAACTGGAGCTACTTTGGCTGAGCACTTTTTTAATAACACAGCCGTGATGAGATCAGGTCCACATGCTTTTGAAGTGTCAAGGTTTTTTATGAGAGCATGCACCTGAGAAGGGGTGATTTTCAGATTGTCTAGTGTGGCGTCTGTCTGCAAAGGAAAGTCAGGGAGGGGTGGTTAGCAGGGTCCAGTGTGGAGTTGGAGGCAAACCGACTGGCAAGCTTGTTAGCCTTCTCCGTTGCTGAGCAAACAACCTCATGATTGTTGGATAGTGGGGGAATTGTTGATTGCCCATTATTTATTACACTGTTATAGATTTTCCAGAAGTCAAGGGTTCCTAATTTCTGTGCTTTGATGCGCTTTTTGGTGGTTTCAGTAAATTCGCTCTTAGCTGTCACTATTTATTTCTTACAGTTAATTCTAGCTTGTATATACTTCTGTCTGTTTGAACTGAACTTATGTTGGTTAAATCTGTGGTATGCATGCTGCCTTTGTGCAATGGCAGCTGCACAAGTAGAAGTAAACCATTGCGGAGAGTGGAGCTTGCTATAAAATTTCCATGTGGGAACATGTGCTTCAATTGCCATTTTAAACCATTCAGTGGTCTCATTTGCACACTGTTCAGTAGGAAGAGAAAAGATATTTCGCCATGGGACATCTCTGATGAGATCACTGATGACTTCCCAGTCAGCCTTTTTATAATAACTCGTTGTTTTGAGCAATGACTCTTCAGTTTTGCTCTAGAGTTTAGGGTGATTTCAACCATTATCACTGTATGATCAGCGTTCCCAAGTGGGCTGTGCGCATTCGTTACACAATCATCGGGAACAGATCTAGAAGTGATGCGTGTTGTTCTTGCTGGTCCGGGAAACGGGTTGGAAACGTAAACATCTGTAAATTGTGTAGTTGGCTATGTGATATTTGCCCTTAAGGTCGCACATTAAGGGGACATCCATCATCCATAGCCTATTTTTGGCACTTTTTTACAGCCATAAAATGTTTCAATCATAGTTATTTGTTTTCCTGATTTTGCATATGAATTACAAAATATCTGATATTTCCCCAAAACCTTCGGACTCAATAGAGAGGAGACTAAAACTTGCTGCTATGGTTTTCTAATTAAATAAGAAGTAATGGATTCTTGTCAGCATTCAAGCATTCTCATTAAGTCTGCTTCTCTCACTCCACCATCTTGACTGCTGACCTTATATTCTCTCATTCCAGTGTCTATCCTCATTGATATGCAAATTACATCAAACCACATTCCTCCCTGATCCTTAAAGATCACCTCATAAACTTAAAATCCTGCTGGTCTCTCTACTAGTCCATTCAGATATCCTTGCTAGTCTCTCTACTAGTCCGCATGTTGGCTAGACACAGCTACCACACAATACTCGGCTAGACACAGCTAGCCCTCACTTAAAAGTGATGGCTCCTTATTTATACAACAGAACTGAATCGCATTTCCAATTCTTCATTTAAAAGCAAGGACTTTTCCAGAAAAAAAAACCCAACCGAATCGCATTTTAAAAATTCGTCATTTTTAAAGCAAAGGCTTTTTTTTTTAGGAAATCTAACTGAATCCCCTTTTAACTTCTTTATTTAAAAGCGACAATTTTTTTTTTCAGCAAAGGCAACCGAATTTCATTTTAAATTTCTCATTTAAAAATAATGACTTTTTACATACAAGTCGACCAAATCGCATTATAAGTTCGTTTAACAGCGACGACTTTTGTTTTTTTCATAAAATAACTCTTTTGTTTAATCTTCCCCTTCCTCGACGCTTTCAAATTTCGTCTCGGTCGTAGTGACTTTATTTTTCAGTCTGAAATAACTTCTAATTAAAAAAGAAGTAATAGATTCTTGTCAGCATTCGAACATTCTCGGTCCCAACACGTTCAGTCCGGTTCTCCTCCCACCACCACCACCACCATCGTGACTGCCGGTCTTATATTCCTTCATTCCAGTGTCTACCTTCATTGATATGCAAATGAGATCAAATCACAGGTTTCAAATGATCTGAAATAACAGTAAGGAGAGACTTGATTCCAAATATTTCTCATATGTCATATCTCCCCTCTTTGGTTTTCACACATAAAGTAAATTTCACAGTGTATAAGAACTATTTGATACTAAAGATATTCATAATAGTACCCTATTTCCAAAAAAGGGGAGATATAAAATATGAGAAATATTTGGAATCAAGTCTCCCCTTGTTGTTATTTCAGATCTTTTGAAACCATAGCAGCAAGTTTAAGTCTCCCCTCGATCAAGGCCAGAGGTTTTGGGGAAATATGTATGTGTTCTATTCACAGTCCGAATAACAGTTAACGGGATTCAGATAAAATAAGTAAATAATAATAAGATAATATTATAATATAATAAGATAATAATAAAGATAATAAGAATATTCAGATAAAATACATTTTCCTTACAAATTCTTTTTACTAGTTTGCCTTTTCTTTCCTTAGGTTAACATCCGGGTTTTTGTTGCAGTGAATGTTAACTAAAAACATTTCAATTCATATCCAAATCCATGTAATAAATGATAAGGAGTCAAGTAAGTGGACGATTTGATATGAAAGTTTTGAAATGAGCAAAAATCTTTGAAGAACCTCACTTAAAAAAAAAAAGTTTTTTTTCTGTATTTCAAAATTATGAACATTGTATTCGATATCAAAATGTTTTGGAACTTGCACTTTTTTGTATTATTTCGATTCATCGGACTACTGTTCTCATTTTGAATGTGTTTTTCACAACGTTTTGGTCAATGTAACCTCCGACCTTCTTCAGGTGTATCCTGTCAAACTCGGGAATTGAAGTAAATAAAGGGTTCCACTTGAAATTTCGTCAAAATTCCCCGAGTTCGACAGAAACATTCCTGAGTTCGACAAGATACACCTGAAGAAGGTCAGAGGTTACATCAACTGAAACGTTGTGAAAATCACACTCAAGAAGAGAACAGTAGTCGGATGAATCCAAATAATACGAATAACCAATTCTCATCTCAAAAATTGTACTTTTTCATTTCAACAACTTGATGAGATCTGAGATGAAAACATGACTGCATTTGTGTAGCCATTACAAGCACGTCCTCTAGAAACAAACTACTGCAGGTGATCTATCAGAATTTAAATCTTTTCTGCCTATTTAGGTTATAAAACCCAACCAACCAGAAAATTTTATCCATAATTGAAAGGAGAAAGAGTAATGGATTCGTGTGTGTTGACAGGAATTCACGAAAACAACCCTGAAAGGATTTCAGCTAGGTTTACTGATTGTATGCCTCACCGACCATTACATCATCTACGCATCCAAGTGGACTTTATACAAAAAGTAATATATATATATATATATATATATATATATATATATATATAATTATTTTTGTACTTAATCGTTATAAATTTGAATCTGTATTATTTAGAAATGGGTTCTTAAGATCTTTATCAAACAAAAACGTGATTGTGTGAGTTGAACATTTTATTTGTATGGCAAAAGAAAGGGCCCTTGTTATTCAGACTTCTAAGCAATCATAAAATATTCTAGTCCTCCCCCCCCCTCCTTAGGGCCTCCAAATAAAAATAGCATGTCCGAGGAAATATTTAAGGTTGCTTCTTCGATTATATTGAGAACTTACTTATGATTTACCCTGTATTTCTTTGCTTGTTCAACTTAAAATATGTATGAAATCACTCTCCCCAATAATCTCCATAGGTTGGAGATCATTCTTACCGAATTTCTAATTTTACCTAAAAGTAGTTATTAGACGCATATATTGGTGAAATACTCTTCTCCGGATGAGTTCATAATATTGAAGCTTCTCTTTAATATTATGTTTTTGAAGGTTTTAGATAAGGGTTGATTATTAAAGTTCGTAATTTTTTAGATGGGGCCTAATTATTTATATAATTTGTATTGATCGGATTATTGTTCTCATCAACGTTTCGATTGAATTAGCCTTTGACCATTCTCAGGCATGTCGGTTGTTCTTTGGAAAAGAAAAGTTACTGGTTCTGTAGATACTTTTGTATTCTTTGAATTAGTCTCTATTATATGGTTATTGTTTCACAAATATGAAACCTCCTAGAACTGCACAGAACTAAACTCCCACCGCAAAAATCAACAGAGACCGGATCATTAGAGGAATGGTCTAATCTCTGTTGATTTTCGAAGCCAAGGATAAAGATCCCTGTCAGTAGTATCACAAGCTCAAAATCCAAGGTAGATGTAAATAAAAATGTCAATATTCAATTTAACGATAAATTTACAAATAAACTTTGTCGTCACAGAATACTGTAAATCATATTTAAATTAACAGTGTTATATTGATTCAAAATTAGTTATTATTAAAGTTATCTTATGAAATTTTAATGGTTGATATATCAAACTTTGATCCTACCAAGCAAATTTTTATGTGTTATTGATGCACCATGTTATTAGGACTATAATAATGTACTTTGCTACAGTTTATTTAAAAAAAAAATACATATTATATATAGTGCCATTTGAACAACTGGAAAAATGGAAAGATTTCAAAATTATGAATGAAAAATATCAAAAACGTCAATGGGGAATAACTATGAGATTTTTTTTTTTATTTTCTGAATAAATTCAAAACCTATGCAAACATAAAATTTAAGATGAAAATAATTTCACAGCATCCTGGCTGGCGCCAGGTAAGTGCAGCTAATTTAATTTACATTGGAGAGAGGTGAAGTATATATATAACTAGCAGGCTGCCTGGTATTACCCAGTCGTAAAATATGCAAAAATGTTATATTTTATTTCATACAGAAACTGAGACATGTGCATGCGAGTATTATGTTTTTCCTAAACAGTTCACTTCTTGTAAGTAAAAAAAAAAAAAATTCTAGAGCTGAGATCGAAACCAATACGAGTCAAGTTTGATAATGCACAAATGAGACCATTGAATGGTTCAAAATGGTAATTTGCCAGCTTGACACGATATTTACTAAGTGTATTTAAACCTTCTTATTCTTAACATCAAGAATCTCTCATGTGAACCATTCACACATGCACATTTGTGAAACAGTTGACAAGCAGATAAAAATCTAACAAGTGCCACATACCAATTTTTTCAATTTTAACCCTTTTTTCTGGGTGAAAATGATTAAAAAAGTTTTCCACATGTTTGAATAACCTGTATATATGAAATTTAAAGTCTGTACATTAAAAATTTGTTGCATATATAAGTTGAGAAGGGCCCTCACACACACATTCTAACTTTTATAGATATAATCGCCTGGGTGTTTGTCGGTGTAAAAGAAAGTGTGAAAAAACCTGACATCTTACCGCTCAACCACGATGGGACAGGAACTGAAAAGCATTCTAATTTAATGATTAAAAAGTTAAGTGACATGTCCATAAATTTAATGAGGTCAAACATCACGCGTTAGGGGAAACTTAACTTTGGCTGAAAGCCAGTTTCCCCCAAGATGTTGGAGAAAACCAGCTCACAATAAAAAGGGGAGTGTCCAAATGAATAGTAATTGTCTGATATGATGGGTTTTGGCTCCACTGATCAAAGCTCATGGCTTTCTGAACGTCCCTGGCACAAGTGCCAAGGTGCTGGCTTTTCTATGGATTCAGTTTTGCTTATGTACAGAAAAGTGAAACACACACGCAGAGATTTTAAAATATTGCAAAAATAGCGTGTAAAAGTTGCCCAAATCAAAGATCCACATGACCTTGTTTTATGAATCAGAGATAATATCACAATCTAGGGAGTATATAAAATGTTCTAAGAAAGAGTGGCTGATTAGGGGTTAAAATGCAATAAAAATTTTTTATAATATATATATATATATATATATATATATATATATATATATATATATATATATATATATGAGCAAATAGTTATTAAAAACATATTTAATTTGAAAAGGAAACACTAAATAAGTGGATAGTCCTTAATCCGCGGAGTTTTGAAGAAGTACTTTCCTTCTCATCAGAGGGTAGGAATTAGCAAAATGCGGAATTGGGTTTTGCATGCAAAAGTATTTGATGAAACTGCAAGTAAGTCAAAGATTTTTTATTTTACATATATATATATATATATATATATATTATCAACTGACGTGTTTTGTTGGCACTATGACTTATCAGTGTGACTAGACATAATGAGAGTCGAAAATGGAGCACCAATTGCTCACATCCAGTGCTGTATTGTTTGAGCTCTGAAACTACCTGTGGCAGTGGAAGGAATTGTATTCAAATGAATTTATATTTTGTTACAATATTATGTAAGCATGGATAGGAATAAGGTAATTAGCCAATAACAAACTAAATAGAACAGAAAAAGTAACACAGAATCTTATTTGTATCTAAAATAGAGATCAAGAAAGTGGCATCTTGATTTATGATATTTTTCATTTTATTTCAGTGTAAAGTAAGAAAATCAACTTCTAAAAACTGAAACAGAGCCGAATAAAGACAAGACCTAACATACACAGTGTTCAGTATTGTTTCAGACGGAGCTTTAAAACAATAATAAATGTGTGGCTAAACTTAATACTTTACTGCAGTTTAACAAGGTTTCCTACAGCCAGAAATGTATTAATAAATCCTTAAAGAAAACACACTCCTGAAAAGAAACTCCATGAAACAGCAGTAAAGTCTTAAGTAAAGCCAAATTTATTACACACCTATACAGGTGTGTAATAAATAGACACACACACAAACATATATATATAAAATGAACAATTATTATTTAATTATATATATATATCGTATATTCAAAGATAGTGTAATAAAATGGACAAAACGTAATTGCAACTCCTCTCCCAATTTTCAGATTAGTAATCAGGCCCAAATGCTTTTATTTTCTTGTAAAAAAATTGGACAAAATGAATGATTTTACACTACGAAACAGCTGCTGTCAAGAATTGTCCATGTCAACTTACTCAAAGGAATAAACAAAATCTTGAAATTTAGAATATGAATTTTTGTCATTTATTTGTTGTATGCTCTGTAATTAAGTTGAGCTTCATAAATTAAAGGATTGGTATGAATAAAAAGTGGAATATAATCGAAGAAACATATTTACACACACACACACACACACACACACACACACACACACACACTTCTCCTAACCTGCTGAAACGTTATTTTTTTTTCTGTTTTAAAAAATGTTCAAACAAAATTCAAAACTTAACATGACTTAACATGAGCAACGCCAGGTAGGGACAGTTAGGATTGCAACAAATAAGAGACTATTTATTTGACATATTCCTATACATGATACTAACAGAGAGAACTTGAATGCCTACTAAACACTGCCTTCGAGTGTCTAAGGTCTCTCTGTGCAGGGATTTGTCAAGACAACCAGGCATGAGTGTAAATTTCACTACAAATAAATCCTAACTAAATATACAAAATTACATAATATTCGCTGCCTAAATAAGATCTGCTTGGTATATGAGTTCTTGTCCTGGAATATATATATATATATCACATATTTAACTGGTCAATTGGGGAGAGGAAAATTAATATTTTAAACTTTTTTGCTTACTCAACATTTGAGACATAAAGAAGATTTAATAAAATATTTGAATATGCATTTCATATAAACATTGTGTTAGTCCCTAAGAAGCCCTTAATTTTTGAGAAGTTTGAAGTAAAATGAAACTTTAAAATAATAATGAAAAAATAAAAATTCTTATATATTAACTCTCATCATCTGTCATCACCGCATTGTTGCATCTCTGTGCCTGCTTTACAAGTATTTTAATGGAATGTTCTCTGATAAACTCAGTGCACTTGTGTCCCCCTCGACATACATATCCCCGACAAACGCATTTAGTAACAAAATCTCACCCCTTCACTGCTGAGATCCCTAAATGTCAGAAAGCTGTCTACTCCAAGAGTTTCTTCCCTCGCTAGACTTTGGAATTCCCTTCCTACTACCTGCCTTCCTGACTGTACTGATATGCAGAAGTTTAAATGTAAAGTAAACCAACATCTTTTTAATCTTTCCTAGACATGACGATACGCCTTGTTAGGGCTGAATGTGAGTAAAAAAAACAAAAAACAAAAAAATCATACGCAATCTAAGCTAATCATACTCTACCGGAAACCTCTTCGTTCAAACTTCTCGGCTTAATGTTTATAGGGAACATAAATTTGAACAAATATATTGAGGGCGTTGCCAAGGCTGTTGTGAAGAAAGTAGGCTATCTTTATTGTGCTAGAAGATTTTTACACCCGAGAATATCCTGTAAATCTAAAAGGCCACTATTTGCCTATGCATGGAGTATTGTTGCCACATTTGGGCTGGTGTATCTGCTACTAGTCTCTCACTCCTAGACAGGGTTAAAAAAAGAGTCGCTGTCAACCTAATAGTAGGTCCCATACTGTCAACCAAACTCCAACCTCTTTCCCATCGATGAAATGTTGCATCCCTGTGTCTATTTTACTTTAATCGAAAGTGGTCTGATGAACTCCAAGCCACTGTATCCCCTCGATGTAAATATGCAGGAATGATCACACAAGCAGCAAAATCCCACCCCTACACTGTAGAGAACTCTAGATGCCGGAAAATCTTCTACTCAAATAATTTTTTTCCTCAATCAACTAGACTTTAGAATTCCTTCTTGAGTGCCTGTTTCCCTGACTGTACTGACATGCAGAAGTTCAAGTGTAATGTGAACAGACATCTTGCTGCTCAATTCCCTACATAGTATCCCTGAAAATGTTGTCCCAAACAGTAGTCCCTTACATCCAAGTAACACTGTGCCTTATTTGAATTGAAAAAGCAATACATTTTTGTTTTAAATCAAACTTTGTAAATCTGTTTTGGAATTTTTGAGATGAGGATAGATAATCTTATCTTGGATGTTATTTTCACAACATTTTTGCCGACGTAACTTCCAACTTTCTTTTGGTAAATATTGTTGAGGTTGAGAATATTTATACCCAACTAAGGAATCTATATGGAACGTCAAACTGAACCATTCAATTAATCCATTGAGGTAGATTGGTCAGCATCAGTGGTTCCCAACCTTTTTTACATGGTGGCACACTATTGAGTTTGTTTAAATTTTTGCGGCACAAAAAATAAATATCTTCTACTTATAAAGTCTTTTTGCAATTAAATAATAAAAATAAAGACGATCATACAAGGAAAATTTTTATTCACATGAATAAAACATATCCTGTATTCAATACATTCTGATATAGAATAATAATCGTAAATGTCAGTGGGACAGTTGTGGCTGGTTTTTCTTAACTACTGCTGCAATATGTGGGCAAATGGAAGAGAGGCACTCTTCTTCAAAGTTGTTAAGTCTTTCACGTTTTTTAATGTTTAGGTAAGAAAATCTCAGTTCACATAGGGAAAAAGTTGAGAATTGCAGCAAGACTTTGATGGCTTTTTAATCTCTCTGAACACACCAGTAATCATTTCATGGCACACTAATGTGCCGTGGCACAGTGGTTGGGAACCACTGGTCCACATAGACAGATGGTGCAACAGTAAAGATGTTATGTAACAATCAGTTCTAAGTGACAGTCTTCTGGAGGTTGAAAACTATACTAAGAATATAATAAAACCTATTTAAGATTTCTATTTAGTCATGGCTAATGGGAGGAGGACAATTTACTCCCATGGGTTAAATAAAAAAATTCATTTTGAAATTCTGCATAGATTCCCGAGTTCAACCAAATACATTTGTTGCATCAATGATCTTCCAACTAACATCCTAAGAACATTCGTCGACATTTATGCTGACAACACTACCATCTATGTCAACACATCAAAGGCTGTAAATAACCTAGTTCTCTGACTCTCTCTCCTCTGATCTTGAGCATGAGGTACAATGGGGAAAACGGTGGCTGGTTACTTTTAATGCATCTAAAACCAAGCTCCTATCTTTACATCATCACTGCTCTGATCAATTTAAATGAATGGCTCTTGTCTTGGGGAGGCTCCATGTTTTGACAAGCTTCTGGGTTTGACTTTTACTCCTGATCTGAAATGGAAAACATACATCAAATCTGTTGCCAAGGTCGCTGGAAAAATGGTAGGAGCCTTCTACTGCTCCAATAGATATCTCACTCTTGCTGCAATTCTCTACCTATATAAAAGCCGAGTACGTCCAATGATTGAGTACTGTTGCCACATCTGGGCAGGAGTTGCTAGAAGCAGCATGTCCTGCCTTGCCAGAGTTCAAAATAGACTTTGTAGCTTAGTGGGAGGATGCCCTTTTCTCTTCCCTGCCACCTCTTTCAAACAGAATAGATGTTGCGAGTTTGTCTCTGCTTTATCATTATTTTCATGGCAAGTGCTCATCTGAGCTCCAATCTATGGTCGCCCCTTGCTAAACTTTCATGAAAAACACTCGTCTAACCAAAACCACTATCAATAATTTCCCCCACTCTTTATCTGTGCCTAAACCTAAAAGCTTCTTTCTTAGAACTGCATACCTGTGGAACTCTCTTCTGTTCGCCTGCTTTCCAGCTGATTTCAAGTCCAACGTAAACAAGTTCTTTATGAACCGTCCCCCGAAGTAATCCAATTTACAAAATTTCCACTACTTAAAATTAATATGCTACAATCCCATTGAGTAATGGACACCCATTAACCCTTATCCTCGTGGCCCCCGGGCCTTGATAAGTGGTGACTCCTATGTATAAAAACAAAAAGAATAAAGAAGGTTGCAAGTTACATCGACTGAAACATCTTGCTTTTGTTTTAATGGTGTGTTTGTGTCATAATTTTTACTAATCTGTTGACATACTTATCCAGTATTCCTTACACATAACATTCCATTTTGTCTGAAATTTCATTTTTACGTTTAAATTTAAGTTTAGAACTAGTTAAATAGATCCTAGTCTATTAGTAATATTTTCAACTAGTACAATCAAACAAGAAAGAAAAATAAGTCATGGATTTGAAATTTTTACCCCCCCCCCAAAAAAAAAAAAATTAAATGATAATTGTAATCCGAATAATCTAATTTAATAGAAATTTGTTCATGTTTTTATTGTTTTCAATCTTCTCATAATATTCTTTATCATTCAGTTGACAATTTGTTTAGCTTGTCAACACATTATCCTTGACTAGCTTTTGGCCTTGTTGACTTTAATAATAAAAAAAGGAATAAAATGAAGAGTAAATAAAAATTATTGTATTTGGTAATTTGGTAACACGTTGACTTGAAAGTTTTTATGTTATACACATTTATTGGTCAACAATAAATGTTGATTTCAATCAGTGCAAACGTAGACGATGGATAAGGTTTTGAGAATCCGTGGCAGTGTGGGCGGAGGGTTGAAAGAGAAAGTCTGGAGGGAGTATAACGAGGTGGGGAGATCGGCGGTGAGTGGGTCTTAGAGGCGGGTTGGAGTGGCTGGTTTAGCCAGTTGAATGGGCACAAGACTTTCCAGGGATTTTTGAGGAGGTGTCATGTTAACTGTTACTGTTGGTGGAGTTGGGGATGAGGGAGGGGTTCATGGAATGAGATTATAGGTGAAAGGCTTTACCTGAGATCGTAATAAAACAGGTTGGCTTTTTTTTTTAATGTTTTGTTTCTCCTTTTTTTTTTTTCACCTATTCAAGCAGGTAGGAATGAATTAGGTATGCATATGTTTAGGCACGTAAGTTTGTAAAGACTATATATATATATATATATATATATATATATATATATATATGATTACTCACATATAGACGAAATAAAAGAATAAAAATATAAACAAACATGTAGGTATGTGTGGGTGCATAGATTACATGGAATTCAAAGGTTGTAATGACCAGAAAGTGACCTCATAGGACAAGAACACTGAAGCAAAAGAGGTAAAAGATATTTAATAATAATAATAATAATAATAATAATAATAATAATAATAACAACGACAATAATAATAATAATAATAATAATAATAATAATAATAATAATAACGACAACAATAATAATAATAATAATAATAGTCAAGGGTGATCTTAAAAAGATGTAGTGAGAGAACTTAAATGGCAGCTTAGGAACAAACAACTTGCACTAAGTCCATCAAACACTACACTGACAAAACTGTAGAATTATTGATGTGCAGATTGTGCAATGAAAAAAAAAAAAATCTCTCCTTACCAGATGTTTTTGCTAGTTTTTTTTTTTTTTTAATTACATTTTCACCCCAAACAAGGCACATCACCACTTTGATGTAGGGGGCTGCTATCAGGGACATAAGCTACAGGAAAGGAATTCCAAAGTCTAGCGGTTCTGGGGAAGAAACTACTGGAGTAGAAGGTTCTCTTACATCTAGGGATCTCTACTATGAAAGGGTGGGATTTAGCTGCTTGTCAGGTCTGTCGGGGGTATTTACGTTGAGGGGGTACAAGTGCTTGCAGTTTGTCAAAGCATTCACTGTTAAGTACTTGTAGAACAGGCAGAGGGATGCAACATTTCGTCGATGGGACAGAGGCTGAAGCTTAGATGACAGTTCAGGACCTATTAGGTTGGCGGCTCTCTTTTGAACCTTGTCCAGAAGCGAGAGACTAGTAGCAGATGCACCAGCCCAAATATGACAACAATACTCCATAGATGGGCAAATGGTGGCCTTATAGAGGTACAGGATACTTTTGGGCATTAGTAATTTTGTAGTATAGTTCAGTCACACCCTTTGTTGACATCCAGGTGACTGTATCCATGAAGTCATCGCCCTAGCACCATCACCAGACTGGAAGAAGTGTCATGGTAACCAACTCAAAGCCTGGCTTAGGGTGGTGAAGCAGAATGTTGAAATAATTGTACGCCCTCACCTTTACGCGGTCAATCACTGGAACCAGAAATGGCTTACACTCGTAGAGGAATCACCATGTCTGGTCAGCTGGTGTTTATGACATTGCGAACCTGTTTGAAAAAGCTGGTCCAACTGATCCAGGGTGAACGCCACAACCATGTCCATGATATGACCATGTTGTACAGAGATGACGTCACCCAATTTTAAAGGCATATCTTTTGTGTACCGTTCATGCCACAGGAATTCATTCAGATGGAAATCAAAATGAGATACAACCGAGCATTGGACAAGACTGAACTACTTACTCAGAGGTTTGTCTTGAACTCCATTTTGGATTCAGGAAACCACTCCCTTTCAAACTTTCCATTGTGTGAAGACACACCTGATAATCTGATCACTACCCCTTTCCAAGTCTGGGATATCATAAAAAAAACCTTGACACCTCCAGAGCATGTAGGCTTGATCTTATCCCTGTTATACTATTAAATAAATGCTCTGCTGAGCTGACCCCTATTTTCTCCAGATTCTACAGCAAATGCATTGCCGAGTCTTGCTACCAGTGTTGAAAACTTCTAGTGAAATAACTGACCCTCAAAATTATGACCCCATCTACTTCTGTTCTCCACTAAAATCTTTGAATCTTTGATCATTCTAGCACTAGTTGGTCACCTTGTTAACACTAAACTTTTATCTGACCATCAGTATGCATTTCGGCAAGCACATCCTACTGTGGATACCCTAACGGTTATCTCTGAATGCATGTACCAAACTGTGGTTTCAAAATATAATTTGCATATGAGAGGAGTAGCTGTGATAAGTAAGATGAATTATGAAGGAAAAGTAGTAAAGCGTTTGGTAGTGAAGAGAACATGTTCAAGTCAAAATGACGTGAATGTTGTAGGAGTGCTGCCAATTTGTTTTTTTCTTTTCTTTTTAGATGACATATGTCACACTAGACACGGTAGAGGAAGCTAAGATGATTGCATTTGATATATCTGCAAGCTTTGACAAGGTTTAGCATGAAGATCTTCTCATGAAAATTAAATTTCCATTGATAACAACTACTATGATATTATACCATTGATTACCATACACTCAATAACCCTTATCCTCAAGTGGCCTCAGGGTCTTGATAAGTGGTGACTCCTATGTAAACAACAACAAAAAAAAGATATTACTGGCTGAATATTTAATATAATCAAGTCCTTCTTAAATCCAAAAAAAGATCTAGGTTGTCCTCAATGGCTGTACATCTAAACAATTTGACATTAATGTGAATGTACACCAAGACATTTATTGTTCCTGATTTGTTCCTGCTTTTCATTAGCGAATTGTGTATGTGTATATTTGCCGATGACGTCATATTTTTTCATTGTAGAGATTAACCTTGAGTCTTTTGTCTTTAAAACACAATCAAAATTTTAACGTAAACTAAAATAATTATGATAAACCTCTTTTAAGAAACATAATTGTGTTTTTCAGCAATTTTTATCCGTACATATACATCCATCCATGTATTAAAACAGTCTTGAAATTGGATTTTAATTGTACTGTTCTGTAAATTGTTGTTGAATTGTCTTGAAATTGACTTTGGGATAGTATTGAAATGGTCTCGGAATTGTATTTGGAAATGCTTTGAAACTGTATTAAAACTGTACTGAATTGGTCTTGTATTTGTTTTGGAATTGTCTTGAAATTTTATTGGGTATGTCTGACTGTGTTGTGAAATTGTATTTAAAATTTTATTGGAATTGGCTTTGAAATTGTATTGAAACAGTCTGTTTTAGAATTATTACATAATTCTCTTTGGAATTGTATTGAAATGGTCTTGGAATTGTTCTTGATATGGTCTTTTGTCTCGCATTGTGTTTCTATAGTTAGATCTTTATTTCTGATCTTCATAAAAACATAACATGCGGTTGTAGCTGAAACTGAACTCGTTATACGAGTTTGTAGTGTAATTCAAATCTTGTCCATAGCTGAATACTTGATGGTCACCTATCTGATACTGGCTAAACTCGACGCTGCTTAACTTCAGTGATCTGGTGAGAATTGGTGTGTCATTGTGTTGTATATCTTCATAAATGACTTCCATGATTCGATTGCATCCAAGATATGGATATTTGCTGATGACACCATGCCCTATTCTAGATCATGAGTAAAATGAATTTGCACATATCCAAAATAAAAAATGGCCGAATCCTTAGAAAATAACCCCTAGTTTGTAGTTGAATGGAGATATAAATAGATGGCAACATTTAATGCTAGTAAGATAAAACTTCTTTCCTTTAACAATTATAACAAGTCTGTTTTACTATTGGTTGCCATAGCTAATAGCGCTCTACTTTTTCATCATTCAAAATCCTCGGCCTAATGCTCACAGGTAACATAAATTTCAACAAATATAAAGAAGATACTGCCATGGTTGCTGCAAGAAAAGTGGGCTCCCTCTAGTGTGCTAGAAAACCTCTCATATCTGCCAGTATCTTATACCTCTATAAACCTACCATTCACCCATGTATGGAGTATTGTGTCACATCTGGGTTGGTGCACCAACCACTAATTTCTCCCTCAGACAGGGTTCGAAAAAAGAGTATCTAATCAACCTTTGTCCCATCGCTTCAATGTTGCATCCCTGTGCTTGTTTTATAAGATTTTAAGTAGAATGTGCTCGGGTGCCACCTCGACATAAAAACACCTAACCAACTTGACAATCAGCTAAATTCATCCGTTCACTGTGGAGATCTCCAGATGTTGTAACGCTTTCTATTCTAATAGCTTATTTATTAAAGTAACTAGCCTTTGAAATTCTTTTCTTGCTTCTTGCTTCCCTGACTGTACTAACATGCAGAAATTTAAATGTAATGTGAACAAACATCCAGAGTGCCTTTTAAACATTTAGTCCCTAATTTTCTGTAACCCCTTATATCTAAGTGGTCAATGTTCCTTTTTCAAGTAAAAAGAAATGTGAATATTATATAGCAATACTAATGCATTGGCTTTTCACTCTAATATAAAAATCACTTTGTGTATGTGTGTGTGAGAGTTTCTTCCTCATAGGTTCCTAAACGGCTGAGACTATCTTTTGCAAATTTCACACAATGATATTTTACATGTCTGGCAATGTTCTTAGATATGTTTTATACAGAAATTTATATGATAAGTATCGAAAATAAAAAAAAATCTTTTCTCTCTTATAGATGAAAAAAGAATTTTTACAGGGAAATATTTTACATTACACTGTCCCAGGGAGATAATAAAATTTCAGCAAATCATTTCTTCTTAAAAAAAAAAAAAACGATTTCTTATAATCTGAAGATACAGCTGAGTGGTAGAGCATTCAACTACAGATCAAATGATCTCGTGTTCAAGCCCGGGTGTACCTCACTATTTTATTTTAATTTTTTTATTATTAAGAAGTTCAATTTACAATGAAAGAAGATGTACCAATTAAAATCACTGCAAATCATTTCTTCGTTTGCATATATAAAAACTAAACATTAGTCAGAAGTGACTTTTCCAGGGCATTCATCGTCAATCCCAAATATCAGCTGATATGATATTGTAAACAAATACAGATGGAATTTAATGAACGACATTATCAATTTTTTTTTTTTTTTTTTTTTTGCGAATTAGTTCATTGAGCAAATTATTCCATAGTGGGCTTAAGCGGGATTTTACCTATGTATACCTATAATGTAAGTGGTTATGCTTCTTTTTTTTTTTTTTTTTTTAGCTATTTGAGTTCATTTTTGACATCAAATAGGGTGGTATATTATGGTAGGATGTTGGAAAGCTGATATTCAACATAAAAATTGCTCTTTTTAAGAGTCCACAGACCAAAACATCATAAACTTGCTGACAGACAAAATTTAGGCATTTACGGACAAACTTTAAATGCCTGTATCTTTAAAACTATTCAAGCTAAGCAGACAAATGAGACCTCTATTTGATACTGCATGAAAGAAGCTTTTCAAATATTCAGTTAGAATGAGAAAATACACTACTAAAAGGTTACACAATGTAAAAACTAGTTTATTAATTCAATGTATCAGATAACTCATCATCATCATCAAAAAGCACAACAAATACTCATATTCACTGTTGCAACCATGAATTGCAGTTTTAAACTGCTCACAACTTCTAATGCTGGGACCTAATGACTTGCAATGTCTGCAGTTTAAGTGTTCTCTTGTTTTCATAACAATGGGATCACTCTTGTCCCAGAGATTGTTAATATAATCTGATAAATTGTCAAATTGGTTTGTCTTTCAAGACTTGTTTGTCCGATACTGACATAGGAACTTATTTGCCTCAATGCCAGATCCTATATAGTTGAGCAGACTAATGTTTCCATTTTCTGCAATTAACTCAGCACTGTGCCCTGAAAAAACATGAGCATTTGGAGTGATATCAATCCATGGAATTGAACCAACATGGAGATATGTAGCGTGACAAAATTCTTTGAAGTCGTCAATTTTCATTTTCCTATCTGTGTTAATGATGGTTAAAATGACAGCCATGTGCAGTACCAGTTGATTAATTTTGGCTCTTAATTCACTACTATCGATTCCTTGGATGAGCAGTTTTTGGTTTGATCTCGTTGAGGTTGTGGAATGCGGGAAACTGAAGCGATGCTAACAATTGGGCAGATGTAAGTTGTAAGCACTAGAGGTAATGGTACTTCATACCACTGTACGGAGTTGCAAGTTTTTGTACTGTTGGCCTCCGTTCCTTCTTAAATTTCAACAGTTTGTCGTATGATGGAGGAACATCAGCTCCAGCATCTATCAGGAATAAACGAATGTCTGTGTAAATCCATTTGGTCATTTTGCCACTCTCATAGATGGCAGATGCAACCTCTAATGAAACGTGTCAGTCTGGGATGAACTCATTGTGTAGGATAGAGTATTCCACTTTAGCAACCTCTTTGTTTTGAAGGTATTTGTTTTTCGAAGGCAACCATTTTGGTGGGGGAAGTGTTCTGTACTTGAGCAGCAGCTTTGGTCAAATCCATATAGTTGCTTAGTTGTTGGCGTTGTTGACGGTCACTGACTTCCTCGAGAGGACGCTTTGCCTTCAAGTACATAGGTGTGACATTGGAGCACTACCTTCACATCAAATGACCTGGATGAACTGAGCACTAAACGATTCTTGTTTTGTTGCTGCTGAAAGTCTTTGAACACAACTTTGATGTCAGATAGCAGTTTATCACAAGGCGGGACCTCTAGCTTGGATGAGACCTGTTTCACAACTTTATCGAAGTCTGGCTCTTTGTCGAATCGAGATCTCTTACAGTTCTTGAAAATCTCAACGAGAGCAATGTTTGTCATGTTATTCATTATGATTGTGTATCAAAAATAAAATAAAATGTTAAAAAAAAAGTGAGATGTTGAAAAATTGAAAATGAGAACAATGGAAATATTCAATTATAATGGATAAATTTGGAAAAAAAATCAAGAATTTTTTTCTGGTTTACGGCCAATATTTAACTGAAAATAGCTTTAAAAAGCTTTAAAAATATTTTCCAGAAAACAGTGTAGTTTTATGGTTTTCTGATGCCAGATTTGGATTCTGCATCCTAAAAAAAAACACAGGAAAAGTGCTCTGGATAATGAAATTTGAGTAAGAATGACAAGAATTATCTGGATTTATGGTTTAATCGATCATTGTGGGTTGTCCAAAATTATGGAAAAATGGGCAAGTTAATATTTTTTCAGTATGTTAGAATTAAAAGGGTTCCCGAGAGCGAATTTTTTCACTCAATTGAATTATGATAGCTTTCCATGTCTAGATTCTTATTTGTGAAGCATGAGAAATTTCATCTCGGGGCTTTTTTGCAGTCTTTAATTAAAATATACTGGCCAGGAGCAAATTTTGGTCTTTTTTTTTAAGGAAAAAAAAAATGCTCATTTTTATAGTAAATTTTGTAAAAAAAAACAAAAACAGGTCAAAATCTTGTTCATATGTTCCATTTTTTATAATGAAGTAAATTTATGGAATCTGGCATTATCTAAGAGGCTCATAGAAGATATTTAGGGGTTTCTGGAAGAAATTTTGAGCAATTCTTCAGGTGCACCCAAATTTACTCTTGGGTAAAATCACTGCAGTCGCAATTTCGCAAAAATTCAAAATTCGCGAACTTTAAACAGGCATATCTTGAGAAATAATTGGAGTTAGAAGACAAATTAGCCCATTTTTTGCAACCTCAGACTCTGAACTATTCAAATATATAGGTTTCATAATGATTTGAGGAAGTTGCTAAAAATCCATGTGTCCGCTTGCCAGCACACTGTTTATTCTTTGTAATATACAATAATCAATAGAGGAATGATTCTATAATAATACATACACAATCTGCATGAATTAAAACATACTGTTTAAGCATGTTGTATGACCGGGGAATGCCAGCCGTCCAGCTAGTTTACTATAAAGTTCTATCTGAAAAAATATTAAATTATTTATAAAGTTTTGCTTTCTTGATTTGGTCTGGTTTAAGAGTATTTTAATGTCCGATTTTGAAAACATACTGAAAAATTGATATTATATATATATATATATATATATATATATATATACTAGCTAGCAGATCGGCGTTGTCTGGTTGTACAATACACTTAAACATGATATTTTAATTCATGCAGATTGTGTATATATTATTATAGAATTAATCCTCTATTGAATATTATATATTACGAGGAATAATTTGCCTGGTGGACTTATTCGCAAAAAAAAAAAACAATAAAATAAAAATAAAAAAATTGATAATGTCGTTCATCAAATTCCCTGTGTTTGTTTACAATATCATGTCAGCTGATATTTGGGCTTGACGATGAATGCTCTGGAAAAGTCACTTCTGATTAATGTTTAGTTTTAAAATATGCAAACGAAGAAATAATTTGCAGCAATTTTAAATGGCACCTCCTTTTTCTTTTCATAAATTGAACTCATTGATGAGAAAAAATTAAAATAAAATGGTGAGGTACACCAGGTCTTGAACAGGGGATTATTCGATCTGTAGTCAAATGCTCTATGATTAGGCTATATCTCCAGATTATAATAAATCTGTTTTTACGAAAGAAATGATTTGCTGAGATTTTATTATTTCTCTTGGCAGTGTGTAATGTAAAATATTCTCCTGTAAAAATTTTTCTTTTTTTATTTATAAGAGAGAAAAGGCCATTTTTAAGATCAGATTATTTTTGATTTTCTGTACAAAATATATCTAAGAACACTGTTATACATATAAATATCCTTTGTGTGAAATTTGCAAAAATAGGCTCAGCCGTTTCGGAACCTATGAGGAATGAACTCACACAAACACAAAGTGGCTTTATATATATATATATATATATATATATATATATATATATATATATTACTCTATTCTCACTAACGAGATGAGATATATTTATTTTTAATACGCAATTGTAAACACCTGAAAAAAAAAAGAAAACTGTCATTGTATTATTTTTATAAGAACTGATATGAAAATAAAAAAAATTGAAAAAAGACATTTTGTTTAAACCAGTTAGACTTGAAAAGAGATATAAAAATTTATGGCCCAAACAACAAGAAAAAAAAAATAAATAAAATAAGCCAGAAAATCGAATCAATATGGAGAGTAAAAGCTTTTATGTATGCCAATAGATAAGGCGACATTGGCATGGAGACACGTGACATGAAACGTGCTGGGGAGATTCAGGTCAGGCCGGTGTGTTTCTTTACTGACAATAACTACGACTCTGGCCACTTCGGTGTCTAGTCTACCAATTTGTGGAAACCTTATAGTGAATTAGTTTGTATTTTGTGTGTGTTGTAAAATCAAATTGTGGTCAGGTGAGGAGAGGTTAATGTCAAAATTTCTAGGGGGAGTAGAAAACAAAGTATTCACCGTTTTGAGACAGAGAGAGAAAAGTGGAAGAAAGAGTGTAAGTGATAAAGAGTAGAGAGAGAGAGAAAGAAAGAGAGAGAGAGAGACACATACATATATACATACAAGGATTATGGTAGAAAAGAGAGACAGAAAGACAAGAGTGTGGTATTGGAAGAGAGAGATAGAAAGAGTACGAGAGAGACAACAGTAAGTTGGAAGATAGAGATATAGAGGAGTGCATAGTGTGCGTGTGGGAGAGAAAGAGAGAGAAAGAGAATCAGACAAAAAAGAGACAGGGGTGAATAATGTCATTTAGTAAAACGCACACCAAAAGAGAAAAATTGATAAATTCAAGAAAGATTTTTAAATTTAATAAAAATAAATTAAACAGTCCATTAATTAGGATGAAAAAAATCATTAAAAAAAACAAACTATTTAACACTATTTAAATCTTGCATCTAATGTAAAAAAAAAAACAAAACAGTTTGCTCAAGAAACGAACATTTAATCTTTAAAATAAAAGAAGAAAAAAAAAAAACAGACAAGTGCCTCGCCTCGTCCGATATGAAGGTAATTAACACGGACAGCAGACAGTTTTTAATTAAAACCATTACACAATGTTTTGCTGATGCTAATTTACGTTTAGTTCTTTATATGTTGTTTTGCATTTTACCTTGGAGAAAGAGATAATTCGATTTCAGTTCTTGATGTTCTTGTAGAAAGAAGCCAATCTTAATCTCTAACTTTCTTGGCCAGGAGATTTAACAAAATGTTTTTAAACGCAACTATGTGACAATCAGAACATTTTTGCCTTCTTACATGTTTCATTGTTCATACTGAGCCAAAATGGCACTCACCATAAGCGTTGAACTTGCTTCTTCCAAAAGAAGAAGTTCCATGGGAATATCAAATTCACAAGTAGTTGCATGTATATTCCCATCAGGGAAGCTGACACTAAGTTTTTGTAGTTTTTGCAGAAAGGTGTGGGCATGCTCCTATATACTGCACCTGATATTCCCAAATGGACACCCATTTGGTACTGACCAGGTTTAACATTAACTTTGAAACTTGCTGTGTCAACGTGAGTATGCCATACATATATTCATTATTCATGTACACAAATATTTAGCATTTCAAGAATGCTCAAATTTGGCAAATAACTTGAAGTTCCAAACCAAAATTTGTGGAGAATCGAACTGATCCATGAGTTCCATTTTGTGCAATTTTATGCTGGTCAGTCTGATTCTTCACATTCTAAGGGCAGAGAGCCAACTGTTGTGCAAATCAAACTTCTGCACAAGATTCATGAATGTCATGCCTCTGGTCTGCATAAGTTGTTCTCGCTGCTGTAGGTATTTGTTACTGCAAGATGGCAGATTTTTATCCCAACACCTACATTTGTCTTCTATGGCTGACTTTGTTAGGAAGTAAGAGTTCCAGACAGCATAACTCTGACACTACTGTATTTTCATAGTGAGAGAGGGTTGAACTTTAGGAGAGGAGGGGTAGTGTTCTTGTAGTTAGAAACAAGCAAATTAATTTGATAAGCACTCACATCAATTTGTTCTGACTGCAAATTGCCGGATGAATTTGAATTTATCAAATATATTCTTTTTGAGAACTATCAAGACTACATGGTATTACCTGGGACAAAAATTGCAACATTTCTATTGAAATTTCCATTTCTCTCCCGCTTTTCCCCTCTTCACATTGCCTCTTTCCTTCTTTCCAACCTATTCCTCTCTCTAAACATAGACACACTTTTATGGATTTCTTGAAGAACGAGTCAGTGTAAGGGTAATAACTCCTCCAAAATATCAGTCACTTCCCTTTCATTAATACATCAAGAGGTTGGAAAACAGACCCTTCTCCATCTCTGATGAAATTTGTACCAATTTAGGTTAAAGAATGAATAATCTTTTCTAAATTTTACATATTATTCATCCGGGGCAATGCTAATCAAGAAAATACCAACTTTGAGAATGCTTTTTAGTTCTAGAGTTTTAGCTTGACATACACACATATACAACTAATCTTTATATAATGAAGTAGCGGGGGAGGGGGGGGTGCCGTAAAAAAAAGAAAAATTGATGGGGGATGGGGGTTGCGACAATGGGGTGGGGAAGGGGTCGTTAAAAAAAAAAAAAAAAACGAACTTGGGTACCATCAGCCAGAAGTGAAACTAAAAGCAAAATTTTGTAAGCAAAAAAAAAAAAAAAAAAAAAAAAAAAAAAAAAAAAAATGGTGTGTGCCGGGCACGAACTTGCATAACTTAAGTTAATAAGTGAATGGACCTCCAAGAACATAGATGTTATAATGTCGCAAATTTAGCTATTAAAAATGAAAGAACGTTTTGATGATTAACGCATGTGCAGTTTACAAACCACGGTGAAAGCAAAGATTCCTGCTTATCTGAAATTACATTCACTGTTCGACACCCATCTCCTAATCTAATTACATTAGAGTTTAAAACTAAAATCTTTTTATAAAGTCGATAATCATGTTCTTTTAAAGTAAACTGAGTTATTAATTCACTGAAAACAAGATCCAGCATTACCTTGAATTGAATGAGGAACTCAGTGTCCTTTTGTACAGAGCCTGTAAGAACATTTTTAATTCTCATTTTTTTCATTCTATTATATTTAATTTTGGGGGTGGGGTCGATGGATGTAATCAAAACTGTATGGATGAATAGGGTGTGAGTACAGTAAGGTGTAGTGAAATATTTTTGGTAAACTTATAGTCTTTAACCTCCTTGAATCTTTCTCAGGAGTCAATATGCACTCCTGATCTAAACCCTGAACTCCTTATAAATAGAAGTCAAGGAATGTTTTAATTTCAGTTCTATTTTGCCATTTGTTAAATTATTACTTTTTAAATAGTTTTTTAAAGTTAAATTTAAATTATTAAAATATCTTTTAATCAATAATTTAATAATTGATTCAAATTTTTTTTTAAACTATAAATGATTTCGACGTGTTAATGTTGTTTTAATCTCTAAAAAATTATTGGATGTAAATAGCTTAAAAAATTTCCAGTCTATTAACATATGAGGATTTGCTTAGAATATTAAGTCCATAAACAGCTTTCTATTCAACGGTTTAATTTTTTTCTTTTTCACAATGAGATTACCACATATCAAGGCCTAGAGGTCACTCGAGGATAAGGGTTATAGTGTGTATTGTCATTGGGACAGTAGTGTACTAATCAGCGGAAATTTGGTATAATCAGATTATTTACGAGGACGGTTCAATAAGAACTTGTTTACATTGGACTTGAAGACGAGAATATTGTAGTTAGCTGGAAAGCAGACCAGCAGAACAGAGTTCCACAAACTGGCAGTTCTAAGAAAGAAGTGCTTTCAAATTCTTTAAAAAGTTGCAATGGTTTACAGAATTATTTATTTTTTTAACAACAAAATATTAAAATGGCAGACTTGTTTACAAAGAAATCAAAATGTATTCTGGTGAATTCAATTTTTTTAGTTATGGTTTCTAGAAAGTTCATTTTAGTTTCAATAAATAATAAATAAAATAATGAAATACAATTTTGTGAGCACTGAGTAGTTCAGAGAGATAGGGGGGGGAGAAGAGAATAAAGGACAAAATATGCTTGTGGCATATCAACCCTTTCTGTACAATCGTTCATTCTTAGCACAAAACTTATTGTAAACGATTCGCTATGCACTAACTGACATATATACCCATAGCTGAAGGGGGAATGCATGGGTTCATACCTTTCTGAATGGTATGAAGAAGAGAAAGAGTAAGAATGAAAGGAAAAAGAGAAAGCAAACGAAATAAAGAGGAGAGAAGGAAAAGAAAAGCATAATAGAAAGTGAGCAAGAGAAAGTAAGAATGACAACAGAAGAGAGGGGGGGAGAGAAGGGAGAGGGGGAAGAGAAGGGAGAGGGGGAAGAGAAGGGAGAGGGGGGAGAGAAGGGAGAGGGGGGAGAGAAGGGAGAGGGGGGAGAGAAGGGAGAGGGGGGAGAGAAGGGAGAGGGAGAAGAGAAGGGAGAGGGGGGAGAGAAGGGAGAGGGGGGAGAGAAGGGAGAGGGGTAAAGGAGAAGGGAGAGGGGGGAGAGAAGGGAGAGGGGTAAAGGAGAAGGGAGAGGGGTAAAGGAGTAGACTGGGTTAATAAGTAGGCAGGAGAATCCAGTTTTTCCAGTCTGGCAACATGGATCCCTAGATTGACAACACTTTTTATTTTTTGTTTTGTTCTGGCTGCTTGGGTAAGGCCTTCCTCACACGCAGCCGGACATGTGACCGCCCACTAGAACTGGCCAAGAGACAACATTGGGCACACCACATACCTTCATATTTGTGAATATATATATATATGCCAATATAAGGCAATGGGAGTGGGGTACTTTAGAAAAGATCAAAGTGAATAGTTATTTAAGTATAGATATAAACTGATGCTAAAATTCATATATCTTGCTTTCATATGTGTGTTAATTTCTATGTATCTCCGTATGTTCATATCTCTATGACACAGACAGATAAGTATGAATATATATCTATAAAAGTGAAAGTGTCTGTCTGTCTGTGTACATTTCCCTACACAATAACTGTCAATTTTCGGTCTACAGACTCGAAATATATTATATGGGGTATCGAGATTTGGGAAAATCTTTTTGATTGGTTTTCGGCCAGAAATTTGAGTGTTAAGTGGTCAAAGTTCAACGATTTGACCTTTGAGAACTCTACCGAACTCCTCCAACAATTTTGGGTCTAAACACTTGAGATTTTAGATATAGGTTCTTTGGACATGGATCAAACTTCATAATTTGATTTGAGCCCCAAACAATAAATGCCAAGGGGTCAAAATTGGGGTCGAATTAAAAAAAAAATGACCTCTGCAGTCTCTACTAAATTACTCAGCCAATTTTTGGTCTAAACAATTGAAATTTTACATATGGTGTATTCAGACATACGGCAAGGTTTTTAAACATTTTTTTCCTGAAAATTTGGCTTCCAAAAGGTCAAAAATCAAAAGATTTTACCTTTGCGGTCTCTAGCAAACTATTAAACCATTTTGGGTCCAGACATTTGAAATTTTACATAAAGGGTATTCAGATATACAACAAGCTTTTTAATCAGTTTTTGGGCAAAACTTTTGCTGGCAAAAGGTCAGAGTTTACAGAGTTCACCTTTGCAGACTCTACCAAACTTCTCCGCAAATTTTGGGTCCAAATACTTGAAATTTTAGATGGAGGTTACTTGGACATGGGTCAAACATTTTAATTTAATTTGAGCCCAAAACAATAAATGTTAACATCAAAATTGGAGTCAAAGTTTAAAAAAATTTTATGTCTGCGGTCTCTACCAACTTTTCTCTATGGTAGTTAAGGAAGCCTATTATATAAAAAGGCATTACCGTACATATTCACACTTTTTAATATGTACATATGCACATAAAGTTATGAACAGTACATAGGGCCAGAGCAAAGCCAGATGTAACTGCTAGTATATATATATATATATATATATATATATATATATATATATATATATATATATATATATGTAAACGCAGTAATTGAAGGCATCTAACCCCTGCCAGCCATGGATGAGCTGGATAATCCCCCCTCCCCCGATGAACTCTCTGAAGCCTTTGACACCCTTGCTAGTGGTAAAGCTCCAGGTGGTGATGGTATTCCACCTGAAATCATCAAGGCCGGCAAAAATACAGTTCTCCTTGATCATTATCAACTTCTGCTCCAGTGCTGGGAAGAGGGTTCAGTTCTGCAAGACATGTGTGACACCAACATTACAACGCTTTACAAAAATAAAAATAAAGGTGATCGTTGTGATTGTAATAATTACCGTGGTATCTCTCTGCTCAGAATTGTTGGAAAGGTCTTTGCTTGTGTTGTATTGAAAAGACTCCAGTCACTGGCAGAGTAAGTTTACCCAGAGGCGCAATGCGCTTTTAGAGCAGAAAGGTCAACTGTTGACATAATATTCTCCTTACGACAACTACAGGAGAAGTGTTGAAAGCAGAGGAAACCACTGTACCTTGCTTTTATTGATCTCACAAAGGCATTTGACCTGGTTAGCAGGAGCGGCCTCTTTGTGCTACTACAAAAAATAGGATGTCCCCTCAAACTCCTAAGAATGATAACCTCTTTTCATGAAGACATAAAGGGTTCTGTCAAATTCAATGGATCACTTTCAGAATTTTTTCCCATCCTCAGTGGTGTGAAACAGGGCTGTGTTCTTGCTCCAACTCTTTTTGGAATATTTTTCTCACCTGCTACTATACGCTTTTCATGAAACTGAAGTTGACATCTATATTCACACAAGAGGAGATGGAAGCCTTTCCAACCTGGCCCGTCTACGTGCCAAAACTAAAGTCCGTATGGCCCGCATCAGTGAAATGCTGTTCCAGATAATGAAAATATGCATCAAGTGCACTTGATGCGTATTTTATTTTATTCAAATTAAAACAAAGTTTCTATATAAACTCTCATTCTTGATGTTATTATCGCGTTGCCTACGCACAGTTGAAACATTTCAAAATACAACCGCCAGATACAATGCGCGGCTCCTTACAGACTTCTTTCTCAAACTTTACAACATGGCAAAGAAGGAGAAAAGGAAAAAAAAAAGACAAAACAACTGAAGATGGAGTTGTTATTTCTTCTCTTTTCAATTTCTTATTTCATTTTGTAATTTGTAATTATGTGTACTTTAATAATTTATATATGCATTTGTCTTTATTTTTGTTTCCTTGCTTAGTTTTAAATTCTCCCCCAATAAAACACCAACCACGTTTTCTCCCAGCTTAAATAAATGATTAATTCCACGCTCTGAACTAAGGAAGGCTAGAGATAGAAATACCTTAGGCAGGATAAATTTTCCGAAATTAACACAAACGTGGATTTATTTTATCTACCATAGAAGTCAGAAGAACTTTATTTAAATAATATACTTAATATCTACAATTACCATATGCTCGCGTGTATTAATAATATTGATATCTCTACCAAACCACTGGATATAGCTTATAATTAACTGTTACTATAATTGTAACTGAAATCTACAGTGATCTTAGCTGCGTCACTAGGACTATTTTCTGTATGGATACAATGTTTTGTCCCTGACCTTAATGACTGCCTATAAATACGAATTCCGAATCACCATGTAATAATTGTTTCTCTTTACCTCCAAGACGACTGCCTATGTCTAACCTGCATGCTAAATAGGGGAAAAGAAGGAAAAAAATTTTTTTCTTTTCTCCCAAGCTAACACATTACTTGAAACTCTAAATCCTAGTGAAACTCTACTGTATTCTATAAGTTAATAACCCAGTCCCTTGAAAGCTAACAATCTGCTCCTCCCCCCTCTAGCTACCACTTAAACTCTACATTACACACGCCTTAGTAGTGGAATCCTTAGCCTCCAGCTCCTAACCTTCACATGCTAACCGCCTAACAGTCATCACTAAACATCTATACATTTCTATCTCTAAGACATGCATTAGAGTTCATTCTTATCCAGTTTGGTACTTACCAGCCAAAGTATGCACTCAGATGCAAAGCGATCTTCATTACATAACAATGCCTCTTCCTAGATGGTTTTGCAACGATCAATACAAAACCAAATCCGATACTCCCTGTTATGCAAAACACTCTATGACTCTTAAATGAAAACTGAAATTATCTTCCTTCCATAGTAGAAACACTCTTAACACATACAACTTCCATCTATTCGCATCTACTGAAAACTCGCCGAAATATCTATTTACTTAATTATACATACGGAATACGCCAGGACTTAAAATTTACCTCCAGTTATACCCATACTGTACTGCACCTACATCTTAACCCTTCTGCAATCTAAAATATACAGTGACTGGGCAAAATTCTTAGCTCAATTCCTAATACCTACTGACACTATAACGTTAACCTGTACCTAAACTAACATATAAATTTTTAAAAAATGGAAAAAATCTAAAGGTAAAAGTCTTAATCCACACTTTCTAACAAGCCTGCTCACATAGTTGCTTCCACTGCATGAGTTTTTTTTTTCCTTAATAATAATGAAATACCTGGATTAGGACCCAGGCGTGGAGCAAACACTCTCAGGGCTGATGGACCCAGTAGATCTTCCCAGATCACCCGTCTAGGAGAAGGAAAACTCTGAAACTAAACCAAAGGGGAGGGAGGTCTCCCAGTCTTGGATGACAACCTTCCTAGAGCTGGTGACTCAAACAAATTACCAGTCTGCAAACCTAAATTGCTTACGAAGTAGATAAGCTCTATCACCCAGCTTCCATACTCCTGCTTTGCCTATTAGTAAGGAGCAGAGACACTATCAGAGTGATTCGACAAAATACTTAGTGGTAGATCTTGTTTCTTGTCTAAGGCAACGAACGCCGTTTTCCCCACTACGACACATTCCACCCATCAAAACTGGCACTTGGGAGTGCTTGAGTACCACACATGCCTGTGCAATTAGATTGGGTTGACCTTCTTCTGATGGGTTGAGGGCACAGGATTGAAAGTTCCTGGCTGCTGTTTCTGACTGGTAGTACAGGTGCCCTAACTCTTTCGTAGCGCTTAGAGCGGCTACTCCATCAACAGTTGTATAATATCGAGATGTTTGTAGTGCCATGTCACACATGGAAAAGGACCTTGCACTCATCCTCGATGGGCTTTCCTGAGGCCACAGTCCTAGTTGAAGAAAGGTCAGCTGATGGTCTACTTGTGTTGCATGTCTGATACTCTGCATAACCTCTTGTTCAGCTCCCCCTCACCTAACTGAAACTCTTTAAAAACATGATGACAGTACAATCAAAAAATAAGCTTAAACCAGGCCTAGGGACAAACAAATCCAACTTGCCTCCTCCCTTGAGGCTTGCATTCACGAACATCCGTGGGCTTAGAACTAATTTAGCTGATGTTGAAGCATTTCTCCTAACAAATACCCCGGATATCTTAGCACTAAGTGAGACTAACCTACACTCCTCTATCCCCTCTAACTACTTTAACATGCCTGGCTAACTCCCACTCTGCTGTAAGGACTCTGACAGACATATGCACGGACTTGGAGTCTACATTCGTAACACCCTCCTCTTGACTAGAGAAACAAACGTAGAATCGGACGATCAAGCCTTTATGTGCTTTAGACTAAATATACAACATAACATTAGCTACTTTTATTTTCTCTACCGCTCTCCCTCAGCCCAGGACTGCACCATAATAAACAAAGTCTCTGACAGCATAGACACAGCACTCTCACTTACAAATGGTTACGTTTACAACCCGTTTCCCTGACCAGCAAGAACAACACGCATCACTTCTAGATCTGTTTTGACCACAGTTCCCGATGATTATATAACAAATTCTGACAGCCCATTCGGGAACGCTGATCATGCAGTGATAATGGTCGAAATTGCCCTAAACTCTAGACCCAAAACTGAAGAGCCAGTGCTCAAAACGAGATATTATAAAAAGGCTGACTGGGAAGCCATCAGATGCCCCATGGGGAAATATTTTTTCTCTTCCTTCTGAACAGTGCGTAAATAAGACGACTGAATGATTCAAAACGGCAATTGAAGCACATGTTCCCATGCGGAAATTTCATAGTAAGCCCACTCTCCCCAATGGTTTACTTCTACTTGCACAACTGCCATTGCTCAAAGGCAGCATGGATACCGCAGATTTAACCAACATAAGTCCAGTTCAAACAGACAGAAGTATATAGAAGCTAGAATTAACTATAAGAAATAAATAGCGAATTTACTGAAACCACCAAAAAGTGCATCAAAGCACAGAAATTAGGAACCCTTGACTTCCGGAAAATCTATAACAGTGTAGTAAATAATGGACAATCAACAATCACGAGGTTGTTTGCGCAGCAACCGACAAGGCTAATATGCTTGCAAGTCGGTTTGCCTTAAACTCCACACTGGAGCCTTCCAACCACCCCCTGCCTGAGTTTCCTTTGCGGACAGACGCTACGCTAGACAATCTAAAAATCACCCCTGATCAGGTGCATGCTATCATAAAAAACCTATTACACTTCAAAAGCATGTGGACCTGATCTCATCCCAGCTGTGCTATTAAATAAGTGCTCAGCCGAAGTAGCTCCAGTTCTCTCCAAACTCTACAACAAATGCCTTAATGAGTCTTGCTTTCCGGGCTGTTGGAAAACTGCTTCTGTGGTACCAGTATTCAAGAATTCTGGTGAAAGAACTGACCCATCAAATTATCGCCCCATTAGCCTCCTCCCACTTTTCGCCAAAATATTAGAGATCATAATTAACCATGCTCTAGTCACCTTACAGATGCTAAACTTCTGACTGACAAACAATATGGATTTAGACAAGCCCGTTCCACAGCAGACATCCTAACTGTAATCTCTGAACGTATATACCATTCATTGGACAAAGCGGGGAAGGGCAGAGCAGTAGCTCTAGATATATCTAAGGCTTTTGACAGGGTATGGTATGAGGGTTTCCTCAGGAAGATTAGATCATATTGTATCACTGGTAGAATACTTAACATAATTAAATCCTTCTTAGATAAGAGAAAAATCCAGGTTGTCCTCGACGGTCATACATCTAAACAATATGATATAAATGGGGGAGTGTCTCAGGCGTCTATCCTTGGACCTCTATTGTTCCTAATATTTATTAATGTCCTCCCCGACAAAATTGCCTCTGAGATGGGTATATATGCTGATGACACCACACTCTATAACAGGCATGACAGGAAAACAAATGAACACATATCTAAAGAAATGGCAAAAACACTAGAGGATGACCTCCAATCTGTAGTGGAATGGGAACAAAAATGGATGGTCACATTCAATGCTGCCAAGACTAAACTGGTTTCCTTTAATAATTACAAGAAACCTTCTCTACCACCAATAGCAATGACCAGTGACTCTTTATCTGAGAGTACATCTTTCAAACTGATTGGCCTAATGTTCACAGGAAACATGAGTTGGAACAATTATATTGAAAGCATCGCCAGGGCCGCTGCGAAGAAGGTAGGCTCTCTCTACCATGCTAGAAAACTACTAACACCCGAAAGTATCCTGTACCTCTATAAGGCCACCATTCGCTCATGTATGAAGTATTGCTGTCACATTTGGGCTGGTGCATCTGCTACTAGTCTCTCGCTCCTAGACAAGGTTCAAAAGAGAGTCGTCAATCTGATAGGCCCTGAACTGGCATCTAAGCTTCAGCCTCTGTCCCATCGACGAAACGTTGCATCCCTCTGCCTGTTCTACAAGTATTTTAATCATGAATGCTCTGGCGAACTTCAGACACTTGTGCCCCCATGACGTAGACACTCGACAAACACGACAGGCAGCTAAATCTCACGCCCACACAGTAGAGATCCCTAGATGTAAAAGATCTTTCTACTCCAGTAGTTTCTTCCCCAGAACCACTAGACTCTGGAATTCCATTCCAGGTCCCTGTTTCCCTAACTGTACTGACAGGCAGAAGTTCAAGTGTAAGGTGAACCGACATCTTGCTGCCCAAATCCCAACATAGTAACCCAGTAGTTGTTGCCCCTGATAGTAGCCCCATACACCAAAGTGGCAAAAAAAAACTCTGAAGTACAGGGTGACCCAAAAAACGGCCCCCAACTCTAATTACGCCACATTTGTTAGTGTTTTGTCCGAATGAAATGAAACTTTGGTCATAACTAGTTTATTATATTCAAAACATCACATCAAAACACTAGAGTCTTTGGCCTTTTTTTCTCCGTTCTACAGCATATGTTCTAGATATACTTTCTATGTTTTTTTTTTTTTTTTAGATCATCCTGTATATTTGTGATAAATTTCAAAAAAGTAAAATATTTGTTTCTTTTCCTTATATCAAGCTGTGATTTGGCTTTTAAGAACACTTGATGAATATTTTATTTTATATATATATATATATATATATATATATATATATATATCTGAAATGTATGTAGATCTGAAATGGAACACATACATCAAATCCGTTGCCAAGGTCGCTGGAAAAATGGTGGGATCCTTCTACGGCTCCAGAAGATATCTCACTGCTGATGCAATTCTTTATCTATATAAAAGCCAAGTACGTCCAAGGATGGAGTACTGCTGCCACATCTGGGCAGGAGCTGCTAAAAACAGCCCATCCTGCCTTGACAGAGTATAAAATAGACTTTGTAGCTTAGTGGGGGATGCCCTTTTCTCTTCCCTGCAACCTCTCTCCCACAGAAGAGGCGTTGCGAACCTGTCTTTGTTTCATCGTTATTTCCATGGCAGGAGCTCATCTGAGCTCCAATCTCTGGTCCCTCCTTGCCAATCTTTCACAAAAAAACACCCGTCTAGCTGAAACCACTGTCATTAATTTTCCCCACTCATATCCGTGGCTAAATCAAAACATAGATTCCATCTATTTCTTAGAAGTGCATGCCTGTGGAACTCTCTGCCGTTTGCTTGTTTCCCACCTGACTACAACTTCGATGTCTTCAAGTCCAACATAAACACGTTCCTGATAAACCGCCTCCTTAAGTAAGACACTTTATCAAATCTCGATTACTACGATATTATCCCATTAGTACTGTACACGCAATAACCCTTATCCCCAGGTGGCCTCCGGGCCTTGATAAATGATGACTACCATGTAAAAAAAATATATATATTTGTCTACTGTTTTTTGGGGAAAGAATTCCAACAAAGTGTTCGGTTACAATGAAAAACTTTTTCGATATAAGAGCTTAATATTTATTTATTTAATTGTACAGAAGTTCAGAAAAACATTGGTACCGTCGGTTTCAAGCTCAACATAAAGGGGACCAGTTGATGGTAAACCGTAAATGATGTTAGGCTCTCGTCAGCCATGTTGTTTGAGAAACCATTGGTACCGTCGGTTTCAAACTCAACATAAAGGGGACCAGATAATGGTAAAACTAAATGATGTTAGGCTCTCGCTAGCCATGTTGTTTCTCTCTTGTTGGACTTGAAGACATCAAGTTGTAGTCAGGTGGAAAATTATATATATATATATATATATATATATATATATATATATATATTTTCCGAATGTGAGAGATGATATAATTATCAAATTGACAATAAAGTTTGTGCGGTTTTTAACTTTTAAATTCAGATGGACATATCTTGGTTCAAACAAACATTTATTGAAATAAGCAACATCAGAATCAACACGCTTTTGCCAATGCCAAACAAGTATATTTATGCCAGTAACATAAAAATCTTGCGTTCTGGTGGCGATGAAATCGCTGAAGGCGTTTTGATATCGTTAAGGTTTTTGAAGCATTTCTCACACAAAAATTTGTCGAGATGCTTGAAAAAGTGGAAGTTGGTAGGTGAGAGGTCTAGAGAGCCTAACAGATGAGGCAGAGTTTCGTAGCCTTATTCGTTCAAATTCTGCAGCATTGGTTTAGAAATGTACGGTCATCCACTGTTGTGGAGAATTGAGCATTTTCTGTTGACTAATGCTGGGTGTTGTTGTCGAAGTTTCTGATACTTCATTCATTTGTTGGCAGTACTTCTCCACTGTAATGGAGATCAGACGTGGACCGCCAAACAGTCAGCATGACCTTTTTTTGGTGCAACTCTGGGTTTGGAAAGTGTCGTGGAGCTTTGATGGCATCTAATCACTGAGCTGAGCATTGCCAGTTGTCGTAAAGAACCCACTTTTCATCGCAATTCACAACCCAATTGAGAAACGGGTAATTCTTATTGCATAAAACAAGGGACACTGACACTTCATAACAGCGTTTCTTTTGATTGTCAGACAATTCATGAGGCACCAATTTGTCAAGTTTTTTTGTCTTTCCAATCTCTCTGAAGTGGTTGGAAATCGTCGTATACATTATGTCCAATTCAGAAGCAAATTTTCGAACAGTTGCACATGGACTGACTTCGACTAAGACTCTTAATTGATCACTGTCAACATCGAATAGCCAACCACTAGGCTCATCATCTTCAAGATTTTCGGTGCCACCACAAAATTTCTTAAACCAGTATTGTGCTAGGCCAAACACTTTGTTGGTATTGTGAGCTGTTTCAGAAGTTTTTCAACCTAACTTGAATTGAAATAAGAAAAATGTGCGAATTTGCTTTTTTTTCCATCTTGTATTCAACGTTATGAAAAGAAGACATAATTGTTTTAAAACGATTGTAATTTAAACGATTAGATGGAGTGAAAAACACTATTTAAAATGATATATAAAGTAAAGGTATTACAACAACAAAAACTGATTTAAAAATACAAATGTAAAACTTGAGATTAAAATTGTTTTTCTTATAATTTTAAAGATTAAAATTTCCAAGATTATATATATTTATCTTATACACACACAATATATATATATATATATACATATTGTGTGTGTGTGCATTATATTATAACTGTAAGTTTTACAGGTTGCATTAACCTTTAATCACAGTTTCAGGGCATGTCTAGGATGATTTGGAAATAGAATAAAACAACATGAGAAATTAAACAGGTAAGTAGTCACATATGAAGATGGCGTATTATGATACACACACACACACATATATATATATATATAATAGATCTGGTATTTCTACATTTAAAAAGCATCGCAGAATTGAAAACAAGAACTCATTTTAAAACCAAATTTGGTGCTAAGATACTTTTTTTTTCAATAAACGAAAACAGTAAATCTCTTAACACTGAATATGGCCATATATAAATATTAAAAAAAAAAGAAAAAGATATATATATATATATATCTTTCTTTTTTTTTTTTTTACATGGAGTTCACCACTTATCAAGGCCCAATGGCCACTCAGGGATAAGGGTTATTGTGTGTACAGTAATCAAAGGGATAGTGTAGCAATAGTATTGGAGAATTGGTAAGGTGTCATTACTTAGGGGGGGGGCGGTTCATCAGGAATTTGTTTGTGTTGGACTTGAAGACATCCAGGTTGAAGTCGGGAGGGAAACAGGCAAGTGGATAATCTGATGTTGCCCAGAATTGAATGATGATCGACGAATGTTTCACACTCCCATATTTTTATTGTCATCGAAATCTGTGAAAGCGTCCATTTTTCAATCAAATCGATTGATTACCTGCTCTAGTTGGGGACTCGTCGCAGTGCACAAGGAGAAAGCTCACATGCTTCTCACAGTGAATTAGTTTACAATACATCGTAGTTTAGCTTGCAATGTAGAGAACCTATTGTTGATTTTATAAAATTATTTTTTATATATAATGGCTTGAATTAAAGTTTAAAATGAAAAAGTCAAGTATCATACTTTACTTGTGCTCTAAAGAGAATGAATGTGCCTCTGTCATATCAAAGAACCTACTGTAGATTTTATATCTCGAGTATTTTGGCTTGTGTGGTAATAAATATTTTTAAATGTATTTGTGATGTTAGGCCGTGTAAGGTGTTAACTTTGGTAAAAATCGCTTGTTTCTTCTTTCCTCAGATTATTTTGATTATCGATACTTATCGAAGACATTCCGATACAAAACCTATCTAAGAACACTGCCACGCACATAACATACTTTCATGTGAGATTTCATAAAAATCGGTCCAGCACTTTCAAGTCCATGGATAACTTTCATACATGTAAAAATATCGAAATATGTAAAAATAAAAAATAATTTAAATTAAATTCAATATGTCCCATCAATAAAATGGGTAATGCATTTATATGCAAAACAAAGGGCAGGTAACTCTCTCATCACAAATTCAAAATACAAAAACAGCGTTTCAAAACTGTTAATATCACGAAAAACAACAATAGATATGTTGTGATCACATTGTTGTTGTTTTCTAGACATTAATCAAGTCAAACTCCACTGTTAATAAAATAGTGCTCAGTAACAGATCTATCTATTAATCTATCTAGTTGAACTCCTTGTCTGAACCAATGTGACTGACTCTCTCTCCAGATTTCTCTGCCTTCCATCAGCTGCCTCAGGTCTTCAAGATCACAGTTGGCGTCATGTGCAATTTGCTGGGTATATGTGGATCTAGGTCATCCTATGCCCGTGCGCCCATGCTGTGAAGTCCACAACGATACATTTCTCACTGGCAACTTGTAGACGTCGCTCCCTGATGATAATAGATATGGCAGGTAGTTTGCCATAAAGTTGCTGCTTCATGGGATGATCTTGGCAAGATATATGTAACACTGTTCGTAGCATATGAGTGTATGTGCCGTCTAGCTTTCATTCCAATAACCGATAGAGTTGTGTTATAGCATAAATTTCTTTATTTATACAAATATTATTGGTAACAAATGTGCATATATGTTTCAGCTGCAAGCTCATTCAAAACAACATAGAATGAGAATAGCAAGAAAAATACTTTGAAAAGCGAGAGATGAGTAACTTGTTCAGTTAATTGCAACTTATGACTAGTTAGAACAATTAAAATAGATTCTTCTTTCACACATAACTTAATGTTGCTACTAATGTATATTTTAGCTCATAGTTTTATGTGATTAAAGTCCACAGGAAAAAAAAAACTTACAGAAATAAATTCAGTATATCAATTGACATACATGCATGATATTTGTTAGAAAGATACCAAAGGAGTTTCATTCATCACACTTGAATCAGTTTTATATATTTTTTATTGGAATTCTTCGAGATAATTCATTTGTTTATTTATTTATTTGCTTTGGGTAGGATTGAAACCGCTATCTTCAGACAATGCTCACCTGGAACCATAGAAACTCAATGCCTCTATTCACTGTGCTAGAGGCCCCTTCGGTTCCAGGTGAGCATTATCTGAAGATAACTGTTTCAATCCTACCCAAACTAGCCCTTCTGGGCCTGTGACGCAGTGGATAGAGGCGTTGAGTCTCTATGGTTTTAGGTGAGCATTGTCTGAAGATAGGGGTTTCAATCCTACACAGAGCAGGCCAGAGGATTAGTTGGTTAAAATGTGATGAGACAACAACAATTATGGAAAGCAGTAATTACTGAGATACAATTAAGAGACTCAGCATTCCTATCTCGGTGCAATTAATCACCTGAAGAAGGCCACAGAATGAGTTGGCTGAAACGTGGTGAAACAACAACAATTATGGAGATGAGAATAACAGTCTGAAAATAAATCAATAAATTGAATCCGTTTGTTTTCATAATTCGTTCCGTCAATTTAACTACCTAACTAAAAATGTGGTTTTAGCCATTGCTGTTCAGTCTGAAAGTTTTGAGGAAGAAGTGGGATTAGGGTTAGGGTTATATGTTAAGTGATGTGTGACCAAAGAGGTTCTTGCTGCCACATGCAGTTACTTGGTCCATCTGTGATTTCATTACCTGGCTCAGAATGTTGGTCTTAGTCATGAGTTTTTAATCTGAAATCTTGGGGGGGGGGGAGTGGTGCTGCCCAATGTTATCTTCACTACAGACAACACTGAGGATCATGAAAACTTTGCATGAAACTGGACACACTTTTGAATGAGGCAGCAAGTTACTTGTTGGTCAAGGACTTTATCATTTAGTCTTAGCAGAATTGTTTCTCATTGGAGAAGAACCACAACATGTCTGGCTCTCATTTCAACTTGTCGATCAGCTTCTTTGTATTCTTCAGTCTCGTTTCTTGCATGGCCTTTGTTATTGTGTATAAAATGTGTCAGATGACCTCACACTTCATCAGCTTTACAAACTTTCAATCTACACTTTTCTTCCTTGTAATGACATGCATCAACTTGTTTGTTCGACTCTTGTTCAGTGATGAATTCTAATATTTAGACAGAGTCACATGCATTTCTTTCTCCTAATATTTTAATTCCTTTCTGGCTCTATCATCTTTCTGCTAATTTTAAGGAATTCTGAAATATCGCCATTTGTCTTTCTGGAAAAGTGTAAGAGAATTCAGTGTCCCTTCCACGAATATGCAAGAGGTCTAAAATTGTTCATAATCAGTTATTTTACAATATATATATATAATTATTTTTAATACATACAGACACTAGTGCTTAATATTTCCAGAATCATCAGTACAGGAAGTTATGACTGTCGCTGGTCATGGGATTCGAACCTGGAACAAAACCATCTCCGTCTCCATTAGCAAAGAATAAACCACAGGGGCACCGTCAACCACAACAATATTCAAGTGAAATTAAACATTTATAAAGGCATAAACATAATACAAGAACAACCTATGAGTAAGTAAATGTTGCAATTTCGCATACAGGCCAAATGACCGAATTTTTCATTTCAGCAGACTGTTAAGAAACTTACTTCTAAAAGGGGCATAATTAATTATAATTATAAACAATTATTTTTAACACCTGTATATATATATATATATGTATACAGAGAGAGAGAGAGAGAGAGAGAGAGAGAGATCTCAAGTAACATCTGTACATAGTTGTATTAAAGTGACAAACGCTTGTACGACACGAGTGCGACTCTCTGCACCCAGTGACAAGCCATTGCAAAATGACTGTTAATTGCTTTGACAGCAGATTTTTCATAAGAGTTGTCCTCTCCTTCACCATGGTTTGCAAGAGCTCCTTCTACCCTGCTAATGTCATTTACCCATGACTGGGACTTAGGTAGCTGGGCACTGGAGCATGGTCCATACGCTGGTGGGTTATGAATGCCGCAGTCAACAGGGCCTAAGCTCCTCTGGAGGTTTCTGTCAGGGATAACTCACCCTTAACCTTTGATTCAAAAACCTTATCCCACAAGGCAATGGGGATCCAGTTTTCTGGCGCTGAACACTCACCATTCACCAGAGCCCTGTTAGCATAGCAGAACTCACGACATGCACATGGGGATGATTAGATTGGGAGAAGCTATATATGATGCTAGAGCATCTGTGTGCTTTTAACACACACTCGCACCAATCCTTGAGCTCTATATATAGATACATATATATACATACATATATATATATATATATATATATATATATATATATATATATATATATATATATATATATATAATTTTTTAAAGTTTGTTTTTGAAATATTGTTACTTTCAATGTATACCATTTTCGTTTAACGGGTCTAAATTGCTATTTTAAAAACCAGTCACCGTTAATTTTGAGTTAAGCTCAATGTATCTATTTAATAGGTGCAGAGCATATATAATGTAAAATTTTGTTAAAAATTCAAAGAATCACGTTTTCTTTTTTTATAACCTTAGTTTATTTCCTGGATTTTTTCCATTACAGCTGTTTCATTGATGAGTAGGCAATTTTACGATTTATCTTTCCATGAAAATATTCTATCTCCAACTTCTTCAGATGTTTATCCATTAGATTTTTACAACGAAAGGTATATTTTTAACATGCTGAACATCGTATTTGGGTAAAAAGATTTCCAAAGCCATGCCTCCTCACTTCCTCCATCTTTTGGTGTTATGTGAAGATAGTTTTCTGTTTTAACCCATAGTTCTGTTTTTTTTTTTCTCAATTATCACATAATTTTATATAATTTTATTTTTATATTTATGCGTATTTATTTTAATATTCTTTTTTTGCTTGGTGTTTGAATTCTTATTATTACCCGATTTATTTAGAGGGGAGGTCACTCTCATGATATCATTTTTTATATCTAGGATTACCTCCCTTGCATCTTTTTTCTTTTCTTATATTATACGTTTCGTTTTTACTTTTTTTTTTTTTCCTAATCTGCTCTAGTTTAAATATCTGTTTCTGTGCAAACACCCGTGTATTACATCTAGTCGTTCATATATATATATATATATATATATATATATATATATATATATATATATATATAAAAGTGAAAGTGTCTGTCTGTCTGTCTGTCTGTGTACATTTCCCTATACAACATCTCTGTCAATTTTCAGTCTCCAGACTTGAAATTTGATATACAGGGTACTGAGATTTGGGAAAATCTTTGTAATCAGTTTTCGGACAGAAATTTGGCTGTTAAGGGGTCAAAGTTTAATGATTTGATCTTTGAGAACTCAACAAAACTCCTCCAACAATTTTGGGTCTAAATACTTGAAATTTTAGATATAGGTTCCTTGGACATGGATCTAACTTAATAACTTGATTTGAGCCCAAAACAATAAATGTTAAGGGGTCATAATAGAGGTCAAAGTTAAAAAAAATGTGACCTCTGCAGTCTCTACCAAATTACTAAAGACAATTTCTGGTCTAAATATTTGAAATTTTAAATAAAGTGTATTCATAGATAGGGCAAGCTTTTTAATCAGTTTGGGTTGAAAATTTGAGCTACAAATATATAAATCTATGTATATATATTTGCATGTCTGCCTAAAACTTTCGACAGTGGTGACGGATTTTCACAAAAGCGGTATCATTTTGAAGCTTGACCATTCGACAAATACCGAAGAATTGGCTAAAAACATTCCTTACTTCACCTTCAACTGGGCACTTTTCTACAGGGAGGGGTCGCTTTTTTCGCCGATATTGTCGAAAGTCATCCCCTTTTTTCGATCGTCTAGCCTTAATTTAAACCTACGTCACTTCCGGTTTGGCGGTGGTCGTAACAGCAAAGACGTCAGGTTTTTTTTCCGTTTTTTTCCTCCTTTGCAGTACGGGTTTGAGCCTGCCTCATGGATCACCTAAAACACTTTTTAGCTGGGGCTGGCTCAAACCGATAATGATGGACCTCAGATTTGGCAGCTCGTCAGAGATCTAGAGTTTGAAAACTCAATGAAGGAAGTGGAACTGGAAGCGTGTAAGGTATTTGTTCTGATAGCGAAGAACTTTCTTGGCAAGAATAAGGCCAGAAACTACACGAAACTTGTCCACAACATGCTGCTTTCAAAAACCCGAGCAGCAACATAAGTGTCAAGATGCACTACCTACTTTCACATATCGACTGGTTTTCTGAGAACCTAGGTTCAATGAGTGACGAGCATAGAGAGAGATTCCATTAGGACCTAAAAGATGGAAACCCGGTACCAGGGTCACTGGGACGCAGTCATTGTGATTGATTACTGTTGGAATCTGAAGAGAAACCTTCCTACGACTGAGCATTCCAGGAGTTCAAGGAAACGTGAAGTTCAAGCCCTGAAGTTTGAACAATGGTGAAACAACATGCAATTTACGCGTACCTAACTTTATCGATATGCATCATTCAGTAATCAATGTTTCTATCAAGTAATCAATATATTTTGTCAGCAAAACATTTTTTCTCTTAAAAACATATTTAGGATGATATGTGTTGACAAAATCTGCTGATAAGGCCACAAAAACGTAATCGATTTTATTAGAAAATTTGATTTTTTTCAAAGCAACTTACCACAAAGACTTAACCTGATGGAGAGTACCTGGTGCCATTTTCTGATTCAGCAGTGCAACAATACCCTAAATCAGTTGTAGAAATCTTGTCAAGTAGGCCCTTATGCCATACCTTATCAAAGGCCTTTGATATGTCAAGAGCAATTGCCCTGGAAAGGAAACCTTTGTCAAGAGATTCACTAATCCTATGTGATATAACCGTTAGCACATCTGCTGTAGATCTTGCAGAGCAGAAACCATATTGCATGTCACTAAGAAGGTTGTTTCTGTTGAGGTGGTTGACTACTTCTTTATTTAATATGGATTCCAACAACTTACTCATGACACACAGGAGACTTATTGGTCTGTACTGAGAGGGAGATGACTTTTCACCTGAATTCTTAAATCCAGTGCATACTCATGAGGTTTTCCAGGGTGTTGGAAAACACTTCTCCTTAAGGCAACACTTAAACAGTTTTATAAGTATGAGGGCAAGTTCTGGTTGGAGCTTTTTCAGCACTATAACTGGAATGCCATCAGGGCCAGTTGCTTTACTGGAATCAAGGTTCTTGATTAGCTTGGCGGGTCTTAATAAAGTTGATGTAATACTATTTATAGAACATCTCATGCCAATCGAGTTCTGAAATAGCACACATAATTATGTAGAAACCAAAAAAAAATCCCACCTCAATAGTCGTATTTGAGTAAAATTAAGGTAAATATAACTTTATTACCCAATTTCTGCTAAAAATGCTGAAGTCAAATTGACTACACACCCTACATGTCATACTTGACGTAGTAATAAACTGTACATATGTTTTTTTTAATTAAATATCAGAAATTTTCTTTGATAAATCTCTCCAGTAGAATTCCATACATAGAAAGAACAGAAGAATTTCTAAGACTAACAGTTATTTGTGGGTGCAGCTTATTCTGATCAGCATTTGACATAAATTCCAATGTGAGAAAAAAAAAATTATCCTCCCACTTTTGTTTATCGTTACAAACACAAGGGATGAGAAGACTGGGCGAAAACCCAACTTCTTTTACGAGTGGTTTCCTCATTCTATAAAAAGTCACATTTCTTTGTGAGAAGGGAAAATACTGATTTTGCATATCTATAAAAGTCAGAATGTGTATCAGGCCACTTCTTAACCTATATACTCAATGAATCTTTGATCTACAGATTTGAAATTTGGTGTATAGAATATTTACGTGGAAAACTTATAATCCATTTTCATTTGGAAAAAAAGGACTGTTTAGGGGTCAAAATTGAAAAATTGGTATGTGGGCGTCATTGGATTTTTTACTGTTTGTCAACTGTTTCATGGCCGTGCACACACGATTTGTTCACATGTCAGCTCCTTTAGGTTAAGAATAAGTAGGTGTAAAAACACTTTTTAAAGTTCACGCCAAGCTGGCCTAATGGTTATCTAACTTGACTATCTTTAGATTTTGGTTCTGATCTAAGCTCGAATATATATATTTTTTTTACTTATAAGAAATGAACTTATTTAAAAAGAACATATTACTCGCATGTACATGTCTTAATTTCGTTCTGTTTTTTACTTCAATTTTTTAAAAGGAATTTAACATTACGTTTTATACCTACGGTATTTCTTTTTATAATAAATAAGAAATCTGCAATAATTAAAACGTAATATTTATGTGTATTTTACGATCGGGCAATGACTGCTATTCTACTATATATAATAATTTGGTTGCAGAAAATCCCCATCTGGACCAAATTACAGTAGGTTCACAATAAGATTATGTCTAAATTTTTACCCACAATCTCATGTAACTTTCTGAATGTTATAAAATCCTATCTTACTTATTACAAGCAAAATCATCACGATTGCCAAGATCTATAGACAAATTAGTGTGTATTTTTCCCTCTACCTGAAAAGTCCTCTCACTCTCCCAGAAAGGACCAGATAAATATATAACTATATTAATCTGACATCCTTATTAACTGGATTAAACATTCAGACACCTTAACTAACATTGCACTTCATTATTCGAAGATAATGGTTTTTACCAATAACATTGGCTGCAATCATGAAATTTTATTATTCCTGATTGTACACAATCATACAAAAAACGATCACCGCAGCCCTTAATCAATATGGCTGATCAATTGCCACGCATTGTTTTAAATCATTTGTACTTTACTATTTATTGCTTTTTCTTTATTTTACAGACTGATGTTTAGATAATCATAACATTTACTTAAAAATTACACCTGCCATTATGCCTTATTTGGATTAACATTATTTACACATTGTAACATTAAAAAAAATATGTCGAAGTTTTCTTTATATCATATCAGGTTTCGGCGTCCTAAATTAACTGATGCTAAAATGACCTGCTCTCTTTTGAAATCATTTATACTTGACTATCCTCGCTTTTCCTTTATTTTACAGGCTGATGTTCACAAAAATTAACATTTAGTTAAAAGTTACAGAATGCCATTATGCATTATTTGGATTAGCATTATTTACACAGTCTTACATTGAAAAAAACATTGCAGCTTTCTTTATATCATATCATATCCATTATAATGTTCTACAAAAGTGAACACGTACTTTGTGACCATCACTGAGAAAAACAGTGGCAATATTTTTTTGGCTGATGGTCACAAAGTATGTGTTCAATTTAGTAGAACATTATAATTGAAAACTGATCCCCGGCGATAAAACTCATAAAAAAAAATTGTTTTACAATTTTGCTTTTTTCTTATCTGAAAGTTAAGTTTGTTATCGATAAGATTAACGTGAAAAAAGAAAAGAAAATGTAAATTGTTGAATTTATGGGGGGGGGGCAATTTCATCAACGTCCGCCGAATCTCTTAATAAAAGAGAGTTGTAGTAGCCTCCTACATCAAAGTGGCACCGAGCCTAAATTGGGGTGATCAGGCAAAAAAAAAAAAAAAAATTATTTTTCACTTTCGAAATCATAAAAACTATTTTTTTTTATATAAAACACATTTTTACACTCTAAGCCTGAATTATGTTCAGATAAATTATCATTTTCATTACTTTTCATTCAGTTTGTATTTGATTACATTTACGCCAGTTTGTTTTTACTTCTTTTGTCTCTCAAATAATTTATGCTGCAAATGTACAAGTTTCCCCTTTATTACATTGCCTATGGATATACTTATTTGCTATATATTTTTTTTTTTTCTTTTACTATAGTTGCTTTTTTTTTATTTAGTTCTTTTTTCAGGACTCCTTTTCCACACTGCTCAGACATTTTTTTTTTTTAAGTACTTTTTACCTTAGCACCAACTACACTATTTCCTTTAAACTGACGACTTCTAAGGTTTTAGACTCTGCTGAAGAAGACAATCTATTTTAACTTTGGTGGAGACAAGTAGTTTTCAAGATATAATGCACGTATGCACGTGCGATAAAAATGTGTACTTCTCTCCACACGACACTGCCACCCAGCCCAAATTTTCTTTTTATTTTTGTCTATACTCTTTGCGGGTAGGTATGCTCACAACAATAAGGGTTGAACTTGAGGTAAAAATATGGACAGTCCTCCCCCACCCCCTCATAAAATGGGGTGTCTATTCCGAAAGTCCCTTTTAACATTAGGACATTGGAGACGTAGTTTAATTTTTTATGAGAACGTAGTTTAATTTTTTATGAGGAGAGAGCATGTTTCTGCTGGGAAACGCCAGTTAAAAGGTCCTGCTAGTACTTAATATTTTAGACATGCTGATAAATGATTCATGCAAAAAGCAGTCTGAAGCATTTCATACGATTTTGTAACATTTTTTTTCCAAGTTTAAAACAGAATTTTATTGCATATTATTTTTCTAAAGTGTCCTCACGTCCAGATGTATGTTTGAAATTCACCAGCTGTGACAATCAGGCTTTACCAGGGTGTATTCCAATTCCTGCTGTAGCTATTCATTTGAATTTGAAATCATAAAAATTGGTCAGTCATTTCATAAGATGTATAGCAATAACATACTGAATTTTCAAGAGTCTACATCAATTTTAAAGGACTACAAAAAGTCTGGAAACTTATTGAAGGCATCTCATACTTAATATTTTACCGGTCAAATTTTTTCTCTTTTGTTTGTGTCTTGTACTTGATTTACAGTTAATATTCCAGGTTGTTTATCTCCCCTCTTTCTCTTCTGAACTGATTTCTGACATAGCTGTGTTCATGTCAATTTTGATTCTCTTCCCACATTTCTCTGCTTTCTCTTCCTATTCCTTATTGTTTTTTTTTTCTGATGAGTGACACTGAGTAAAGTGAAAAGATTCAAAACTTGTTGGATGTCATGTAATGCATAGAACCATTCATAAATGGTATCGTTGTAGGATTTCTTTCTTGTAATATTGAAAGTTGCATAGAATACTGTTTATATTAAACACTATTATTGTTTTTTTTATATCAGTATTTATTTTTTATACTAGTGTTGTCTTAGAATATTCAGAAGTTATCTCCCTTTAACCATATGTGAGTTATCTATCCAGCTATCTCTCTCTCTCTCTCTTTATATATATATATATATATATATATATATATATATATATAAAGTGTGTTTGAAGGCTTGTCAATGTAGGAATTATTCAGTCGTTGTAAACAGATAAATAAATAAATAATAATAATAATACAATAATAGTTTTTTTATTTATTTATCTGATTATAGATGGTATATTTCGACTGCAGATGGTACTTATTAATAAGTATAAAATAATAATAATAATATATATCTGTTAATTTTTTTTATTGTATAATATATATATATATGTATATATATATATATATATATATATATATATATATATATATCTGTTTATATTGCTTTCTTCATAAAGATTTCTGCATTCTGTATTTACCTTACTGCATTTTTATCTCTAACCATGGATTTCCTTTATAGTTCCTGATTATCCTCACATAGTTCATAATGTTATTTTGTAATTTTTAACTTGATATCAATTCATTATGCTTACAATGAGATTCGATATCAATCAAATTAATATTGTCTCAGAAATTATTGTTTATTCTATATATATATACTAGCATGGGTGTGTGATGAGCAAAAAAAAAAAAAAGTGGTAGTAGGAAGGCAGGCTTGAACCCGTACCATGAAGGAGGAAAAGAACGGGAAAAAAACATGATGTCTTTGCTGTTACGACCACCGTCAAACCGGAAGTGACGTAGGTTTAAATTAAGGCTAGATAATTAAAAAGAGAGGATGACTTTAGAAAATATCGGCAAAAAAGCGACCCATCCCTGTATAAAAGTGCTCAGTGTAGGGTGAAGAAAATGTCTTTAGCCAATTTTTCTGTATTTGTCATCTGAAAGATCGAGCTTCAAACCGATACTGATTTTGTGAAAATCCGTCAACTCTGTCAAAAGTTTTAGGCAGATATGCAAACATACATACATACATTTATATATTGGTGGCTCAAATTTTTTACCCAAACAATTAAAAATCTTGCCTTATCTCTAAATACCCTTTTATGTTAAATTTCAAATATTTAGACCAGAAATTGTCTGAGTAATTTGGTAGAGACCACAGAGATCAAATTTTTTAAACTTTGATGCTTATTATGACCGCTTAACATTTATTGTTTTGGGCTCAAATCAGGTTATTAAGTTAGATCCATGTCCAATGAACCTATATCTAAAATTTCAATTGTTTATACCCAAAACTGTTGGAGGAGTTTGGTTGAGTTCTCAAAGGTCAAATCGTTAAACTTTGACCCCTTAACAGCCAAATTTCTGTCCGAAAACGGATTACAAAGATTTTCCCAAATCTCCATACCCTGTATATCAAATTTCGAATCTGTAGACTGAAAATTGACACAGTTATTGCGTATGGAAATGTACACAGACAGACAGACTCTTTCATATATGTGCATAAGAACCCCAGCAAAATGTTCAATTATAAAGAAAATATCGATATATGAGTGTAATATTGATTTATATATGTTACAGAAGATCAGGAAAAACATCAGTACCACTAGTTTCAAATCCAACACAAAAGGACTCTCTTCAGAGAGTCCAGCATAGGCGATCAGAGACTGGTTACCTTTGTGTTGGATTTGAAACCGATGCTACTGATGTTTTCTAATCTTCAGCAACACACACACATTACATATCTATATATGGAAAAAATATGGTTATTCAATTATATTTCTACATTTTACTTATAGCAATACTTTAAATTATGAAGCTTGATGTAACTAAAGATTATATATAAATAAATGACAAAAAGAAATTTGAAGTTTGGAATATAGAATTTTTGTTATATATATATATATATATATATATATATATAAGGTTGACAAGAAAGTTCTTATGGTTTTTAACTTTTAAATTAATATGAACATATTTCGGCTGAAGCAAAAATTTATTGATCGAAATACATACTATCAGAATCAACACAGTTTTATCAACACAAAACAAGTGTATTCATGCCAGTAATATAGAAAATCTTGCATTCTGGTGAAAATGAAGTTGTTGAAGATGTTTTTGATATCACTTAGGTTTTTGAAGCATTTCTCATGCAAAAAGTTGTCGAGATGCTTGAAAAAGTGGTAGTCACTCAACTTCTGCAGGGTCGGTTTAGCAATGTGCGGTTGGGAATTATCATGGAGAAGAATTGGGCCTTTTCTGTTGACTAATGCTGGGTGTTTCTGTTGAAGTTTCTAATGCATTTCATCCATTTGTTTGACAGTACCTCTCAACCATAATGGTTTTGCCTGCATTTAAAAAACTGTAATGGATGAGACTAGTTGCAGACCACCAAACAGTAAGGATGACTGTTTGGTGCAACCCTGGCGTCAGAAAGTGTTGTAGAAGTTCCTTGGCATCTAACTACTAAGCTGAGTGTCACCAGTTGTCATAAAGAATCCACTTTTGATCGCAAGTCACATCACGATTGAGACAAAGGTCGCTCTTGTTGCATAAAAGGGAAGATGACAGCATTTCTTTTGGTTGTCACTCAATTTGTAAGGCACTCATTTATCAAGTCTTTTGTCTTTCCAATCCCTCTTGTATACATAATTTTTTCAAGTTCTCAAACGGTTGTGCATGGATTGGCTTCGACTACGGATCTTAACTGATCATTGTCAATATATGATGGCCTACCACTATGCTCATCAGCTTTTTAAGACTCGTTGTCGCCTCAAAATTTCTTAAACCACCATTGTGCTGTACGTTCAGTAGTGGTTCTTGGAGCAAATGCTTTGTTGATATTGCAAACTGTTTCAGCAGCTTTTAAGCCTAGCTTGAATTGAAATAAGAAAATTGTGCAAATTTGCTTTGTTTTTCATCTTGTATTCAACTTTCTGAAAAAAAGATATAATTGTTTTAAAACGATTGTAATTTAAAAGATTAAGTAGACGAAAAACGCTCTTTAAAATTTATGAATGCAAAGGTATTATAACGAAAACATATTTGAAAATACATTATTTGAAATCAAAATTAAAAATTCTGCAAGAACTTTTTTCTCAACCTAATATATATATATATGTATATGTGAAAGAGAAAACTTAACTATTTCTTGATTATTTCCATTTTTTTCCTCTTTTTATTTTGATGTACTTAAGGGAACTAACACAACACAGCAACTACTTTTTGAAAAGAAACGTAAATATGTGTGTTCGCTAAAAACATTAGAATAACTTTTCTTATTATTTGATAGTATTACGTCATATTAAAGTTAAAATTCTGATACCATTAGTGTCAGTAAAATATTTGCTTTGCAACCTGGAGCATAGCACAACCCCATGATTCAACTAACAGAAATTGCATGACAACATGGTCATTTTCTTTTACAAATGTGATTTGTCTTGCTATATTTATTAGCCGTTATGACAGGAGCTGCCTGAACTGTTGGTTATTGAGATGTCTATTTTTTTAACCTGTTCAGAAAAGACATATTAAATAACAAGAGCGTCATGTTAAGGGACAGAGAGCATTCGTTCTATTTAACTTGGTTAATACACCTTTGCAAATCAATTAATTATATTGAAAACGCTTTTACTTTATCTTTTTTCATCTTATTTTTCTCTATATCTTGAAACACTCCAATTTTGATAGACAGAATAATGGAAACCGATTTGCAGGTAAATAACCACAGCTAATCATAGATAAACAGACATATATATATATATATATATAGATAGACGTGACTAATAGAGAAAGACATGATTAATAGAGATATATACGGCTAATAGAGATAAACATGACCAATCATAGATAAAGGGATAAAATAGACATGGCTAATCATAAATAGACTCAACTCTTGCAACAACATCCTACAAAACCTGGTAAAATCCTAATGGTGAGCCACAGCACACACACACACACACACACACACACACACACACACACACACTAAGATGTACTGTCTTGGTCCTGTGCTATTTCTTTGCAGAAAACATACCTCACATTTTGGAGAGATGAAACTATGCCAATAAATTAGAATCACCGTCAGACAACACTTGCTGATGGATCACTAGTTGCTGAAAGTCAATATGAATTATCTGCATTTCCTGCAAGTGTGAGATGGGAAGTTGCCAGCTGAATAGCGATCAAAGGCTACCAGTGATAATTGTCATCTCCTTTATGAAGCTATCCCAATCCTTCCTCATCATGGTAGAGGAGGGGGGGTAACATGGTAGGGTTAGCGATGCCTCGCTTAAAGGAGTCTGATGAAAATTCAGGACGAATGAACATCAGGATCTGTCATTGTTTACATTTGACAAGCAAACATGTGACAAATGCCGAACCACAAATCCATGGATTGAAGATAACATGTACAACCGTCATTCTTTTTTTGTGCTATCAGACACATCTTCCCAGACTTCGTATGCAACCATCGGATCGTGTTACTCTCAGTGTTGGTTGCAAACAAACTAGAATTTTGCAGTTAAAACAAATAACTGTGGTCAACAAAAATTTTATGCAAACTAGACAATCCTAAGGCATGGGCTTTGTACAGAAACGCAGTTTGTTCAACAACAATCAGCTGTTTAAAGTTAAAATGAAGTAGAGTGGAACATTCCAGAGAAAGTTAAAAGTTTATAACTAGGGCTACATGTTACAATACATCTTATCTATATATATAAAAGCGAAAATGTGTGTATGTTTGTATGTGTGTTTGTGTGTTCGCTAAAAACTTTTGACAGACACAACGAAAATTCACAAACTCGGTATCATATTGAAGCTCCATTCTTTGTTCGAAAAATATCGAAAAATTGGCCAAAAACGTTCATTTTTTTCACCCCGAAATCAACAATTTTCGACAGGGGGGGGTCAACAAAACCGGTCCTCTTGTGACGACGACCGGTTCTACGCATGCGCCAGATGACGTCATGACCTGATTTACTTTAAATAGTTGAAAAACTGACTAAATTTCATGTACGTCGCGTTAGCTCAGTTGATTAGCGCGTCGGTTCGTTATCTAAACGTTTTGGATCTGAATTGTGGTGTGAGATGTCTTTTTTTTTTTTTCGATTTTTTAAATTAAAATATTGAACCAGTGTTATTTAAGCCATTTTTCATGTAACGTTCATTTTTCTGTTTTTCTTTTTACTTCGCTTATCCACCCCCGACCACACACCCAAAAACACCCGGGTACCCACCGATTTTTTAAGTTTTAATATTGAAACAGGCTTATTTAAGCCATTTTTCACGTGTTCACTTTTCTGTTTTCATTGTTCGTTTGCCTTACGTTAGTTTTTTTTTTGTTTTTTTTCGATGTTTTGATTACCCCCCCCCCCCCGCTTAAGTTTTAATGTTGTTTTCCTTTTTTTAATTGGCTTATACCAAATCAAACCTGGTCATTGACATCGTCGTCGTGCGCGCACCTGTCAATTTGGTTCTTACTTAAAATAAATTCTAACATCTTTTAGTAACTCATTCTGGCTGGCCGATTTTATTTTCAAACTTCGTCTCTGGGCTTCGGGTTTGATCCTACCAACTTTTACCCCCCCCTTTTTATTTAACACCACACACACCTACAAACACTGGGGCAACGCAGGGTACCCCCCTAGTCTATATATATAAAAGTGAAAATGTGTTTGTGCATGTGTGCGCTTTTTCTGTATGTCCGGCAAAGGCTTTTTTCCGGTTGTTTCTCAGCTTGCTCGTTCATTCTTATAACTTTTTATATGCTAGATTTAAAAAATGTCTCCGTGTGTATCTTTAATTTGGGCGCGATTTTCGCCATATTTATTGGCCCACGCATGTGTCTTTGACTTTTCGGTATAAAAAAGCGAAACTGAAAAAAAAAAAAAGCCTCAGCGCCACTTGTGCAGCAATGAGCAATTTGATCAATGTCAATGAAAACCGGTATATCAGACTATTGCTATTTTGGGCTTCCTCCAACAAGTTGGGGAGAGAAAAAATAAAACCCAAAAAAACTGTCTCGCAGAAATAGTCAACTGAATAGCGTGATGTTTGACCTCAATTTGAACTCATTCACTTTTTAATTGCTAAATTTAACGTCTTACATTGCTTCCGTCACTGTAGCACAGGTTTATGTCGTCAGCCTATTGGCCTCAAGGCTCCAGGTTCGAGCCTACCTGCCACCAATCCCCTCTTTTTTTATTTTTTTTTACACCTACAAGAGTTTTTTTTTTTTCCATTTTTAAAAATAGCTGATTTTTTGTGTTTTTTTTAAGAAGTTTAACATGTTTTTTTAATATTTATACAGGGTTAAGTTTCTATTTTGTTCTGCTTTATTCCCCCCCCCCCCAACACACACCTCCAAACACCCGGGCAACACCGAGTACCCCCGCTAGTATGATATGAAAGGCAAAATGAGCGTGCGCATTTGTGTATGTCCATGAAAGGCTTTTTTTGCCGGGCTTTTGCGTCGATTACTATTTTGGAAAAGTTTCCTAATACTTCCTAGATTATAATATCTCAGATTCGAAAACGGACATCGTCTCTATTTTTATTTTGATTGACTTTTAAAAATTCCCTTTGTCCTGCCCTTTCCAGTTTTTGTTTGTTTTTTTTCATATAAATAAAGCGAAACTGATGGAAGCAAACACAAGGGCCTCCTGGCCGGGACATCTTGAAGATAATTAGCTTTGATCAATGTGGAGGAAACCCTTCATATCAGATAATTGCTATTCATTTGGACATTGCTAGAGTGGGGAAACAAATACAGCAGAAAGCTGAAAGCTTAACTGACCTACAGCCAGACATTCATTTCTGCGTCTGCGTGATTCTTAACTTATTTTTCACCTTCTTTTCCTCTTTGATTGGCATCGCCAAATTTCAATGTTTTATACTTCCGCTCGCGTGATGGCGGTAAGATGTCAGGTTTTCTTTCACTTTCTTTTCTGCCTTAGCGTTGCGGGTTTGAGCCTGCCTCCCTGCCTACTACCACTTTTTTTTCACACACCTACAAACACCCGAGCAATGCCAGGCACCCCCACTAGTTTAATATATAAAAGGCAAAATGTGTGTGTGTGTGTTTGTATGTCTTGCAAAAACTTTCCACACACGCGACATAGCGCCACTAATAAGTAAACTTTTATTAAAAGAACATAATTTAACTGTAGACACAGGTTAACCTTCTCACACCATTCAAACACCCCCTGTAATAATTAATACATATAATCTCATTCAATAAATTACATAACAAAAAATACTCATTTCATTTCTGTTACAAACCTATATTTGAATTTCAACAAATATATCTTTTTTCTAGTAAGAATATTAACTGTGTTCATATTTTTTAAAATTACATTAACGACTATATGACATCACTAAAATTTCCCTCTCTTTAACAGCGCCAGCCCCCCATCTCCTTTTTGAATTTCCAACGTCTTTTTCCGTTTTTATGAAATAGAATACGTCACACTTTGCACGTGAAACATTTTCAAATATTTTGTACTGGTATTTTTTGTTTCTTAATCTCATTCATCCAGAGGAATTCTCGAAATAAAGACGAAACATTGATGAACACATAATACGGTTGTTCATTTTTATTTCTCTCTCTCTCTATATATATATATATATATATATATATATATATATACCAGTTTTGGCCAATATCAAACAGAATCCTGAACAGAAGCGTGTGTTCTATCCCAACTATCATAAATAGAGCTGAAGTAATCTCGTCAGCATCAGACAAAACCAAACTCTTTGCCAAGAACTTTGCAGCTAATTTTATCCTTTGCGACCAAGGCCGCCAACCTCCAATATTTCCTCTTCTATCAGAAAACACGCTATGTGATATACAAATATCTGTATGTGATGTTGCCAAGCTAATCAAAAACCTTGATTCCAATAATAGTACTCAAAAGACTTCAACCAGAACTAGCGCCCATCCTTACAAAACTGTTTAAACATTGTCTTAAGGAGAATTGCTTCCCATCACCCTGGAAAATCCCATCAGTATGCCCTGTATTTAAGAATTCAGGTGATCGCTCATCTTCTTCTCAGTACAGGCCAATAAGTCTCCTGTGCATCATGAGTACGTTGCTGGAATCTGTGGTAAATAGAGAAGTAATCAACCATCTCAGCAAAACTCTACAGCAGATGTGCTTACAGTTATATCTCATAGGATTAGCGAATCTCTCAACGGAGGCTACTTTTCTAGGGCAATTGCTCTTGACATATTAAAGGCTTTGATAGAGTATGGCATAAAGGTTTACTTCACAAGATCTCCAGCTACAGTATAGTTGGAAATGTCTTCTCAATTATTAAATCATTTCTCTCTGATAAGTTCATAAGAGGAGTAGTTGATGGGCAGAAATCAGAAGCTCACAGTATTAATACTGGAGTCCCTCAGGGGTCTATGCCCAACTCTCTTCCTGATCTATATTAATGATCTTCCAAGTCACATCCTTACATCATTCATAGGCATTTATGCTGATGACACTACTATCTATGGTAGCACATCTAAGACCGTAAATGACCAAGTTCTCTCTGATTCTCTCTCCTCTGATCTTGAGCAAGTGTTACATTGGGGAAAGGAATGGCTAGTTACTTTTAAGGTATCTAAAACCAAGCTTTTATCTTTACATCATTAACCCTCTGATCCCCATCTGGCATCAATTGAAATGAATGGCTCTCGTTTTGGGGAGGCCTCATGTTTTGACAAGCTTTTGGGCTTGACCTTTACTCCTGATCTTAAATAGAGCACATACATTAAATCCGTTGCCAAGGCCGCTGGAAAAATGGTGGGATCCTTTTATCGATCCAGTAAATATCTCACTGCTGATGCAATTCTCTATCTATATAAGAGCCAGGTATGTCCAAGGATGGGGTACTGTTGCCACATTTGGGCAGGAGTTGCTAGAAAGGACTTATCCTGCCTTGATAGAGTTCAAAATAGACTTTGTAGCCTCGTAGGGGATGTCCCTGCCACCTTTTTATCACAGAAGAGATGTTGCGAGTTTGTCTCTGCTTTATCGTTATTTTTATGGCAAGTGCTCGGCTGAGCTCCAATCTATGGTCCCCCTCACCAAACTTTCACAAGAAACACCCGTCCAGCAGAAAACACTATCAATAATTTCCCCTACTCTTTATCTTTTCCATAAACCAAAATGTAGATTCCATGAGCAAAGCTTCTTTCTAAGAAATGCACGCCTATGGAATTGTCTTCCGTTTTCCTGCTTTCCAGCTGACTACAATATGGTTGTCTTCAAGTCTAATGTAAACAAGTTTTTGATGAGCCGTTCCATATAAGTTAACAAATTTACCGAATTTCCATTAAACGATTACTATATTGTCCAATTTCTACTGTAGACTCTTTAACCCTCATCCTCGAGTGGGTTCTTGGCCTTGATAAGTGGAGATGCCTTTGTAAAAAAATAAAATATACACACACACACACACACACATATATATATATATATATATAGTCATCCCCATACAGTACTGTTTCGCTGTTTCACAGCTCATGAGTGCAGCTAGACAGGCAACTGCCTCAAGCCAGGATTGAAACCTGACAGTCAAGGCTCCTAACCACTACGCTATCGGCGGCTGCTGTGTTAGTCATGAGTTTAACAATGTTTTGACATCGTCCGAACTCCCTACGCTCGATTTGTTTACACAAAGAGCATCGCTTATACGCTAATGGTAATTCGTGTATCACTTCTCAATATGCTCAACTCAAGATTAGGAAGCTTTGCAAATATATATATTGCAATTGTTACACAGAATTTTCCATGTTTCATTCTCATGAACATTCATCAGGCTATTGTATGAAATCGATGTTGCTTTATATATTTTTTTTTTGTATGTAGTATTGGGTTTGCTAATCAGGCAATCATGGGTCTGCATGGCTTCTTCAGACACTGAAATGTTCATATTTACTTGCCTCTCCACGAGGGCACAAGGTCAGTTTTTAATGTAGGAGAAATTCAAGCTCTGCAAAAAGGATCACTCTGGATAGGAACAAAAATAATTGTCTCTATCAAAAAGGATTTTTCTTCCACTGATTGAAGAGAGAAAAGGTGAAGTGTAGTATTAAAGCAGATACTACACTTTGCTCCTAGCCTTAAGGCCAAGGAATAATGTATACATGTGAAGGCAGAATGAACTCCACAATTTATACTAACATGCTGGATCTCTTTGACTAAAATATTTAATAACATTTCAAGTGATGTAATCTTCCAACAAGTCAATGCCCTATGCCATACGTCAAAAGTTCCAATGGGTTGGTTTGAGAAAAGAAGGGATTACAGTGATGAAGTAGCCCCCTAAATCCTATTGAAACTTTGCGGTTCCATCTAGGGAAAAGAGTGAAAGCAAACAAATTTTTATCAAAAAAAAGAATTAGTGGCCAAACTTCATGAAGAGTGGCAGAAAATGTTATCACTTGCAACAACGAAGTCAATAATATGCAAAAATGAATAAAAGCTGCCATAAAGGCAAAAGGAGGACATACCAGATATTTATTGTCTTTAAAATGGATTTATTAAGGTTTACTCCACTATTCTTAACCTTTAATTGTATAAGTTTGAATCATAATTTCGATTTTTCATTGCTGCTCTATAAGTTTGGCCAAGGCTATATATATATATATATATAACCCCTTTAAGAAACTTGTTTCTTATCGTTGAGCACTTTCAGTTGAATTAAAGTCAGTCAATTTAGCTCTTATGCATAGATCATCATATAACGATTAGATCACTGTCTGATGACGTAAAGAACATTTAAAATTAAAATGTTTAAATTCAACGTTATTTCACGTGGTTAATGGTAGCCGAATGTATGCGGTCTTTGCTAATTGAGCCATAGATGTCTTGTTTTGCTGAGTTTGAATCTGTCGATTGGTGTTAACCGTGACACCCTGCACTGAAGATTCCCGAATGGATGAAACACTAGTGTCTGTAGGTATTTAATTATTATAGTAAAAATATATATATAATTATTATAGTATATATATATATATATGTGTGTGTGTGTGTGTGTGTATATATAAGTGTTTTTTAACATGTTTTATTAACTGTTTGCTCGTATATATATAAATCCACCTCTCATCCATATTTTAAAAGATGGAATCGCCCGATCATTGAAGACAAGATGAAAGCAAGCAAGAAAGCAAGCAAGATCCACAGAGTTTTATAATTATTTATATAAGTACTTCTATTGTTTTTGTTTCCTGAATGTTGATCTCTTGAAACGCCATTGTTTATATGAATTGTATAGATTCTTTTATTTATACAAAAGTCATTCGCTTCATATGTGCAGACATGTTTCAGCTGTACTTTTATTAAAAATTCAGCTTCTTTGGGCCGTTTTAAAGCAGTTTTTACATAAAATGAAATGAATAAAGAAAACATTATATAGAATTAAACGTTTCACACATTAAAACAGATGTTTTAGTCATCTTTCTATCATAGTCAGATATTTCTATCCTCTTTTCTTATACACACACGTATGTTGGTCTATATTGGAATAAGGCAACTATTTAAGATGTAAAATTAGCAAAAATATATGCTTATATGAATTCAATATTTTGTTTCTATTACAAAAGTAGAATTTCCGAATGTTGAAAAAAATGATTGAATTTTTTTATTTCAAATTTTATTTTTTTATTTTTTTATTTTTTCTGTTTAGCGACAATGAAACTCAAGATGATGGCTGCAGTACAGACTTGAGTATTGTCATCTTCTATAACATAAATCTCACCTATCTGTTTAAATGTATGTTTGTATGTCAGCCTAAAACTTTCAACAGAGGCGACGGATTTTCACGAGATTGGTATCGTTTTGAAGCTTGACCCTTCAGACGACAAATATTGAAAAATTGACTAAAAGCATTAATTCCTTTACCCTCAATTGGGCACTTTTCTACAAGGAGGGGTCGCTTTTTTCGGTGATATTTTCAAAAGTCATCCCCTCTTTTCGATTTTCTAGCCTTAATTTAAGCCTATGCCGCTTCCAGTTTGGCAATAGATACGACAAAGATGTCAGGGGTTTTTTCACATTCTTTTTCTTCTTCAGGGTATGGGTTCGAGCCTGCCTGCCTGCCAGCTATCACTTTTTTTTTTTTTTTGCTCAACACACACTTTAAAACACCCGGGCAATGCCGAGAACCAAGGCTAGTCACCTAATATTTTCATCAAACAAATGTAAACTGAATGTGTCTTATTTTTAGCCCGCCGTCTATTTATCATCTCTAGTAGAAATATGGCAAGTATGCAGACCCTGTGCAAAGGGTACAGCTTCATTGTTCTGCTGGAACATCGTATGACGTGTGACCTCCAACTGAAGCGTATTGTCTTCTACACTTGCATATAAAAACACCATTTAAGTAAAAGTAAAATATAAATACATAACACTGTTTTCCCTTCTTTCAGTTTTGAGATACAAAGGATACCTCCTGTAAGGGTACTTGTACAAAGTGAAGTAAAGTTTGCATAATCATTAGCCACATGCTGAAGGAACTGTTTTGCATGAAAAATAAATATTTGATTCTTGGAATGTATCTATATTGTTATTCTTTCATTTAGCATAAAAAAACAAGTAATGGTACGCACAAAGAGTGAGCTATCATTGAACACACATACACACACATATATCTATATATGTGTGTATATATTTTGTCAGCCCCTTTAAGAAACTCGTTTCTTATTGTTGAGCATTTTCAGTTGAATTAAGTCGGTCAATTTAGCTCTTATGCATAGATCATCATATAGTGATTAGATCACTCTGACTGACTTAAAAACATTTAAAAATAAAAATGTTTCATTTCAATGTTATTTCACGTGGTTAAAGGTAGCTGAATGGATAGTCTTTGCTAATCAAGCTAGAGATGACTTGTGTTGCTGGGTTCGAATCTATCGACTGCTGTTAATCGTGACACCCTGCACTGAAGATTCCTGAAAGGATGAAACACTAGTGTCTATATGCATTTAATTATTATAGTAAATATATATATGTGTGTGTGTGTGTGTGTGTGTGTGTATATATATGTATATATATATATATACACACACAAACACAAACTCTCACCTAAAAGTTGTGTTTTTGTCACACTGACATTGATATTAAAAGCCTACTTTGTCTATTTTAAAGTTATTAAAACAAACATATTAATATATTCAGTTATGAATAGACGAGTGACTTCATGAAGTTAACTAATTTGCATGTTCCTTTGAAAAACGAGCGTTCATTGATTAAGTATTTATTTTTATGATTTCTTATTGGATGATTGATTTCATTTAACTATTACGTTCAGTTCTAGTTATGCACATTTTCTACATTGTGTATAATTGCATAGCGTTTAGATGAAACAGTTCTCTCACATATATATATATATATATATAGTATGTTTATTTCTATAAACATTACTGATTACATATGTGCATACATGTTTCAATAGTGCCTCTATTCAAAGGGATCATTTCATCAAACTAAGAAAAAACAAAATCCACTCTAAAACCATCTCAAGGCTCATTCATTTTATATAAAAATGTTTGGGTCAGCATCTATCAAGCACTTATCATTGGCTAGTATTTAACCATAAAGTATTTTTGTACCTACTTATCCTTATGGCTTATGTATTGTCTGGGGCGATTTCCATTTATTATATAAATCTCAGCCATCTGTGTGTGTTTGTTTGTATGTTTGCTTAAAAACTTTTATTATCTGCACCGAAATGGCATGAATAGGTGATCATTAGAAAGAATGATCTCTCGAACAAATAAGATCAAAGAATTAGAAAAAATCGTCAATTATTTCATGTAAAAACGTCATTTTGTTTGAAGGGAAAAACTTTGCTTTCAACACTGTTTGTAAATTGTGAATGTGCGAATGGTCGATTTGTTTTTTTTTTTTGTTTTAAAAAGCTAAATTTGCAATCTCATAACATTTGTCGTCCTGGTCCAGTTTATAGTTGAGAGCATTGCCAAGGCTGGTGTGAAGAAGGTGGGCTCTCTCTACCGTGCTAGAAAACTACTTACACCTGAAAGTATCCTGTACCTCTATAAGGCCACCAATCGCCCATGTATGGAGTACTGTTGTCACATTTGGGCTGGTACATCTGCTACTTTTCTCTCACTTCTTGACAGGGTTCAAAAGAGAGTCACCAACCTGATAGGTCCTAAACTGTCATCTAGGCTTCAGCCTCTGTGCCATCGACAAAATGTTGCATTCCACTATCTGTTCTACAAGTACTTTAATGGTAAATGCTCTGATGAACTACAAACACTGGCACCCCCTCGACGTGAACAACCCCAACAAACCTGACAAGCAGCTAAATCCACGGCCTTTACAGTAGAGATCCCTAGGTGTAAGAAAGCCTTCTACTCCAATAGTTTCTTTCCCAGAACTGCTAGACTTTGGAACTTGTTCTGGGATTCTGCTTTCCTAATTGTACTGACATGCAGAGGTTCAAGTGTAATGTGAACAGACATCTTGCTACTCATCTCCCTTCATAATACCACTGCAACTTATGTCCCTGATAGTAGCCCCCTACTTCAAAGTGGCACTGTGCCTTGTTTGGGGTGAAAATCTGAATTAAAAAAATAAATGTTCGCTTATGAACCTAACTTTTGTGAGTTCGCATCCACCAGATGGCAATTTTTCTTTTTGCTTACAAAATTTTCCTTTTGGTTTTGCTTCTGGCTTATGGCACCCAAGTCCTGTTTTTTTTATTTATTATTTTTTAACCATATTTCACGACCTAGCAATAATGGGCGCCCCCCCCCCTCGCTAGTTTAAGAATAAAACTTACAAAGAAATCCATCGGACATTAGCAGTAAAAACTCAACGGTTGATACAAAAACATCAAGTAAAGTGTAACGATTATCGAAACATGGAAATAAATAGAGACTTGCCACTAGGATTTTAACGAAAACCACTTGTTTTTGCCAATGAGCGATTATTGACTTGTGAGAAAAAAAATCTTGACAAATACTTTTTACATGTTTATACATTCAAAATCTGAAATGAAACTTCAAACACTGATTGGTGACAAAAACGATATTGACTATAATGATGTTTTTCAGTTTATTAACATGGAATTATGGTTGGAAAATATATTGATTTTATTTTCAACTTTAGACATATCGAAATTACATAATATTAATTGATTTCAGTTTCTGAATTTTGGAGATGAGGATTGATTATCTGTATTATTTGGATTATTTGCACAGACCCATAGCGTAGTGGATAAAGTACTTGTTAAAATTCAGTTGTAAAGTTACACTCTTCTGGATGTTTAAAGTTCAATCCCCAGTGTGAGCAACACTTAACCCACAATTGCGAATTACTTAGGACTTCGATCCAACTGTGGCTGACAGAACGAGAGTATGCTACCCTTGTAGCTTAAATAAACGATTCTGTTCAAATTTCTGTGCAAATTGCTGTGTTCACCAGAAAGATTCCCAAGTTTGACAAGATACACCTGAAGAAGGTCAAAGATTACATTGACTGAAACATTGTGAAAATAACACTCAAGATGAGAACAACAGTCCAGAGAATCCAAGTAAAATGAATTTATTTCAGATTGAAATTTAAAGAACGAATGTAATTTCAAATTTCAAAAATCAACAATTCTTTATTTTTAATAACCATTGTATTCTATAACCTTTTTTTTGATGTGTTATTTGCTGATTTTTTTTTTAACTTGGTTTTAGACGTGATATAAAAGCTAGAGCAATTTCAATGGCAAAATTATATGTTTAGATATACTTATTAGGTAAACACAGACAAATCAATATTTATTTATCTTAAAAGAAAATGTTTGACCTGACCTGATAGGCCACACCCTTTAGATTGTTATCCTGTAGGCTTAGAAGTTTTGACAAACGAACCAATCAAATTGGAGAAAGTTTTGTTAGAAAATGACTAAGATAATTCAGCAGGTCATTGGAATGTTTAAATTAGAGTCACATAACAGTGAAAGATTTCATTTGTGTGGGTGGACATTGAGCAACTATATATATATGTGTGTGTGTGTGCATATAATTTTATTTAAATACATTACTGTTTGTTTTATAGTATTTAAAAACAATATTGGGTCTTGTAGAACGTATGGAGTACTTTGATGTTTTTTACAATTAACTTGTGATTATATCTATCTATATATGTATAAAAGTGAAAGTGTGTCTGTCTGTGTGTGTATCTATGTGTCCGTGTGTGTACATTTCCCTACGCAAAAACTCTGTCAATTTTAAGTCTACAGACTCGAGATTTGATATACAGGGTACTGAGATTTGGGAAAATCGATGTGACTGGTTTTCGGCCAGAAATTTGGTGATTAAGGGGTCAAAGTTAAACTATTTGATCTTTGAGAACTCTACCAAACTCCTCCGACAATTTTGGGTCTAAACACTTGAAATTTTAGATACAGGTTCATTGGACATTGAATCTAACTTAATAACTTAATTTGAGCCCAAAACAATAAATTTTAAGGGGTCAAAGTTAAAAAAAATCAACCACTTTTTTCTTTTTTTTTTTTTTGCTCAACATACATCTCCAAATACCCGGGCAACGCCGGGCACCCATGCTAGTATATCTATAAAAGTGAAAGTGTCTGTCTGTGTGTCTGTAGATTTTCCTTCGCAATAACTCAGTCAATTTTCAGTCTACAGACTCGAAATTTGATATACAGGGTACTGAGATTTGGGAAAATCGATGTGATCGGTTTTCAGCCAGAAATTTGGTGGTCAAAGTTAAACTATTTGATTTTTGAGAACTCTACCAAACTCCTCCGACAATTTTGGGTCTAAAATCTTGAAATTTTAGATATAGGTTCCTTGGACATGGATCTAACTTAACTCAATTTGAGCCTAGAACAATAAATGTTAATGGGTCATAATAGGGGTCAAAGTTAAAAAAATTGACCGTTTTTTTTTTTTTTTTCCTCAGCATACACCTCCAAACACCTGGGCAACACCGGGCACTTATGCTAGTATCTCTCTCTCTCTCTATATATATATATATATATAAAAGTGAACGTGTTTGTGTGTGTACATTTCTCTACGCAATAACTCTGTCAATTTTCAGTCTACAGACTCAAAATTTGATATACAGCATATGGAGATTTGGGAAAATTTTTGTAATCCATTTTCGGCCAGAAATTTGGCTGTCAAGGGTTCAAAGTTCAACGATTTGACCTTTGAGAACTCTACCAAACTCCTCCAACAATTTTGGGTATAAACACTTGAAATTTTAGATATAGGTTCCTTGGACATGGATCTAACTTAATAACTTGATTTGAACCCAAAACAATAAATGTTTAGGGGGTCATAATAGGGGTCAAAATTAAAAAAAAAATTGACCTCTGCAGCCTCTACCAAATTACTCAGACAATTTCTGGTCTAAACATTTGAAATTTTACATAAAGGGTATTCAGAGATAGGGCAAGCCTTTTAATCGGTTTGGATCGAGAATTTGAGCTACCAATATATAAATGTATGTATGTATGTTTGCATGTCTGCCTAAAACTTTTGACAGAGGCGACGGATTTTCACAAGATCAGTATCGTTTTGAAGCTCAACGCTCAGACGACAAATATCGAAAAATTGGGTAAAAAAACATTAATTTCTTCACCCTCAACTGGGCACTTTTCTACAAGGAGGGGGGGGTCGCTTTTTTCGACGATATTTTCGAAAGTCATCCCTTCTTTTCGATTGTCTAGCCTTAATTTAAACCTATGTCACTTCTGGTTTGGCGGCGGTCGTAACAGCAAAGATGTTATGTTTTTTTCCTGTTCTTTTCCTCCTTCGCGGTACGGGTTCAAGTGTACCTTCTTACTACCACTTTTTTTTTTCTCCACACACACCTCCAAACACCCGGGCAATGCCAGGCACCCATGTTAGTAGAGAAATAAAAATAAAAAGGAACAAACCGAGTTATGTGTTCATCAACGTTTCGTCTATATTTCGAAACTTCCAGGGATAAGGGTTATTGTAAGTACAGTACGTTAGTGTGGAGATTTAATAAAGTGTCTACTTAAGGGGGGGGGCGTTCATCAGGAATTTGTTTACGTTGGGCTTGAAGACATCCAGGTTGTAGTCAGGTGGGAAGCAGGCAGACGGAACAGAGTTCCACAGGTGTGCAGTTCTAAGAAAGAAGCTTTGTTCATGGAATCTGTGTTTTGATTTTTTTTTATTTAATCATTATTGCAACAAGTGTATGCAGCAAACTAAATTTTGCATCACTGATTTGGGACGACACACCCTTAATTCTGCCACATCAGCATGTGCCGATTGTACGTTGTGTCAATGAAGGATTGTGTTTCTAATTGTCTCTTGCTCTGTGATATTTCTACCCACGCAGAACCTTTCCACTTATGACATATGATCTTTCATCGAAATGAGCAAAGGTGAAGCAACACTCCCAATTCAGAGGTCAGGTTTCAAATAAGTATTGGGGCAATAGTTTTTCAAACCTAAAATTAATCGGCAACTTGTTTATAGTACAAGTTCACAAAATCTGGCGCTTTTATTCATTATTCGGCTTATCTGATGATTCTGTGTAAATCTTAACAAAATTAACAAACAGCGTGTAAAACATATTAAAATACTACTACCAATAATGATGATATGTATAGTTTTTTTTTCGAGTTAAAACATGGACGTTTTTTGGAGTTATTAAATTTGTGCTCATTTTGGCACTAAATACTTATCTCTATCTACTTAACCGTGCATCAAACGGATAGCATAATACTTGGCTTGCTGCACCTAATTATAACACAGGTTCATACAAAATTTCAACAACATTGGGCCAGTAGTTTCCGAGCAAAAGAGGAACAGGCAGACTTAAGAGAAATATAGATGGCAGCATATAAAACAGATGTTAAACTATTACGACTACTACTACTACTACTGATGATGATGATGATGATGATGATGCATGTTTTTTTTAATCGATCAAAAGTTAAAACATGGGGTTTATTTGTCAGATCATGTTAAGTTTTTTAATGAAACCAGAATATTAAGAATAAAACTAATAGAATACAAAGTTATTTGGATTCTGAAACAAATTCTTACGTAAGTATTTTGCAGACATAAGTTACAAAGTTGCAGGGAGGTGTCGACGTCCTCCTACATACAGCATTGGGAATTCCCAAATTGGTTACCCATCTGGTACTCACGAGACCCAATGTTGCTTAACTTTGGTAATCTAACGCGAACCATTGTGTCAACACGATTATGTTGTACTGTAATGATATATACAGAAATTTAATTGCATCATTATGTAAACCATATAACATAAAAGCTTGTGGTTTAGATGATTAAGTGCATCTTGTTATTAGACATCGTTTAACTAATACATTAAGAGGTAATTAATGTTAAACTAAATGATTCTTACGAAATTAGTACTTAATTTTATTATCTATTTTTTATTATCTCACTGGCAGGATAGGGGAGGGGGGATTGCTCAGTGTTGTCCGGTTGCAAAATATGGTTAAATAATAATAAAAAAAACTGGACTTGGGTGCCATCAGCCAGAAGCGAAATCATAAGCAGAAAAAAAAAAAATGCGGCATGCTGGATGCAAACTCGCAGAAGTTAAGTTCTTAAGTGAATGCATTACCGATGGGACCATAATGACACAGATGTTATGATGCTGCAAATTTATCTTTTTAAAATGAAAGAACGAAAAAACTGTTCACGCATGCACATTTTACAAACAGCATCAAAAGCAAGGCTTTTACCTGATCCCCTTCAAACAAAACAACATTTCTACATGAAATAATTGACGATTTTTTCTAATTTTTCGATGTTATGTATTTAAGAGATCACTCTTTCTAATGTTCATGCCGTTTTGATGCAGATGACAAAGATTTTTTAGCGAACATACAAACACACATACACACACACTAACACACAGACATTTGCCCTTTCTATAAGAGATGATTGGTCATTAATAAGTAATCACTAACAAATGCGTATATTTATACTATTGATCATAATAATTATTCTATCTGATGATGTCTATTTTTATGCTGGTGTTTCATTTAACTTAAACCTAGTTTAAATCCAACTTTACTTATATATTTAATCAGTTCATTTGTATATTCAGCTTGAATTTATGTTTGCATGTTTAAATGACATGGAAGATGCTAAATCATTAAATATTAAATGTAATTCAGATAATAGGGCCTCACATCAATGATGGGAAAAATCGTTGAGAGGAAGTCTCTGAAATGATACACATTTTCTCCTGATGACCCAGCATTATCTGGAGGCTTAAATGAAATACCTCACAAATGAAAACAGCTGATAAACACAATCATATACAAATCTACAAGGTAATCTATTTTTTTCAAACAATATCTTCCAATTATTTTAATTGAAATTCATTATTGAGATGAGTATTATTTATATTAATTTATTTATTGCGGACTATTATTCTCATCTTTATTAGTTGTTGTTTCATGACGTTTCGGCCAATTATTCCTCTGACCTTCATCAGGTGGTAACCGCGACAGATAGGAACTTCGAATCTCCTAACTGCATTCTCGGCAATCACTGACAATCACTGTGATTGCTGAGAATGCAGTTAGGAGTTCTTATCCGTTGTGGTTACCACCTGACGAAGGCCAGAGGAATAATTGGCCAAAACGTTGTGAAACAACAACTAATAAAGATGAGAATAATAGTCCGCAATAAATGAATTAATATCTTGCAAGTTTGATAAAAAGATTCCAGAGTTTGATAAAATACATCTGAAAAATGTCCAAGGTTATATCGACCGTGCAAATAACACTCAAGATGAGAACAGTACTCTGAAGAATTCAAATAATATGAATAACAATATCTTATGTTGGTCGTTCATTATATATACACATATATGCATACATGTGCATATATATTAGTGCTGGGATGATTAACTGGAATTGAAAAATGGGGTATCAGAATTGGTATTGGAATCAGAAAAATTTGTGCCTATATTCCGATCACAAAAACGATTCCTTTAATCATTTTTTTTTTATTTGATTTTGTTTTTAAAAAAATCTTCCACTGCTGGTAGTAATAATACAATAATGATATATTTTGATTTAAACTTCAAGTAAAACTAAAATCCATAGATCCTCCAACCATACATGTTTTTCTGTTTGAGAAAATATATGCACATTTAATATGCGATTTTTTTTTTTGTGTTAATCAGGACAACATGCCGACTTTATAATTAAATATTTAGAGATTTATAAAGAATCAGAATCGGTAATTGTATTAGAATCAGGAATTTAGTATGGAATCGGTGGTTGTATTGGAATCAGGAAAAACATTTTAATTATCCCATCACTAATATAGATATACATAAATATAAGTCTACTTGTTATTTTATACACATACATATATAGAATGGAAGATTTCTGGTGGCCTCTGTTTGAAAAAGAGAGGCACTGCAATCAAGAGGCCAAGTGGATCCTGGATATAGCCCAAAGATACAAAAGCAAACCAGAAATGCCAGAGCTAAAGATAATGCCTAGAATGATTAAACGAAAGTTGGTTCGATTCCAGAATAACAAAAAGCCTGGAATAGACTAATTAAACTAATTTCTGGCTTAAACAACAGCACTTTATAATCATTGTGGAAGCTGCTTCATCAGACTGTTGAGGGATAAAAAAGATACACACCAGCATGACTATTAAAAAGTGATACCATTCTCGTACCTAAATTGAGTGAGACAACACTCTAGTAAATATAGATCTATCTGATGTCTCACTATCAGAAATGCTGTACTAGGGCATAGTTGGACAAAGAACAAGCAAGATGCAAGAGGAAGTGCTTAGGCACCAAGGACCAGTTATTGATAAATAAAACCATCCTCGAAGACTATAGAAAGAGACAGAGGAATCTAGGCATGGCTTGGATTGATTATCAAAAAGCCATATGGTAGTGTGCCCCACAGGTGGATATTACGATGTCTTGATTTACATAAGATCAATCCCATAATCAAGAAAATCATGACTGAACACATAAAGATATGACAGACAGCAACAACATTAAACCAGAGTAATCAGAGAATAAGAATCCTTGATGTGAAAATCCAAAGATGAATTTTCCAAGAAGATAGTTTACAGAGATCTACTAAGTAAACTACTCAATAAAAGTCGGTGTGCTTACAACTTAAGCTAGGGCCACTAACAAAACCCAAACAAAAAAAATCAACCACCTAATTTTCATGGATGATCTCAAGCCAGTTCAGATGTTGACTTAAGTTGACTCTTACAGATACTTTCTTAAATGATATTGGAATGAAATTTGGTCGGGGAAAAATGTGCTAAGTACTCCATTAATGACTCAATTCAACATGGTGAAATGAGAAAAAAAATAGGTAGAGAATATGTATACAAGGTAAAAATAATTTGTGAAACCCAGCTCATAAATAAAAACTGTAACTTCCATTAACCAGCTTACCATACCAGTAACATATAGCTTTGGTATTATTAACTGGCCACAAACAGACATTAATAGGTTAGATACTAAAGAAAAAAAAATGTTGACACTGTACAGAGTAATGTACAGAAACCAGTATCTACCAAGGCTATATCTGCTCAGAGGAGCAGGGGGTAGAAATCTCTCAGATTGACTACCGACACCAAGCCACTATTGTGACCATTAGGCAATATCTGATGAGTTCCTAGAATCCATTTTTATTACTTTTATTGTCATCGAAATCAGTGAAATTGCCCATTTTTCATCCAACTCAATATATTGCCTGCTCTAGTCAGAACCACCCACTGCGGTCCACCAGAAGCAAGTTTCACATGCCCTCTCGCAGTTACTTAATCCACAATACATTGCACTCTAGAGAATTTACTGTTGACTTTATAAAATCATTTTTATATAATGGCTTGAATTAAAGTCTAAAATGCAGAAGTCAAGTATCATGGTTCAATTATGCACTAAACAGCAACATTCATTCTGAACGCACCCCTGTCTTATCAAAGAACCTACTGTTGATTTTATAAGGCAGACCCTTCTCCTTGAATGGTGATAAAACTTCTCAAATACATTTGCGATGTTAGGTTATATAAGGGTGTTAGTTTTGGTCAAAATTGGCCTATCCAGGATTTTTTTATCAATTCTCGATATTTATTGGAAGCATTTCTATACTAAGCCTATCTCCCAAATACATGAAGTACATTTGTGCAAAATTTTAATAAAATCAGCCCAGCCATTTTGTGTCTATAGAGAACTCTCTCTCTCTCTCTCTCTCTCTCTCTCTCTCTCTCTCTCTCTCTCTCTCTCTCTCTCTCTGTCATACACACAAAATGTTATATATAAGTAGAGATATACAAATGTAAGAATCCAAAGGAGTGGTTAGTTGTGTTCTATTTGCAGGTGACATTTTTATTACCTCACACCCAGATAAATGTACCCTGATGGTCCACTTCTATTCTTCATGGTTAGTAGCCATTCTGCAACATATAAGGGATTGGTTTTTCTGAGCTTGAATGTATTCAGAAAGAGAAGGAGAGAGCATAAGTTAGAGAGAGTGAAACTTAAAGAGAGAGTAAGAGTTTGAGATTTTCTCTGCTGTTTCTGAATTTTTGAGCCGAGGATTGGTTATTTGTATTATTATTCATCGAACTACTGTTCGCATCTTGAGTGTAATTTTCACAACGTTTCGGTCGATATAACTTCCAACTTTCTTCAGGTCTATTTTGTCAAACTCGGGAATTTGGACGGAATTTCGAGCAGAACCTTTTATTTATTTCACGCAAGAATCCGTGGCATAGTGGTTAGAGTACTGGGAAAACTCAACTGTAAAAAGTGATATTCTCCTGAAGGTTGAAGGTTCAATCCTCAGTGTGGATGACCAAAATATACATTTGCGAATTACTTAGGACCTCTATCAAGTCATGGCTGACGGAACAAGAGCATGAAGTAAATAAAGGATTCCGTTCGAAATTCCATCTAAATTCCCGAGTTCGACAGAAGCATTCCCAAGTTCAGCAGAGATTTTCTAGTTATGCTTATATCACATACAACTATCTTTAATTCTCTATTTCATATACATTATATATAATGTATTTGATATATATATATATATATATATATATACTAGCAAAAGTACCCGTTGTTGACTGGGTTCAAAAACAGCCTACAGAAAATGGACTCTGATTTATGAAAAGTATGATAGGTTATGAAAAGGAAGGGTTGTAAAGAGATAGCTTCGAATTTGGGAGCATCAAAACCAAAGCAAAATATGATGAACCCCATAATTTATTATAGCATACCTGTTCACACTGAAACACTTGTCACAATATTCTGTGGATCTATATTAAAAAACCTTGTTAAACTTTGTGACATATTTCCATTCTATGGAGGTCAGGTGCGAACGAACACCCAATAATTTTATTATAACATATTTCTTCAATCTGAAACATAATTATCAAAGTATACTTACGCAGATAGATATGAAAAGTCTTTATTAAAGTTTGTGCCTATTTCCATTCTATGGAGGCCAGGCACGAACGCAGACCCCACAATTTTATTATACCATCCCTATTTAAGTTAAAACATACTTATCAAAGTATTATTATGTACATCTATATCAAAAACACTTGCAAACGTTTTTTCAATTTTTTAATTTTTTATTTCCATATTTTGTGGACCAGGCGCGAACGCAGACCCCACAATTTTAATGAACCACCGTTCTGCCAGATCAAACATACCCATTCCTGTGTCTCAATACATCTTCTCTCATTATATGTAATCAGTTTTTTAAAATAGTCAACCATATAGGAGCCTATTTGTGACCAGACACACACACACATTCAGCTATATATATATATATATATATATATATATATATATATATATTAGTGATGGGATGATTCCAGTATTTTTCCTGATTCCGATACAATTACCGATTCCGTACTAAATTACTGATTCTGATTCTTTATAAATCTCTAAATATTTAACCATAAAAGTGTTATAACCATAAAAATACATCTTAAATGTGCTTATATTTTCACAAACGTAAAAACACACTTGTGAAGGGGTGGTCTAGAAATTTTAGGCTTACTGGAAGTTTTAATCAATAAATATTTATTATTATAACTATAACTTATTACTATAAGCAGTGGAAGATGTTTCTTAAACCAAAATCAAATAAAAAAGATAATTTAATGAACCGGTTTAGGCATCGGAAATAGGCTAAATATTTTTCCGATTCCGATGCCCCAAAAAGCTTTGATTTTTCTGATTCCGATTAATCATCCTAACACTAATATATATATATTCTCACATAAAGACCATATACAACCATATTTTATTCTCTCTTTCATATACATTATATATATATATATATATATATATATATATATATATATATATATATATATATATATATATATTAAGGATCATTATCTTTTTTTATTCCTAATGACACATGATGTGACCGCCTGATAAATTTTTGTATGATTGTTAAATGCCTAAATAATTATCATTATAAACTAAACTTTTGTATAAGCAACATCACCTGAAAAGGTCTTTAGTTACTTGTAACTTATTGACAGAAATATGCTCATGAATGTGTAGCGATATATTACTACTTATGCAAAATAAATAAGAAGTGTGTATATATATATATATATATATATATACAAATAAAAAGGAACAAACCGAGTTATGTGTTCATCAACGTTTTGTCTTTATTTCGAGACTTACTCTGGATGAATGAAACATAATTTAATTGTAGAAACACAGGTTAAGCCACTCACACCATACAAACACCTCCTATAATAATTAATACATATAATCTCAATCAATAAATTACATAACGAGAACACCCTCATTTCATTTCAGGTACACACCTATATTTTAATTTTAACAGACATATTTTTTCCAGAAAGGATATTAACTGCATCATATTTTTTAAAAAATACATTAACGGCTATATGACGTTACTAAAAATCTCCCTCTCTTTAACAACGCAAGCCCCCCCCCCCGCCTCTTTTTGAATTTTCAACGTCTTTTTTCGCTGCTGAAATGGAACAGCGTAACACTTTTCACCAGAAATTTTTCAAATATTTGTATTGGTGTTTTTGTTTTTCTTAATTTCATTCATCCAGAGGAAGTCTCGAAATAAAGACGAAACGTTGATGAACACATAATTCGGTTTTGTTCCTTTTTGTTGTGAAGGAACATAACTGGCTATACACCGGTTACAAACTGTATATATATATTGGACTGTTTGGCAGACAGCGGCAGACAAGCAGTCGCAGTAAGACGGATAGTCTTACGTTTTGATTATCAGACTTTCTTCCCCATACTTGTTACTATGTACTTCTATTTACCTTAGGCGAGCAGCCTTACGTTTCTGTATTATAAATAAACCCCATTACACATACCACTCGGTGTAACTCACGTTTGTCTTTATTTCCTAAGTATTTAGGAATATAACAATGGCGACGAAAGGATGTTCTTTCTCTTAACAGAGATAAATTACCGTACCAAGGACTGTGTACAATGCAAGGATTTTTTGTTTTACGAAAAAAACAAACTACACAAGGATTTTTGACCACGTGCGTCAATGAATTTAAAAATTTTTCCTACCTAAAGTAGCGAAAAGTACGGATTTTTCTTCGTAAAGAACTCACAAGAAATTATAGAAACATGTTCAAGGTAAAGTGGAATTTATATTTATTTTGACAAGTAAAAAAAAAAAAAAAAAAAAAAATGGTCGCAAGTTGAATTCGAAACTACACTAAAGGATTACGAGTTTCGAAAGAAAAAATATAAATACAACGACTATTGTACCATTTTATGCCACGTGGGAACGGCAGCCATATATTTTTTTTTTTTTTGGAAAATTAATTGTTTGTTATTGCCTTTATATAAATAATTGGAACTATTTGTCGTGGGAAGTAAGAAATATTTTGTGTATGAACTTACGTTGTTGGAAAAAAAAAAAAAAAAAAAAAAAGAATTATTTTACAAAGCCTGTTGAATTACTATGGATGAACTTTGTTGAAACGTGTTGTGTCTGCATATTGCTACTAATTTACGATATACGTAAATTTACGATTTTTCTTTGGAATTATTGTGTAGAATTCGAAAAGACATTTTTGTACTAGAAGCTAACATGGAACAATTAGCAGAGTTAACTAAGGCTCTAGCCCTTAGCATCCAGGAACAGATAAAAATGACTCAACAATTTTTAGCGCAACAACAACAACAACAAATTCAACAACAACAGCTACAGCAACAGCTGCAACAACAACAAGAAAGAACACAAAAAACTTTAGAGGCACAACAAGAACAAACAAACATACTACAACGACAAATGTCGACACAGCAAAAGAATTTAGAAAAGCTAATTCTAACGTCGACCGGGAAGAAGACTAATTTTTCTGCCGAGGGTATTTCAAATTCACTAACGGAATTTCGTTACTCCCCGGATACTGGTGTTACTTTCCCTGCATACTACAGAAGATACGAAACAATTTTTACGAAAAGATGTTTAGACTGGACCGATGAGGAAAAAGTTACCCTGCTACTACAAAAACTGGGTACTGATGAAAACACCAAGTATGCAAATCTAATTCTACCAAAAAAAACGGAGGAGGTTTCGTTCGAGGAAACAATTAGTACCTTGTCGAAAATATTTGATAAAAGGGATAGCCTATTTCACTCTAGATACAAATGTTTGAACATTCAGAAGGCAGAAGCTGAAGACTATCTAGAATATGCTTGCACTGTGAACTGTTTATGCGAATCATTTAAATTGAATGAAATTTCCGCAGACCAATTTAAATGTTTAATCTTTGTACAAGGTCTCACAGCACCAAGGGACAAAGATATACGTTCACGGATCCTAACAATTATGGAGGCGGATCCTAACATAACATTGCAAAAAGTCACTGAAGAGTGTCAACGTCTGATTAACATAAAGAAAGACAACACTCGCATTGAAGAGAAAAATATTTTTAAGGTGCAGCAAGTAAAAAGGCAAGGGACCACAAGAAAGTCCAGGTTCCAAGAACACAGGATCCTTAAAGGATACAAAGACCCAAAGCTAAAGTGTAAATGTTGTGGTAGTTTAAGACACAACAATAAGACCTGCTGGTTTAGGAACAAAATATGTTATGAATGTGGTCTCAGAGGTCACAAGGGAACATACTGTGCCCAGAAGAAAAGACAAGGGACCGATAATGTAAATACGCTTCGCATGAATAAAGAAAAAAGCTGCGAAAGACGGAAATATGTTGATGTTCGGATAAATGGACATCTGGTTACATTGCTTCTGGATAGCGGTGCAGATATTAGTATTATAAATGAAGATATATGGAAAAGGATAGGTCGACCTGAATTAACGAAAACCAGAAAGACGGCGAGAAGTGTGTGCGGCAAAAGATTAGAGTTCAAGGGAGAATTAAAATGCAAAGTGACATTCGCTAACCAGACTCATAAATCCAAAGTGTACGTCGTACCAGGAAAGAATACATGCCTGTTTGGGGTAGATTGGATTGTCCTGTTTAATTTATGGGAGAAACCCATAAATTCGTTTTGTAACGTTTTAACTGCAGAAAAAGCAAACCAAAGGGAAGACTTCCTGAAGGATTTGAAAACTGAATTTCCCAATGTTTTTGCTGAAGGACTAGGACTCTGTATTAAGACAGAGGCAAAATTTGAATTAAAGAAAAATGCCACTCCAGTATTCAAACCTAAAAGGAATGTGCCTTTTTCAGCGATGGACGCAATCGAAAAAGAGTTGGATAGACTTCAACAACTGGAAGTCATTGAAAAAGTTAACCACACAGATTGGGCAAGTCCAACCGTGTATGTAAAGAAAAAAAATAACAGAATAAGGGTCTGTGGAGATTTTTCAACGGGTTTAAATGACTGTCTATTGGACCATAATTATCCCCTTCCGTCCGCAGAAGATCTGTTCTCTAAGCTTAACGGAGGAAAAATTTTTTCTAAGATAGACCTCTCAGATGCTTACTTGCAAATTAAGATCAGCGATGAATGCTCCAAATACTTAGGCATAAATACTCATAAGGGCATTTTTAAGCTAAAGAGGCTTCCTTTTGGATTAAAGGTTGCTCCTGCTATTTTCCAGCAAATTATGGACACGATGCTGGCAGGGTTGGAATTTTCAATGGCCTACCTTGACGATATCCTAATTAAAAGTGAAAATTTGCAAGATCATAAGAAGCATGTAAAAGAAGTATTCAAAAGAATACAGGAATTTGGTTTTAAATTGAGCCCAGAAAAATGCGATTTTTTTATGAAAAAAATTAAATATCTAGGTCAAATAATCGACAAAGAGGGTCGAAGACCGGATCCACAAAGGACTGAAGCAATTGAAAAGATGCCTGCTCCAGATTCAGTGACAAAATTAAAATCGTTTTTGGGATTAGTTCAATACTATGCAATTTACATCCCTAACATACATAATTTAAGAGTTCCTCTTAACGAGTTACTGAAAAAGGGTGTTAAATGGAACTGGAATAAGGAATGTGAATCTGCTTTCCAAAATATCAAAAGATGTCTACTGTCAGACTTAGCATTGGCACATTTCAATCCAGAAAAGGAACTAATACTAGCAGCGGACGCCAGTGATTACGGTGTTGGCGCTGTATTACTTCACAAGTATGAGGATGGTAGGACAAAAGCTATCGCCCATGCTTCAAGAACGTTGGTTGCAGCGGAGAAAAATTACAGCCAAATTGAAAAAGAGGCGCTGTCGATAATATTTGGAATTACAAAGTACAATCGATTTCTCCATGGACGATCTTTTATTTTGCAAACCGACCATAAACCCCTACTTACCATATTTGGATCAAAGAAAGGCATTCCCACACATACTGCGAATCGATTACAGCGATGGGCTGTAACCCTCTTAAACTATCAGTTTAAGATGGAACATGTATCCTCAAAAAAGTTAGGACACGCAGATGCATTATCACGGTTGATCCCTAAAAGAAGCGAAAGTTTCGAAGAAACGGTAATTGCTGCGCTTAAAGACGAAAGTGAATGTACAAGTTCAATGTGTAATATGATACGTGAACTTCCGGTAACTTTCGAAAAAATAAAAAAAGAGGCAGTAAATGACATTTTCATTAAGAAAATGAAAAATCAATTGGGATGGATAAAAAAAAATAAAAAGGTAGATCAAACAACGCCTTTTTCCATCTGTGAAGATGTGCTCATGTATGGTGAGAGGATCGTAATTCCACTAACGTTACAGAGGAAAATTCTGAAGGAATTTCATACAGGTCATCCGGGCATTTCGAGAATGAAATCCCTTATGAGAGGATATGTATACTGGCCTGGTATGGACAAGGAAGTTGAAAAATGTGTCAAGACATGCAGAGGATGTCAATTAGCAGCTCGAGATCCTCCAGTAAAAACGACGCCATGGCCAAAGACGGACCTACCCTGGTCACGTCTGCATATTGATTATGCGGGACCTATAAATGGTTATTTTTACTTGATTATTGTAGATTCTTTTTCAAAATGGCCAGAAATATTTAAGTTTAGACATCCAACAGCAAAAAACACTGTGAGTGCGCTTAATGAAATTTTTAGCCGTTTTGGAGTGCCAAAAACCTTAGTGAGCGATAATGGAACAGCATTTACTGCTCATGAATTCAAAGAATTCTGTGACTCACTAAATATTCTACATATGACAACACCTGTGTACCATCCACGATCGAATGGGTTGGCCGAAAAATTTGTAGATACGTTTAAAAGGGCACTTAAGAAAAATCTTACTACGGACACAGACGAACAATGTATTCAAACATTTTTAGCAATTTACAGGGTGACACCAAATCCTAATAATAATGTCAATTCTTCCCCGGCTGAGCTAATGTTTGCAAGAAAGATAAGATCTGTCTTCGATAGGCTGCTACCAGAGAAAAAGAAAGTTTTCAAAAAAAAGAAAACCTTAATACCAAGTGCTTCTCCCCAGGTGAAAATGTATATTTCAAAAATTTTCAAAATGGACGAAATCAGTGGGTTGAAGGTATTATCAAAAAAAGGATTGGGAGCATGGTCTATACCATCCAAGGATTAAGTTTTGTCTGCAAAAGACACAGAAATCAAATACGTCCCAGACTGTCTCCAAATGTGGAAGAGACACCAATGGAAACATTGTGCGATATTTTTGATATACCAAAACCAGCGTGTGTACCGCAAACAATGAATATTTCGCCTGAACCGACCATACGGGCTGGACAGAAACCTTTACCCCGGGTAACGCTGACCAGAAGGAAAAGCGCAAGAAAGAGAAAAGTTACCAGGAGATTAAGCCCTGACCCTAAAAGGAAGAGGTATTTAAGCTAAAATCAGGAAGATTTCAGCTTCAGGGGGAGGTGTTGTGAAGGAACATAACTGGCTATACACCGGTTACAAACTGTATATATATATTGGACTGTTTGGCAGACAGCGGCAGACAAGCAGTCGCAGTAAGACGGATAGTCTTACGTGTTGATTATCAGACTTTCTTCCCCATACTTGTTACTATGTACTTCTATTTACCTTAGGCGAGCAGCCTTACGTTTCTGTATTATAAATAAACCCCATTACACATACCACTCGGTGTAACTCACGTTTGTCTTTATTTCCTAAGTATTTAGGAATATAACACTTTTTATTTCTTTATTTTGTCGGAATACTATTTCCATTATTTTCATTATATATATATAATGAGAATAATAAAAATAGCATTCCGACGAAATAAAAAAGGAACAAACCGAATTATGTGCTCATCAACGTTTCATCTCTATTTTGAGAGAGAGAGAGAGAGAGAGAGAGAGAGAGAGAGAGAGAGAGAGAGAGAGAGAGAGATCAAAAGATTGGAACAAAATGCAACACCTGACAAAAAGTAAACAAAATACCAGAAGGTGCTGAGAAGCGTGGTGAAGCCCTAGATGAATGAGATCCCCACCAGAAGACGCCATACCTTTTCCACTTCCAGCAGGGGTTCACTCTTGCGTACACAAAGCTTCAAAGATGCAGATGTGTCTACTAAACAATGTTCATCACTACTGATCGTTGAATTTGTGGCTGCCCACCTTACCTGACTGTAACTCTTTTGACTATTTTTTCTGGGGTCTAATCGAGGCCTAGATCAATAAGCAAGCTCACAACATGGTCAACACTATGGAGGCTGTCACCGTGGAACAGTTTGCTGCTAAAGAAAGGACACAGTCACTAAAGCGTGCGGCACATTCTGTGATGCCTTGATACTGTTTGCCGGCAATTAAATTGGAAAATAATGGAGTAACTTTTAACTGTTGCTAAATAAATGGTTGGATCTCTGCATATTCAACTTTTGATTTTATTGCGTATTTCATTTTCTTTTTGTCAAGAGTTGGATTTTGCTGCAACATTGTGTATATATCATAAAACAGTTTGGATAAAAACCTACAAAAAGGATAGAAATGTGTGAATATGCTAAAACAATACAATCAAATTGTGAATATATAGATTATCGATAAAATAAAACAAATATAGGTATATATGAATGTTTTTATCAGTTCAATAAGGAAAAAATATCAATGGGATGAGGGTTATAATGCTTTTTATATCTAATATATATATATATATATATATATATATATATATATATATAGGTATTTTTGAAGGCTTAAACCACACCATAGTTTAATCATTTACTTGAAACGCACTCAGTTTGTAAATACCAATCGTAATTAAAAAACAACTTTCTCACGAATAAAGTCTTAATATATAATAGAATATATAATAGAAGAATTCCTATCCTAGAACAGGTAAAATTAATTCCCCCAAACAAAGGATTTTTGCATCTCTTTTATACCCCTTTATGGGAATTAAAATCAATATATAATGAAACAAAACCTTATGTCTAGAATCCTTCTAAAAATTTTGATTAAAATCCATTAAATGATTTTGATCATATAAAATGTCTGAAATTTAAGGGTCTTAACAAGAAGAAATTGAAATTCAGAGAATTTAGTTGAAATTAATCCAATTTAATGCAAATCTGAAAAAGCTGAATTTTCAAATGTGAGGTTGTTCCGATCTGATGCTGCTGAAACACCCTTTTAAAATACTAAAACAAAAATAAAAAATAACTTGTTTGAGGAATATATATAAAATAAAAAAAAAACATTTTACAACAAACACACACATACATATATATATATCAGTAGCTCACTTCAGTCTTGACAGACTATGGATACCCACTATAATGGTGCCTGTGCATAAAATTTTTGTGGCAAGAGTTGTGCAATCTTCAACCCCACCTCTCTGAGTCGGTGTTGCTAAGTACCAGTAGCAAGTGGAGAGCACATACATTAACTAGAATTCCCAAATGGTCATTCATCTGGTACTAGCCAGTCTCACTGTTGCTTAACTTTGGTGATCTGATGAGAACCAGTGTGTCAATGTGTTTATATCGCATATATATATATATATATATATGGATAGTATAATTTTCTAAACAAATGAACCAATTATTATGATCATTTAATTTTTTAGGGTGCACCCATCAAAATTCATTTTCACTGTAAAATCTGTAAAAATAAGTCAAATACAAAAAAATAATAAAGAAAAAATTGCTATGTATCAAATTCTGAGTTATATATATATTCAAATACGTACATAGTTATTTTCTTACATGTGCATAGTTATATGTACACATATGCATATACAGTTATTTACATATGCATAATTATACATAAAAACATATGCATACCTAGTTGTTTCAATAAACACACGTGCATACATGATTATATATACAGTTAGACATATGCATACATAAATATATATATATATATATATATATAGTTTATCTATATAATAATGTATGTATGTATGTGACATACTTAATAAGCATACATATATTCTATCCGTCTGGTAACTTGAAAACTTGAAAAGCAACATTCCTTAAATCGTTCATTACTCTAAAAGGAAACATTACTCCCATTAAAGATAATACAATCATAGTAGGAGGCACTTCCAAAGCTACAAACACACATACATATTACACACACACACATATATATATTACACACACACACACACATATATATATTACACACACACACATACATATTACACACACACACATTATATATATATATATATATATATATATATGAGAGAGAGAGAGTCATATTTTTCTTTTATTATTTAGTGCATATCAAAAGTTACATTCTTAGAAAACTTTTATTCTTAAAATTTTTAAAGGTACAAAACTTTTAAAAACATAGCTGAAAAATAAACAGAAACTGGATAACTATAACAAATGCAAATTCTCATTTTGAAAAATAAAAAAATTAAATCTCTAAAAGATACAAAGTCTGTATCCTAGAAAAAAAAATGATTCCAACCAATACATGGGTATCACCTTATCTTCCAACGCTAATAGGTAGTAAACCTGAATGATTCTAAAAAAGATTTTAAATAAGAATGAATATTCTTAGAATGTGCCCTTTTTATTTGTGCATTGAGCGATGAAAATGTTATGGCATTAGAGATGAATGGACACATAAAAAATGCTATTTAAAAAGAGAAACATGACAGATCAACCAAAAAAAGCTTCTTATTGTGAACCTGACTTGCCAGAAGCTGAGTACCTATTGATCTTCATTGATTCTGAACAACCAATTTATATTATTATTATTTTTTTAATTTAATACTGAAAATATAGAAACATTAGAAACTTTTAATGTGATAACTTCCAAGTAAAACAAACCCCAATCTATGTTTAATTAAAGATTCAACTTTCATTCAATTAAGAAATGGTTCAACTTTCCTTCAATTAAAAAAACCTCAACTTTTATTCAATTAAAGAAAAGTTCAACTTTTATTATATTTAAAAAAATGTGCCACATTCATTCAATTAAAGAAATATTCAACTTTCAATTGAAGAAAGTTTAAACTTTTAATTGGAGTAAGACTCAACTTCAAATTATAAAGCAAATTTCTAATTAGAAAGTTGATTTCGGTTTAGTTTTATTGTTTTACAGAATATCAATACTTTTTAGCATACAATAGAGGAAATAACAGGAATAGAAACAATAATTTTTATTTTTACAATTCAATTAAAAAAGCAAAAAAAATATGAGAATTTATAGTGCAGAAACATAAATTTGCAATTAATTAAATTGAAAAAATATTCTTTTAATAAAACAATTTCAAGAAACATTATCTTAAAACATATCTTGATGAAACTAAAAACGCCGAAAAACTAATATAATTTTCAGTTTTACAATCACATCAAGTAGAACTAAGTTTGTTGGGGTATGTAAAAAAAAAAAAAAAATCAAAGTGCTTGATTATAAGGATCTGACAGCTAAACTCTTCGTCTCTACTATTATATAAAAAGAACTTTGTCTGTGTGTTCATTCCCTATGGACTCAAAAACGGCCGGGTACATTTTTATGAAATCTCACAAAAAAGTACTTTGTGTGCCTGGCAGTGTTCTTAGTTAGGTTTTGTATCGGAATGTTTTCAATAAGTATCATTAATCGAAATAATGCAGTGAAAGAAGGAACAAGCGATTTTGACAAAAGTTAACACCTTACACAGCCTAACATCACAAATGCATTTGAGAAGTTTTTATTGCACAAGCCGAAAGGCTCGATATATAAAATCTACAGTAGGTTCTTTGATATGATAGGGGCACGTTTGAAATGAATGTTTCTCTTTAGAGCACAATAGAACTATGATACTTGACTTTTGCATTTTAAACTTTAATTCAAGCCATTATATATAAAAAATAATTTTATAAAATAAATGGTAGATTCTCTACAGTGCAATGTAGACTACAATGTATTGTGAACGAAGTCACTGCAAGAGGCATGTGAGCTTTTTCTTGCTGCACCATGATGAATCCCTTACTAGAGCAGGCAATTAATCGATCTAACTGAAATATGGGTGATTTCACTGATTTTGATCACAATATGAATGGTAACATTTAATGCTAGTAAGACTAAGCTGCTGCCCTTTAAAAATTACAAGACACCTCTCAAATCACTGATATTCATGACAAATGACACCCTATCTGTAAATTCTTCCTTCAAAATCCTTGGCCTAACATTAGTGAGCAATATGAACTGGAACAAATACATTGAGGACATTGCAAAAGCTGCTGTAAAGAAGGTGGGTTCCCTCTGAGCTAGAAGACTACTCCCACCTGAGAGTATCCTGTACCTCTACAAGGCCACCATTCGCCCATGCATGATACTCCATGCACGGGCGAATTGCCATATCTAGGCTGATTACTACCATTACACTCTCCTCCTTTGATAGGGTCTAAAAAAGAGTTTTCAATCTAATAGATCCCACTTTGTCAACTAAGCTCCAACCCCGGTCCCATCGCCACAATGTTGCATCGCTGTGCCTGTTTTACAAATATTTTAATGAAATGTGCTCTGATGGACTCATTGCACTTGTGCCCTCCCGATGTACATATCCCCAACAAACCTGCTTAGCAACAAAACCACACCCCTTTACTGCTGAGGTCTCTAAATGCCAGAAAGCTTTCTACTCTAAAAGTTTCTTCCCTTGAACAGCTAGACTTTGGAATTCCCTTCCTGCTATCTGTTTCTTTAACTGTACTGATATGCAGAAGTCTGATTGTAATGTAAACCAACATTTTCTTAATCTTTCCTAGGCATGGTCCCAAATTGCAACCCCTTACATTCAAGTGACGCTATGCTTTATTAGGGGTGAACATGAGTAAAAATAAATAAAAAAATAAAAATATTGGAGTGTGAAACATTCGTCAATCATCATTCAATCCCGCACAACGTTGGGTCACCTTACTAGTAAAAATTGTTTAAAAACTATACATTGCATATTCCAGAAATGTACCATGAGCAAAGCGTTACTGTACTTTATTATCAAATCCTAAGCAACTCAAAGAATGAAAAAGGTCCATTTTTTTTTCAAATGGTTTTCATTGTTTTTTGTTGCTGAGGATTTGATATGGATTTTAAGGGACTTTTTTCAATAATGAAGGTCTATCTTTGTTAATTAAACCATGATGCATCTTTGGAATACGTAATGAAATGGGTTTTTACAAAGAAATTTAACAAAATGTTTTTTAAAGTATTTTCTCTTTCGTTTTCTTAATATATGGAGCTGCCTGGTATTACACATGAAGTTCACTTGTTCACTTGTGAGGCAGCCACAATAAAAAAAATAAAAACTTCCACCCCCGTTCTTGCTTATGTTACACTTTTAAATATTCTGTCATATATACTGCTTGCAGTTGAATGAAAAAGTGATAGCCAGATAATGAGGCTTGCAGGTGTAAATTTCATCTATTATATTGTTAGTTTTTTAAAAATAAATTTTTATATACTAGGTACGATCAAAATGAATGCCGATGCTCAAAATGCATAAATATCTTGACCCCTCCCTTTACTTAAAAATTCACCAAAAATCAGGAAATTAACCAATTTTAATTAAATTTTCAGTATTTATCATATAATTATCACGCAATACAATGAACCCATTATTTTTATTTGAATCTTGCTGGAAATGTATTATTTTATTTAAACAAAAAACACTTTTACTAAAGTTATGGTTTTCAGTAGTAAAAAAAAAAATTGAATGAATTTATTTTTACTTTTTGTTTTATAAAAATAAAGCATCGTAAATTTTAACAATAATAAAAAAAAAAATATTTTTTTCAGGAACATTATGAAAAAAGCCCCGAAAATTCGTATTAACAAAATTGATATAACTCAAAGAAAAATTAATTTCTCAAACTAACGATATTATTGAATTAAGCATTGTTTATATTTTCACACAAAAACTATAGCTGTAAAAGATATTTCCATCTTTTTTTTAGATTACATTTTTAGCATAATTTTTATATGTAAGATTCTAATATTTTCCTTGATTGAATGAACGTGCAATCTTCAGTGCAACCTAATTTTTATATAATCTTGAAAAATAAATTTAAAAAATTTAATTTTAAAGCAAGAACACAGAAAAATAAATAAATTAACAAATGGTAAAAATTATATCATGATAAGAATGTACGGATGCACGGCTGGGGAAAAAAGAAAGAAAAGCAGTCAATATTGCACCCCATCCCTCCCTTTAACCATCCAACGTCATTTTCAGATAGCCTTTTGATTTTCTGACATTTTGGGCTTCTGTAGAACTCATGCTAGACGAATTTTCATTTGTTTTGAATGTGTGAAGGCAGAATCTCCCTCTTTTGGGGGCTAATTAAGCTACTTTTTTGTACAAACAAGGTTCTTTTTTAATTTAATTCAATATCTTAGGACTTTACTAATTATCTTGGAAATAGACACAGAAAACTAATATTTATCTTTCAAAGAATTTTTACAATGAATTTATTTAATTTCAAAATTAACTGAACTTGTCAGTTTCCAAATTTCGCCATGAAAACATTTTTCATTATAACTTTTTTTTCATGTGTAAAAATACTTTTTTCCTTTTAGAAATTAACTTTCGGCTTTAATCTTTTAAATACAATCAAAAAGTAATCGGAAACCTACAAAAAAATTATGATAAATCGGCTTTCAAAACTATGTCTCCCTACCAATTTTCCACCATTAATGCATGTACTGATTAAATACTATAGAGTCACAGTTTATCAAGCCTCAGAAGCCACTCAAGAATAAAAGCTAATGAGTGTCAGGTAAACATCCTATGCAATGATCAGGGAATTAGCTAGAGATTAAGTATTTAAGAAGATGGCTCGACAAGAATTTGTTTACATTGGACTTGAAAACGATCATGTTATAGTTAACTGGGAAGCAACATTGTAGTATTGCGTTCCATGAGCAGTTCTGAGAAAAAAGCTCTGCTCATGGAATTTTTGTTTAGTATTAGACAAAGATAGAGAGTACGAGAAACTGCTGACAGTGGTTGTAAATAAAAGAGTGTTTGTTGTGAATTTTTTACAAGAGGAGAGTCATAAAGTGAAGCTCCGTCGAGCATCTGCCATGAAAATAATGATAAAGCAGAGGTAGGCTCATAATATCTCTTCTGTGAGAACGAGGTAGCAGAGAGAAGAGAAGGACATTAGCCACTAGATTTTGAAGTCGGTTTTGTATTCAGTCCAGGCAAGAAAGAGTGCTCTGAACACCTTCTCTCCAGATTTGGCAACAGTACTTCATCTTAAGGCATATTTGGCTCTTATACAGGTAGACAATTGAGTCAGGAGTGAGATACCTTGTGGGGCAGTAGAGTGATCCAATCATTTTTGTGGTGACCTTGGCAATGGATTGGATCTGCTATAACCTGTGATAGAATTTCTGAATATTTTTTAATGATTTCCTTTCATTCGTTTGGATCAACATCTTTTTTGTTTCTCCTGATAGAGCAACCTTTTTCTTCTTCAAGATAAAAATGTTTTTCTTCTTCTTACTTTAAAATGGTCCCCAATTACATGAGCATCTTCTATGTGTATCTTTTAAATGATTTCCACTTCTCTACATGGTCGACTGTTTAATGTGGGCTCAATTCATACATACGAATTCCACAAATCTGAAGTTTGAATTTCAATAAGTTAATAATAAACAAAAATATTCGTTTGTCTTCAGTTTGCCAAAATGCAAATAAAAAATAAATACAGTGGAACCTCTGGACACGAAATTAATCAGTTCCGGCTTGGCTTTCGTAACTTTATCCTGGAAGGTGTTTTACATGTAAGTCGTCTAATCCATTCCAAGCCTTATGAAAACACTTATTAAATTTTATAATAAGGTTGAAACCAGTATGAAATAAGAGCCAAATAATACCTAACCTAACTGTTAATGCCTTCACTTGCTATTTATTTTTTTAATTTTCTTTGATATCTAAATATAAAATTCTATTTGATAAAAAACGACTGAGAGATATGATAGATATGATATAATTTTTTAATCGTAAAGCCACGATCTTAATCAAACTATGAACATGCAGACAGCAAAAGAAAACAGTAATTAAAATGAAATTCACCATTTACTTTCTTAGAGCTTATTTGTGATTTCTAAGAAAAATAAATTCCTTACAAAAATTTCAGAGAGTGTATGCTGAAAATTAAAACAATTTTTTTTCTTCAATCTATATTCTTCAAGTGTGGTAAACTTTTAAAATAATATGTATTTAGGAGGAGGTGTAAATAGAAAAAGTAGTTATACTCTGGGTGAGGTTTGAACTCACAATCTCCCTGTTCATATATGACATGGTAACTGACTGACACATGGGTGAAAGTATGAAATAGTGAAATTATTAAACATATAAAGTATACTGTCTTTCCCATTTTTCCTTTCTCTTTCTTGACTCGAATGTTAATAAGTCCTAAACAACAAAAAAGGAGAAAAAGACAAAATAAATAAATATTGAAAAGAAAAAATCTATTATTAAATTAATAACCAGTGATTTAAGTAGAAGCATTAGGACTTCTGGTTGTAAAAGTAAGAACTCCTCCATCTTTCTTTATTTATGACTAGTAATAAATAAATTTGGATCAGGATTAAATATAAAAATTGATAAAATTTTTGTTAACAACATACCATAAAATCACTGAAAAAAGATGTTTTTATTTAAGCTGTACTGCAAAAGCTATTAATCACAAAAGTGGAGAGAATGGCTTTATTTATACGTAGGTTCACCTTTTGTATTATAATTGTAAGGTTAAAAACTCCCCCATCTTTGTTTATGACTAATAATAGAAAAGAATATTGATCAGGATTAAATATGATAAAATCGATCAAACATTTTTGTTAACAACCGGTCATGAATTCATTGTGTTTTATGCAGTCTGTAGTATAAAAACTACTAAAATTATGGACAGAATAGATTTACTTTATACATTTTAAGATAATGATAAGCACTTTTGAATTATATTTAAATATACAGAAGAAACAAGAAACTTCTGTGCCATGTGCGTGCTTAGATAAACATATACCTAGGTGCATTGTGAAGATTATATATATATATATATATATATATATATATATATATATATATATATATATATGCTTGTTCAGAAAGTAAGGTACCCCTTTCTCTTCTTGGCTGAACACGGTTACTTGAATTACTTCCAATTATGGTAAGAAAAATAACAGGCCACACCTATTTTTCTCTTCTCTTTCTCGGTTAGACAGTTACCGAGAGTTGTCTGACTGGTCGGCCGTGAACAACAAGACATGAGAAATAACGCAAACATTTCATTTCGACTCCCACTCGTTTCTTTTTTTTTAAAAGGTGGGGAGCGAAGAAAAGACATTTTTTATTTGTTTTCCTTTTTAGTTTTGAAGTTTGATAATCGCCTGTGTCATTCGTTACAAGTGCTTGAAAAGGACTTCTCACACCATTCGACATTCAAACAATTTATGAACAAACTGTTATTTTTAAGATGCAACCAGGCACATTTAGAAAAAAAAAAATTTCAAACTTAAGCATGACAGACTAAAGAACATGCTATTTTAAACATAATTATGACAGACCAAATAAAATTTTATTCCTAACTAAAGCATTTAAGATTAAAGAAGATACGTCTGCCCATTAAACCAAGGAGATAATATTTTAAATTTGAGCATGACATTTAAGTGATATTTCAAAATTAAGTGTGACCGACTAACTGAAATATTTCAAACATAAGCATAACAACGAAATGATATTTCAAACTTAAGTGTGACAGATCAAAAGAAATGATATTTTTAATTTAAGCATGACAGACCAAAGGAAATGATATTTCAAAATTAAGTGTGACAGACCAAAAGAAAATTAGATTTCAAACTTAAACGGGACAAACCAAAGAAAATTATATTTTAAATTTAAGCATGGCAAAACAAAGAAAATGATATTTCAAACTTAATTGTGAAAGACCAAAAGAAATGATATTTCAAACTTAAGCATAACAGACAAAAAGAAATGACATTTTAAACTTAAATGTAACAGACTGAAGTCCATAGTATCTTAAATATAAATGTGATAAACTCAATAAAACAAAATAAAATTCTATTTCTAACTTAAGCATGTCAGATTAAAGATTACATTCTTAAAATAACTTCAAAACCATTTTAGCAATGCAAGCCAACACCATGTGTACATATATTCAGGGTTTGTGTTACAATCGACCAATTATCGTAAAATATCTCCATGTAGTTTTTAAATATTAAGATTTATTGAAGACAAACTAATCATGAGAGACTGACATCGAGTAAAAAAAGAAGCCTCTCATGCTAACAATTTTTAAAACTGTTAATCGAGTGTTGCTACATCCAGGCTGGTGCATTTACCACTAGTCTCTCCTTCTTAGGGTATTTAGTTCTTTCCTGTTGCAAGAACTGTGGCATCAGGGTCAGAAAGTGGAATTGAGAAGTCAGCGCCCCCTAGGAGAGGCACTCTGACATGCAAAAAGTGCCAGGTCAGCCCTCTTGGTATTCGTCAGGCAATTAGCAATAAACTAACCCCTTCTTAAGAGAGAAGGCAAAGCTTGGGAGGGTGGACCTCCTAGAACTTCACAGAACAAGTATTACACTGCAATCAACAGAGACCTGGTTATTAGAAGAATAGTCTAATCTCTACTAATTTTTGGGGCCAAAGATAAAAGTCCTTTTCCCTCTTAGACAGGCTCCCAAAAAAGAGTCTGTAATCTGCTGAAATGTTGCATCGCTGTTCCTGGATTACAAGAACTTTTTAATTAAATGCGTTCTAGGTGTAAATACTCTAAACTAATGCAACAAAATTCCACCCCTTTATCAAAGAGGTCTCTAGATGTTGGAAAGCTAATAGTTTCTTTCCTCCAACTGTTAAACTCTGGAAATTCCTTCCTGTTTCCTGCCTTCCCAACTGTACTAACATGTTGAAGTTTAAATGTAAAGCTGACAAACATCTTACATCTCAACTCCCTGCATAGTGCTTCTGTAAACATTATTCCAAATAGTAGCCTCATTTTAACTCAGTTGAAATGAATGATTGACTTCTTGAGGAAGCCGTAGTGCAACTTACTAGAGTGTGTCATCCAACCTAATCGTGTATTTTCGAACAAAAACATTATTACGTACTGACATGTCATGTCAAAATTAGTATAAATTTCCAAAATTTACAAAACATCATCCACTAGCAGACGTGTTAGAACTAATTTTTGGAAAAAAGTGTGTAGTATTATCGAGAATAAGTAAGATGGCTGATCTGAAAGCAGTTATCTCCCCCTGATTTCGAGAATCTAAAGGGTTAATTTATAGTGAGATTGCAACTTTGAAAAATTCTGTTTTTATTTATAATTATCTTTCTACTGAACCATTTTTAAAAATTTTTGAAGTTTAAACTGATTCTGGTATGACACGTCAAGTACATAATAATGTTTTTCTTTGAAATGCATTCTTTTTGGAAACACACTATTGTAAAGTTGCACCGAAGCCCATTACTTGATAATTTAGGATTGATCTTCAAGCCGATCATGAAATGGAAGACTCACATCAAATCTGTTGCCAACGTTGCTGGAAACATGATTAACTCTTTCTACCTCTCTAGAAAGTATTTCACACCTGACATAATCCTCTACCAGTATAAAAACCAGATTGATCCTCGGAGTTATGTTGCAAGGTGCCATTCAAAACACTCTTTCTTGCCTGACCAGAGTACAAAATTGACTTTGAAATCTAGTAGAGGATGTCCTCTTCTCTTCCCTACAACCTCTTTTTCACAAAAGAGACATTGTTATTTTTTCTTTACTCTATTGCCATATTCATGGTAGGTGCTCGACTGAGCCCCAATCTGTGGGTCCCTCCTGTAAAATAATTACAGCAAAAAGTTGTCGGACTGCAAAAACTGTGAATAATTTTCCTTTCTTTCTTATTCTACCTAAAACTAAACATACCTTATACAAGCAGAGCTTACTTCCAATAACTATCCATCTGTGGAACATAATACTATGAGGTTGCTCCACAACTGACTACAATATGATTATTTTCAAGTTCAATTTTAACAAATTTTTATTGAGTTGCCCTGTTGAATAGTAAATTTCTGCCAAATTTAACTATCATGTCCAATCCTCAAGGTGTTTGTGTCACTTAAAAAAACTTATTAACTCTTATCATGAATGGCACACGAGCCTTGTGGTGATTCATTTCTATGAGGAACTATATATTAGCGTTGGAACTATTGTTCGGAATCGGGAATTCAAAAAATCGCAATTTTTTGAGGTATCGAAATCACAAAAAAATGTGCTTTTTTCCAATGCCAAAAACGATTAATCATCTTTTTTTATTTGATTTTATATAAAGCAATATCTTTTGCTGTTTATAGTAATGATAAAATATTAAATATTTATTGATTTTAAAATTTTACCAATAAAACAAAAATTTATAAATTATACCCCTCAAAAGTGTTTTTCTTTTACATTTGAGAAAATATCTGCACATATAACATGTGTTTTTACACTAATTGGGAAAAATAACACATCTATAGTTAAATATTTAGAGATTTATAAAAAATTAGAATCAGAAATTTAGTACAGAATTGGTAATTGAATTGAAGAAAATATTGGACTCGTCCCATCACAATTATGTTATTTATATATATATATATATATATATATATATATATATATATATATATATATATTCAAGCAAACATTATTAAATGCAATGGAGACACTTTGCTTTATGATTTTTTATTTTTATTTTTCTATTTTCCTTATAACCTTTTTTATATCAAAATCAAAAATATTAATAAAGTTTCCATAGCTGTTACTGCCATGAATGCTTTCGATTTGTCCACGTATCATCTTCAGGTTGAAAATTTGAGTATTAAAATCAGCACAGTGCCCACAAACATGCATATTTAATACTCAAATTTTTAATCGACTTCTCATCGACTTTATATTATTTTAACTTACCATCACTTAATGTATGTTTTACTTATTCATCAGCGCTAAAACTATGCATAAAAACCAAACAAAAGTCACACTGACCTAAATATAGTCCTCCTCACAGATAGTTCGATGCATTCACAATTTGGATGTAATTCTTTTCTTCCTTTCATCATCATATGCTAGGTGCCACTTACATAATCGAAAATCAAACAGTATAAATAATTTATGATTTTTACTGTATATTTCATCGAATGCACTTACATTATCATATTTCGGTGCAGGTATTTGTTTTTATGTTTACATGTTACTTGGCCATACGGTATTTTAACATTACCCAATGTCTGTCCATTATTAGTAGTCGGTAGTTTACAACAGTATGGCAAAAAAGAAAAAAAAAACATGTTTCTATGTAAACAATTTAAAAATTTTTTTTTTTTATTGCAATTTCACCCCAAACAAGGCACATTGCCACTTTGCTGTAGGGGGCTACTATCAGGAACATAAGCTACAGAGGTACTATGTGGGGAGTTGGGCAGCAAGTTGTCGGTTCATGTTACACTTGAACTTCTGCATGTCAGTACAGTTGGGGAAGCAGGAACTTGGAAAGGAATTCCAAAGTCCAGCGGTTCTGGGGAAGAAACTACTGGAGTAGAAAGCTCTCTTACATCTAGGGATCTCAACTGTGAAGAGGTGGGATTTTGCTGCTTGTCGGGTTTGTCGGGGGTAGTTACGTTGAGGGGGAACAAGTGCTTGAAATTCGTCCGAGCATTCACCATTGTAGAACAGGCAGAGGGATGCTACAGTACGTCGATGGGACAGAGGCTGAAGCCTAGATGAAAGTTCAGGACCTATTAGGTTGGCGACTCTCTTTTGAACCCTGTTTAGGAGTGAGAGACTAGTAGCAGATGCACCAGCCCAAATATGACAACAATACATGGGCGAATGGTGGCGTTATAGAGGTACAGGATACTTTCGGGTGTTAGTAGCTTTCTAACACAGTAAAGAGAAGCTACCTTTTTCGCAGCGTTTTTGGCAATGCTCTCAATGTAATTTTTCCAACTCATGTTTCCTGTGAACGTTAGGCCGAGGAGTTTAAAAGATGTGCTTTCAGATAAAGAGTCTTTGGCCATTGCTATTGGTGGTAGAGAAGGTTTCTTGTAGTTATTGAAGGAAACCAGTTTAGTCTTAGCAGCATTGAATATGACCATCCATTTTTGTCCCCATTCCACTACAGATCAGAGGTCATCCTCTAGTGTTTTTGCCATTTCTCTTTTGTTTTCCTGTCGTGTCGGTTATATACCCATCTCACAGACAATTTTGTAAGAGAGGTCATTTATGAATATTAGAAATAATAGAGGTCCAAGGATAGACCCCTGAGGCACTCCTGCATTTATATCATATTGTTTGGATATACGACCATCGATGACAACCTGGATTTTTCTCTTATCTCAGAAGGATTTAATTATGTTAAAGATTCTTCCAGTGATACCGTATGATCTGATTTTCCTGAGAAGACCATCGTGCCATACCCTGTCAAAAGCCTTAGATATATCTAGAGCTACCGCTCTACCTTCCCCTGCTTTTTTTTTTTTTTTTTTTACATGGAGTTCACCACTTATCAAGGCCCAATGGCCACTCAGAGTTAAGGGTTATTGTGTGTACAGTAATCAAAGGGATAGTGTAGCAATAGTATTGGAGAAATTGTGAGGTGTCATTACTTAGGGGAGCGGTTCATCAGGAATTTGTTTGTGTTGGACTTGAAGACATCCAGGTTGAAGTCGGGAGGGAAACAGGCAAGCGGAACAGAGTTCCACAGGTGTGCAGTTCTAAGAAAGAAGCTTTGTTCATGGTATCTACGTTTTGATTTAGGAACAGATAGGGAATGGGGAAAATTATTGACGGTGGTTTCAACTAGTCGGGTGTTTTTTGAAAAAGATTGACGAGGGGGGACCAGAGAATGGAGCTCAGACGAGCACCTGCCATGGAAATAACGATAGAACAATGACAGGCTCGCTATGTCTCTTCTGTGGGAAAGAGGTTGCAGGGTAGAGAAAAGGGCATCCCCCACCAAGCCACGGAGTCTATTTTATACTCTGTCAAGGCAGGATAGGCTGTTTTTAGCAGCTCCCGCCCAGATATGGCAGCAGCACTCCATCTTTCGACGTTCTTGGCTCTTATATAGATAGGGAATTGCATCATTAGTGAGATATCTTCTGGAGCAGTAAAAGGATCCCACCATTTTCCCAGCGACCTTGGCCACAGACTTGATGTATGTGTTCCATTTAAGATCAGGTGTAAAGGTCAAACTCAGGAGCTTATCAAAACCTGGGGCCTCCCTTAGACAAGAGCCATCCATTTCAATTGATGCCAGATGGGGATCAGAGTGTTTATGATGTAGAGATAGGAGCTTAGTCTTAGATGCATTAAAGGTAACCAGCCACCTCTTTCCCCACTGTACCATGCGCTCAAGATCAGAGGAGAGAGAATCAGAGAGAACATCATCATTTACAGCCTTTGATGTGTTGCTATAGATGGTCGTGTCATCAGCATAGATATCAACGAAAGATTTTAGTATGTGTTTTGGGAGATCATTGATGTAGATCAGGAAGAGAGTTGGGCCCAGTATGGACCCCTGAGGGACTCCAGCATTAATACTGTGGGCCTCTGATTTCTGCCCATCAACCACTACTCTTATGAGCCTATCTGAGAGAAATGACTTAATGATAGAGAAAACATTTCCAGTTATACCGTAGCTCGAAATCTTGTGTAGTAGGCCTTTATGCCAAACCTTATCGAAGGCCTTTTATATGTCGAGAGCAATTGCCCTAGAAATGAAGCCTTTGTCAAGAGAACCACTAATCCTATGAGATATAACCGTTAGCACATCTGCTGTAGGTCTAGCAGAGCAGAAACCATATTGCGTGTCGCTAAGAAGGTTATTTCTGCTGAGGTGGTTGACTACTTCTCTATTTATTGTGGATTCCAGCAACTTACTCATGACACACAGGAGACTTATTGATCTGTACTAAGAGGGAGATGACTTATCATCTGAATTCTTAAATACAGGGCATACTGATGAGGTTTTCCAGGGTGTTGGGAAGCACTTCTCCTTAAGGCAACGCTTAAACAGTTTGGTAAGTATGGGGGCAAGTTCTGGTTGTAATTTTTTTAACACTATAATTGGAATACCGTCGGGACCAGTTGCTTTACTGGAGTCAAGGTTATTGATTAGCTTGGCGACCTCACACACATATATTTGTATGTTGCATAGCGTGTTGTCTGTTATAGGAGGGAATATGGGGAGTTGATGGCCTTCGTCACGCAGGGTAGAATTTGCCGCAAAGTTTTTGGCAAATAGTTTGGCCTTGTCGGATGCTGTTGAGATGACCTCTGGTCCATTGATAATGGTTGGGATAGAACGCACGTTTCTGTTCAGGATCCTATTTGCCAGAACTGGTGGGAACCAAGCCGCTGTTCAGCTACTTTGGATTTAACGGATTGAGCATATAGTTCTCTTGCATTTTTTATTACTCTTTTACAGTGCTTTGTCACGTGAATGGTATATACGCTCAGAGATTACAGTTAGAATGTCTGCCGTTGAACGGGCTTGCCTAAATCCGTATTGTTGGTCGGTCAGAAGTTTAGCATCTGTAAGGTGATCGACTAGAGCTTTGTTAATAATGGACTCAAATATTTTGGCGAAAAGTGGAAGGAGGCTAATGGGGCGGTAATTTACTGGGTCAATTCTTTCACCAGAATTCTTGAAAACTGGTACCACAGAAGCAGCTTTCTAGCAGGCAGGAAAGCAAGATTCCTTAAGGAATTTTTGTAAAGTTTGGAGAGAACCGGCGCTACTTCTATGGAGCACTTTTTTAATAGCACAGCCAGGATGAGATCAGGTCCACATGCTTTTGAAGTGTCAAGATTTTTTATGATGGCATGCACCTGAGATGGGGTGATTTCCAGATCGTCTAGTGTGGCGTCTGTCCACAAAGGAAAGTCAGGGAGGGGGTGGCTTGCAGGGTCCAGTGTGGAATTGGAGGCAAACCGACTGGCAAGCATGTAAGCCTTCTCAGTTGCTGAGCAAACAACCTCATGATTGTTGGATAGTGGGGTAATTGTTGATTACCCATTATTTACTACACTGTTGTAGATTTTCCAGAAGTCACGGGTTCCTAATTTATGTGCTTCGATGCGTTTTTTGGCAGTTTCAGTAAATTCTCTCTTAGCTGTCGCTATTTCTTTCTTACAGTTATTTCTGGCTTCTATATACTTCTGTCTGTTTGAACTGGATTTATATTGGTTAAATCTGCAGTACGCATGCTGCCTTTGCACAAAGGCAGATGCACAAGTAGAAGTAAACCATTGGGGAGAGTGGGGCTTGCTATAAAACTTCTGCATGGGAACATGTGCTTCAATTACTGTTTTGAACCACTCAGTGGTCTCGTGCGCACTGTTCAGCCGGAAGTGAGAAGATATTTTGTCATGGGGCGTCTCTGATGAGATCCCTGATGGCTACCCAGTCAGCCTTTTCATAATATCTCGTTGTTTTGAGTAATGGCTCTTCCGTTTTGGCTCTAGAGTTTAGTGATTTCAACTATTATCACTACATGATCAGCATTTCGAAGTGGGCTAAGGGCATTCGTAACGCAATCATCGGGGACTGTGGTCAGAAACAGATCTAACAGTGATGCGTGTTGTTCTTGCTGGTCAGGGAAACGGGTTGGAAACATAACCGTCTGTGATAGGGAATGATATATAGAGAAGCTATGGGTTGTGCTACCAGCTGCATCTGTGTTAGTAGAAAATCTAAGCCAGTTGCTGTGGTTGATATTGAAGTCACCAAATACATGTACTTGTGCGCTAGTCTCGAGGGAAAGTGCTGTATCTATGCTATCAGAGACTTTGTTTATTAAGGTACAGTCCTGGGTTGAGGGAGAGCAGTAGAGAAAATAAAAGTAACAAATGTTATGTTGCATGTTAAGTCCAAAGCACATAAAGGCTTGATTGTCAGATTCTAGTTTTGTTTCTCTAGTCAAGGGGAGGGTATTCCGAATATAGACTCCAAGCCCGTGCATATGTCTGTCGGAGTTCTTACGACAGAGTGGGAGATATCCGGGCATATTAAAGTAGTTAGAGGGGATGGAAGTGTGTAGGTTAATCTCACTTAGTGCTAAGATATCCGGGATGTTTGCTAGGAGAAATGCTTCAACGTCATTTAAATTAGTTCTAAGCCCACGGATGTTCGTAAATGCAAGCCTCAAGGGAGAAGGCAATTTGGTTTTGTTTGAGTTTTGTCCTGGTTTAAGTGTAATTTTAGATTGTACTGTCATCATTGTTTTTTTTTTTTTTTAGAGTTTCAGTTTAGGTAGGGGTGTGGAACAAGTGGTTATGCAGAATATTAGACATGCAATGCAAGTACAAATTCACCTATTGTTAATATTAATTAAATTCAAGCATTAAGATTTTTATTAAAGTTAATACAAATCTATTTTTCATGCTTTTTTTGTCGTGTTCATAAAGTATTTTGGTAATAAAAATCCTATTTACATTACTGATTAGCAAATCGGCTGATTAATATGTTTTCTAATGTCGATTTATCAGCAAATTTTGTTGTCATAAATGATACTAATATTAAGTAACTTATATTATAAAGAAAGTTAACTTTTTTTTTTATAGTGAAAATTTATCGAAGAGACATACATTGTCTACACGATATTATCAAATAACCGGCATGACGTGCTGTTAACATGTAGACTTTTACAACTGCATTTGAGGCAAACTGATGTAAACATATGGGAAATTTTCATCCTTTCTCTTCCTGTTGAATTAACATTTTTTACATTAAATCATTTGTCAAAGAAAATTATTTCTTCATCTTTCAGTTTTCGTTTTGAGGAATCATACAGTAAATTGCGACAATGTGCAAACTGAAAATAAAGCATTCTTCATCAGTCACACTCTTGTTCCTCATTTTTGGACTCTTACTACTATCATTTATTTTTATTTTTCTGGTTTAAACCATATATGTTTTATTGAGATAAATTACTAATTAGATATCAGACACAAGTAATTTAAATACGTAAAAAAAAAAAAACTAAATATTGGCAACAACATTCAATCATTATGGCAACCAATTTCTGCTGGAAGTATTCTGGTGTCAATCCCAAGAATAAGAATACAGCTGCTTGCAAGTTATGTCAAACCATCACATGAAGGGGCGGCAAATCACCAAAAGATTTTATGACTAATATGTTAAACCATCTTAGAAAGGTTCATTCAGAAGAAGCAAAAGTTGCAGATAAGAAAAGGAAACACAATGAGCATTCAGCGACAAACATCCCATAAAACAAGTGGTCACAACTTTGAATCTCAAGCGAAACACCAAACTAATAGAGAATCAATATTGGCCTAAAAGTTTAGGATATTAATGACCACAGGTCACGAGAGATTTATTATCTGAGAAGAGAAATGATTGCTGCTCATATTCAACCATATTCTGTCACATCTGACATTGGATTTAATAGGCTTGTTGCAAAACTTTGTTCAAATTACAGTATTCTTCAAAATGTATTTCACTGAAAAATAATTCCTATTTTCAAAAGTAAAAACAAAAATTCAATCATCTCTTGATATAAGCAAAAACGCTTGGTATACACTAAGAGTGAAATATAATTGAAAAAACATTTTACCAAAAAATATTATATATACATATATATATATATATATGTATCTTTATATCATGCTTTTTTGGTAAATATATATATGGCACAATCATGTTGACACACTGGTTCTTACCAGATCACCAAAGTTAAGCCACTTTGAGCCTGGCCAGTACCAGATGGGTAACCATTTAGGAAAGTTAGGCGCTGTATATGCCATGCAGAGTTTTAGAAATTTCCAGGTTGGTATCTGGAGGTGCATTAATTCACTGGGAGAGATGCACCTCCTCGTCTTCGTTAAGACATGAATCTAAGAGAAGGAAATTCTGATGCAAAACCTGCAGTCTACTATATACTCTGTCCTGTGGCAGTTATTTGCACTGGCAGAGGTTAGCAGTAATACCAAAAAAGTGTGGATGGTTCTACACAAAGCCTTCACCACTATAAAAAAAATCATCTGTGTGGATTTCCGAGCAACTTAGTAGTTGTGGTGAAACCTCATATGTTGAAATCAATGGGATATATATATATATATATATTTGTTTCCTTCAGTCTTGACAGACTATGGGTACCCATTGTAAGGGTTCCTGTACATGAAATTTTTGTGGCAAGAGTTGTGCAATGTCCAACCACACTTGTCCTGAGTCGGCATTGTTAAATACCAGTGGCAAGTGGAGGTTCAAAACAACTGGAAACAATGCCGAGATAAGCAGAGAGCACATATAGTGCCTAGAATTCTTAAATAACCTATCTGGTACTAGCTAGGCTCAACGTTGCTTAACTTAAGTGATCTAATGAGAACCGATGTGTCAACATGACTATGCTATATATATATATATATATATATCCAACACTTCATTGTTTTTTTAAACTAACCTATGATACATGTGCATACAGTACTTATAGAGATATAATCCCTTGTAAATAAAATAGTTAAAATTATTTTTTTTTAAAATGTCAACCAAATTAGTTTTGCTTTCTGAGTTATCTTTATTTATTTTTTTTTTCTTTAATTGCGGCACCTACGCTACTCCTGCTGGTTTTTCATTTTGATTCGAAGCTAAGTACTCAAACCAGTTTTACAACTTTGCAATTAGATACATCTTTTATTCTCTTTCTTTGCCAAAACGGGTCAGTTCTTTGAATAACAGGTCAAAACATATCCTAACCCATTTTGTAGAGAGAGAGAGATTGTATCATTGTAGAAAAAATTTCTTACACAATTAAAACAAGACAGCAGAAGGTGGTGCGGTGATGGGTGTGTGGATCGCAGAAACACCTAAACCTGTTGTGGTTTTTACCTTCCCATGGCAGCTTCGCTCCCCACCTTCTCCTTAGCACACAAAAACAGCCAACATATTTTTTATTTCTTTTTTTTTTCATATACATTTGCTTATAGATATGCTTATATGGTCATCTCAACAAACGTTTTTCCTACCACCACTCCTGCTGCGAAAACCTTTAATGCTTATTTGGTTTATATTTGTGAATCCGTCCTTGGCTAATTCAGAGCTTTCAACCGTGACTTAAAGATCACCTTATATAACATAGACATGTACCAACCCAGCACCAAATTAACATTTGGGGTAGCATGAGCTGCAGCTCAGGGATCCCAAAACTACAAAAGGTTCCAATGACCTTATAGTCCTGGGTTCCTGATAAAAGAGAAAAAAGAAATGTAAAATCAGAAAATATTGGCCATTTTCAACATTTCCAGCCATTTACGGTCAATTTACTTCTTTGTGAACTTAGTTGAATTATAGCGAGTTGTGATCTAGTTGTAAATTTAAAACAAAGCTCCCCCATCACTACCATCCCCAAAAATTACATCACACACAACCGCCCATATTATTATTAAAATCATTTGATTGCTTTCTTGATTAAGTTGCATTAAGTTGTAAGATCATAAAATACTAAAATACTCCCACAGAAGAGACGTTGCAAGCCTGTTTCTGCTTTATCGTTATTTTCATGGCAAGTGCTTGTCTGAGCTCCAATCTATGGTCTCTCCCTTGTGAAACTTTCACAAAAAACACTCACCTAGCTGAAAACACTATCAATAATTTTCCCTACTCTTTATATGTGCCTAAACCTAAACGCAGATTCCATGAACAAAGTTTCTTTCATAGAACTGCACGCTCGTGGAACTCTGTTCCGGTCACCTGCTTTCCAACCAGCTACAATATGGTCATCTTCATGTCTGACGTAAACAAATTCTTGATGAACCGTCCCCTTAAGTAATCCAATTTATCAAATTTCCACTACTAATGATTACTACGATATTGTCCCACTGACTACCATATGCTCATTAACCCTTATCCTCAAGTGGCCTCTGGGCCTTGATAAGTGGTGACTTCTTTGTTTAAAAAAAAAGAAGGTGAATCCCTATATCAGCATTGCTCTGGAAAACTAAAGAAACCAATAATCTCATATACCAAATTAGTTATTAAAGAGAGAGAGGGAGACTACTTACTGGTTTGTTTCTTTCCTAGCCACGATCTGTGTGTGATGTTATTTGAGGACAGGGGGATTTGTTTTAAATTTTAAATTTACAACTAGATCGAAATTTGCTATAAATCAATTAAGTTCACCAAGAAGTAAATTGACCGTAAAGTGCTAGAAATATTGCTTTCACTAAAAGTGCTCAGCTTTTATTGACAACATAAAAAAACATATCCATAAATAAAACTTTGTCATATTAAAATGAAAAAAAACAAACAAACAAAAAACATTGAAACTCCAGACAATAGAAAGAAATATTTGAAAATATTTGAAAATTCAAATATACCAGCATGTTTGCGTTGAATTTGATTCATAAGCATTAAACATCTCTATATAGTAATAAAGAAATGCTCTACTGAGCTAGACCTGTCCTCTCTAAACTCTATAACAAATGCATTGTCAAATCTTGTCTTTATTTAGGTTTATTTCTCATGTTAGCCTTACTGAGTAGAGCATTTGGAATTAGAGTTAAAGGTGATTCTTGTTCCAGGTTGCGAATCGTGCAAATGATTTAAACAGTTATCTGTACACTGATAATTCAGCAAGGATAAAGCATATGAGTATGTAGATATTAATATAAAAATATTTATTAAATAATTATATATATATATATATATATATATATATATATGGCGATTAAGCTATACTGAATATTCAGTGTTTCATCCCCTCTAGGATTCCTCAGGCTTATGCGCGAATTCTGTGGTTGTTTATCATTACGATAAACAACCACAGAATTTGCGCATAAGCCTGAGGAATCCTAGAGGGGATGAAACACCGAATATTCAGTGTAGCTTAATCGCCATATATATTTTATAAATTACTAACTAGCTCTACCTACGTATTGAGCACTTTTGAAGTAAATACTTAAAGTTTACGCATAAATCTATACTTTCGTATATTAATTTTATGTGAGTAAATGAAGTAGTTTATATATATATATATATATATATATATATATATATATATATATATATATATATTATATATGCGTAGCCAAATTGAACATTGAAATGTTCATATCTTTGTTTCTATAGGACGAAACTACATAAAACTGCGCAGGCTTTTCGAAGATTATAATACTATGTTATGGTTAAAATTTTATGACAATTAGTAAAAAAAGAACTTATATTTTCAAACCAATAAAATATGCCTAAATTTGTATATATAGTGACCTGGAAGGCAGCTTCAGTTTTGCTGCCAGGCTACTAATTATATATATATATATATATATATATATATATATATATATATATATATATATAAAGAGAGAGAGAGAGAGAGAGAGAGAGAGAGAGAGAGATTGATTAAATATAGATATCCACAAACATTAAAGACCAGATGTAGTGAGCGCACAAGGCCTGATTGTGATAGCCAAACATCCTACCTTCTGAGCAAAGAAACTTGTTACTATAGTAGGAGAAATTATGCTACTATTAAATGAATTTTGTAATCAAAGAAATAAATGAATGCCGCCATGCACAGAGGATATAGGGAAGTCCGGCGCTATAGATGCAGAGGTTTTTATTTTTACTCTTTTTCACCTCAAACAAGGTGTATTGGCACTTGGAATGTAAGAGGCTACTATTTGGAATTGTGTCTAATGGTTCACTATGGAGAGTTGAGCAATCAGATGTTTGTTCACATTACATTTAAACTTTTGCTGGTTAGTACAGTCAAGAAAGCAGGAAAGGAAATCAAAAGTCCAGCAGTCTGAGAGAAGAAACTATCAGAGTAGAAGGTTTTCTGGCATCTAGGGACCTCAACAGTAAAAAGGTGGGATTTTTTGTCAGGTTTGTGGGGAGTATGTACATTGAGGAGGCACAAGTTCCTTGAGTTCATCAGAATATATCCATTAAAGTCATGAATAGTTATAATAGTGCTAATCTCTTTCTCAAATGCTCCTCCCCAATGTTATAGCATTAAAAAGAACAGATGACCTGAACTATTCTCATAACAAGCATGCCAAGAATATGACATGGTAATCCTTAGGGGTGAATCCTGAGTCAACAGCACCAAGTATAACATGAGAGGTTTTGGACCCTGACAGTTACAGAGTTATATATACATATATATATATATATATATATATATATATATATATATATATATATATATATATATATATATACACACACACTTGAGCTCGGGTACATGTTCCAACTGTGATGACCCCTCATGATCAAAGGCCACTGAATTTGATAAGACCCACAGTGCTTTTAACACTTCCAGTGATGGTCGTCTCTATAGCTAAAATGATCGCTCAGCCATGCTGTGTTGTGGTGTCTTTGCTTTAAAAGGAATGCTGTAGAAGAAACTGTCAAACAAAAATTCCAAAAGAAATAAAAGACAAGTCCATTCCAATATATATGTATTGTACAGATAATTGACAATGAATCTGAAATAATATGTACTCTGTTTTTTTGTTCAAAAAAAAAAAAGAAAAAGAAAGAAAAAACGTGCACCAAAATAACTATTTATGCGTTTCCTTCCTTCTTTTCTCTCCCTTAATTCGTCAACTTGTTAGCAGTAATTGCTGAAACTTTTAGTTAAGGGGATGTTTTTCGCTCTCTTGCTAATTCACCCAATGAATTGACGCTGAAATACTTCGATTTAGTTCCCCTTCATAGGGACAGTGAATAAAGATTTTCTCCTTCCATAAGCAGTGGGTATTTTTGCCTTCTTTTTCTTTTCAAGGGACTTTTGGTCAGAATTACAGACTTTAGGCTATTGACTGTTTTTTTATAAGAGCTGAATATCAGATCGGTTCCTCACTCGACTGGTCTGCTTCACACTCTTATATGTTCTTGTTTTCTTCTCTCCTAAAATGCAGCCCTTTTTATATCAAAGTAGGTGATGTAAGACTGTAAGATGCAACCTCTTTCAATAGGCAATCAAAGCTAGCCACATAATTTCCTTGCTAGAGGAATTGGTCAATGCCAATTACTCATTTCTTTCCTTTGCTTTGGGTCCTAGTAATCATTTTTAATTCCCACGGGTCATGACAACATCAGAGTCACCATAGGTCAACCCATTTAGCCAACCAGATGACATGTCAACAATACAATTTTCAATAGATAACTGACATTCGCATCTGCCCAGGTGCTTAACCAAAAAACAATTATATTATCACAAAGATTACATGGGAACCCAATTGACCATAATTTATTTAATCTATAAAAAAAATTAAAATGGGAACAAGTTATAGCTTGTTGACTTAAGATAAGCACATTGTGTTCAATTCATGACTGAATAGGGTTAACATTGCACTAATTTTTGCTTTACCTGCTAATCTTTTGGTATGCCATGCTATACTTGGGCAACCATGTCACATTAGTTAATCATCTCAGTAAAGCTAGTATCTATTTACACACTTGGGTGGAGTGTTTTACCTTAAATAAATTCAATTAAAAGTTAAAAATGAGAGGAAATTGCTCTAGACAAAAAATGAAGCCACGTGAGGGAAGGAGCTAAAAAAAAAATACTACTTCAAGGTGAAAAACTAGACAGCAATAAGTGTTACATGGATAAAGTCTGACCCAAAGAACAGCAATTCTTCTCCTTTGTCAGAAACATTGCTCATGAAATATCAAGGCTAAAAACAAAATAAAGGAAGCTAGAGTTACGAGGCCATTACAAGTAAGGACTACGTTAGACTCTCCTATGTAGCAGGTTCTCTCTTTTGGGTGTTTGATGTCAAAGTAAAGAGATGTAAGTTTTCTAGGCACACCTAACATCCGATGGGGTGAGTTTGGGGGGTAAGGAAGATGTACATATACTTACTGTAAATTGCTGCACTAAATAAACCTCAGAGAAAATAGTTAATGTTTCTTTTCCTTTTTTTATTTATTACTTTATTCATGTGCAAGAAAAGAAAAAAAACATGGATACTTCTGTTGTAGTTGTTGAGCATTATTCATTTCATTATTTTGTTGGTATTCATTTCTCTGATATCTTTCTATTAAAAATTCTTTTTAGAAGGGCATCATGTACTTTCAAGAGGAACCACATGAAAATTACCAATGTCTCCCTAAGTGAACGTGTTTCTGTGAAATGACCTGGATTTGAACTTTGCATACCCAGTTTGTATTGTTAACCACCGAGCCATCATCACCTCCCTGCTGTCGAGCCACATTCATTTTCCTGATACCTTTCTAGTCAAAATTCTTTCTAGAAAGACATCAGGTACTTACAATAGGGATCAAGTGAAGGTTGCCAACATCCATGTTAAAATGTTTCTGTGGAAGAAACTAGATTTGAACTTGGCACACCCAGGTTGTCAGTTCGTATCGTTAACCATTTAGCCAACATCACCTTTATGCTGCTACATCACCACTATGACCATCTTTACAACTAGACATAACTACCTACTGAGCCAACTACACAGAACGAATCAATGAGAGACTCATCTGTTTTCTGTCAATTAGAAGTTTATATATTACCGGGTGGGGATCAAAGAACTCTCCATGCAATGTTGGAAAAGTAGGACCAGGCTCAACATTGTTTCAGTAATCTGATGAAAACCAAACCAGTGTACACAATTGTTTTTTGTCTTGAAATTATTACCAACACATGATGCAAGTGAGTAAGACATGTTGAACAATTTATGCTTTCATTTTCTTTCAGTCTTTAATTTATTCGCAACAATTTTGTTCTTCTTCTCCTTCTTGATAATACTCTGTACTGGTTTATCTTGGAAACATTTAAACAAAGGTCTCAATCTTTTTCGGCAAATGCCCTCCTAGAACACTTGGATATCTACTACCTCCCCCCCCCCTTCCTACATGCATCCTTACATAAAAATCTTAGGAGTAGTGGTAGTGCATAATTAAAGTGAAAATCAATAAATGAATATTCAAGTTTTTGTTGAGAAATATGAAAAGAGAGCTACAAAAGTGGCGTTTTAGCACTAAAAGTCCCTGGGAACGCGAACCAGAATTTTGCCAGGGTCACCCATACTAGATTTATATTAAGAACAATGGGCTCCACATTTTGGCCAAGTTTCAGAAACATCTAATGGATGGATCAAAAGTTATGGGGGAAAATGTGTTATTTTAGCCATTTTGGGGCATTTTTGATCTCTTTTGAGACCCTGGGAACGCAACGGGAATTTTCGCAAAAAATTTTTTTTCACTGGGCACATCTATTTAATGAAATACAATTTGTGGAAAAATTTCAGGAAAAACTAATGAACGGTTAAAAACTAATGTACGGTTATCTGGCAGTCGTCAGGAATAATGGACACGTGGACGGATGCTGCTGAAAACATAAGTCCCTTTCAGTAAATAGGGGGACCAAAAAAGAAAAGACAAGATCGTTTATTTAAGGTACAACAATTTTGCAAGCAAACCGACACAAACAAAATTAATTAAGTTTCACATCACTTAACACCATTCACAATATATAGCAGCAGATATATACAAGAAAATCAGAGATATATAATTATTGTTATAGTAGAAATTTCTAGGCAAATATTTTCCAGTTCATTGAAGCCTGACTAGATTCAAGATGAATTTTTCAATGCTGACTTTACGCATTCTTTTTTGATCCAGAATTATAATGAACAAACATTTCTTTATGTATAGTCAGCAACATATTTACATAAATAATTTTTGGAAATTATTTATAAACACATAAATTTGTATAAATGAACATTTAATAAGATGAAATACAGCACGATTTGTTATTGAATGCAATTATATAAATACTGTATGTTTCACTGGATTGATTCTAAAACTTCTAGATTGATGATATATATATTTAGATGGGTGACCATTTGGGAAGGCTAGGTGCTTTATGTACTGCACTGAGACTTAGAAATTTCCAGGTTGATATCTGGGAGTCGTGTTTAATTCACTGGGAGAGATGCACACTCAGTATTCATCAAGACACACATCTAGGAGAAGGAAAACTCTGATGTAAAACCCGAGGTTTACTGTATGCTCTGTCTTGTGGTAGCAATTGCACAGATCAGTAATACCAAAAAATGTGGTTGGTTTTGCACAAAGTCTTCACTACTAAAAACAAATCATCAGTGTGGATTTCCAAAAAAAATCTCATACGTCGAAATCGACAGGAGGGTCCATCGTATATGTGTTTATATATATATATATATATATATATATATATATATATATATTTTTAGTAGAAATGGTAATTAATAAAAACTGAAGAAAGTGCTCAATACTGTTGTAGAGCAAATATGCGTTTTATTTTTTATTACCGTATCTTTCTGTTAAGTTACATTATTGTTTCAGCTAACCAGCCGTTTTTTTGCCGTCTGTAAAAAAAAAACGGCCAGGTAGCTGAAACAATAATGTAACCTAACAGAAAGATACGGCAATAAAAAATAAAACATATATATATATATATATTTATCTTCTCACAACGAGTGTACCTTCCTGCCTTGTTCTAGCCTTCTAAAAATACTTTTTATTCTCTAACTAGCGAGGGGTACCCGGCATTCCCCGGGTGTTTGGAGGTGTGGGGGGGGGGGGTTTAAAAAAAAAGTAAGTATGAGGATCGAACCTGAACCGTTGAGGCAAAGTTGTAAATTAAAGTGTGAAAAAAAAAAACGTGCGACATTAACCATTGCCCCACCGCGATATGCTAACAGAAACACGTTTGAATTTATTTAATTACTTGGATTTGGCAGGTGTCCGTTTTAATGAGTTAATGAGGTCAAGTTTGACTGCGGGATAGTATTCATTTACTGTGGAACGCTTTTTTTTTATTTTCCCAAGATGTTATAGGAAAAAGACTAACCCACATGCGACGAGCGACAAATGTTGAATATTTATCTTCCCGAAATCGAGCAAATTAAATAGATAGGCGAGCTTCGTTGTTAACTGTGAGATATTACGATTTATATGTGATATAAAAAGTTTTAAAAAGTTGTGAAGCGACCGACCGCTTCTCTGAAACCTTTTGTAGACATACAGAAAAAGCAAACACATATACATACATACATTTTCGCTTTTATATTTATAAACAATGCTTCAAGCAAACTACGCCATACTTCTTATATATATATAGTGTTAGCATTTATTCATATTAAAAATATATGCAGTTCAAATCTACAAAATAAAAAGCTCAATGCTTACTAAGGAAATAGATGGTTGCTCCAAAAGTAAAGTCTCCTATTTTCTGTTTAACTCAAAAAGTTGAAAAGTTACGAAGATAAGAGTAGTACCATTAAAATGATCAGCATCAGAATTTATTTTTCCTCATAGTTACCACCAGTCTTGATGCACTTTTGTTAGCAATGAATGATGGCTGTGCATGGCCATTCAGAGCATGCTTTGTCATACAAGGATTATTCTAAAAGTAAAACCTCCTCTTTTTTAATTCAAAAGGTTGAAAAGCTACAAAGACAAGAGTGATACCATTAAAACCAGCAACCTTTTGTACTCCAGAATTTTTTTTCTACATAATCACTGCTATTCTCAACTCACTTTTGCCAGGAATTCAGTGTGTATCTCTGCTTTTGATGCACATCTAAGACAGTGGTTGCTTTCTTAAAGTCTCACACTGTCAATATCTGCAACAGAGAGATGAAACTTTCAGGTCATGAATACAGAAGTTCAGTCATCATAACAATGCAGTTTGCAATCCTCTCTGATTCATTTAGGTACAATAAAAAAATAAGTATTACTTTTACAATGTTCCTCATATATATATATATATATATATATATATATATATATGCATATCTAGGTAGCATTTTTTCTCTATGGCATATTTTATTAAATAAAATAGACGTTTTTTGTCTATTAATTCTATTTTCAATCTTTTCCATCTTCCGAATAACAGTCTTCACTTCTGGCGAGAACTGGCTGATGTAATCATCATATTTATCATAAATCCGAGTACTTTCCAATCCTTCAAGATTCATCATCAGGGATAAATTAATCTAACTGGTTTTGAACAATTTATATATATTTTTTTTTCTATTGGTTAAAATTGGTTTATTATTAATCCTTTTTTTCCATTGGTTAAAATTGATAGCATCCTCAAATGTTTGCAAAGCTATTAAAATAAATAACTCTAGAAGCACTTCAGGGTGTTATTACTATTGCTAATGTTTATTTTATTAATAGTTGGTTTTTTACATTTTATCAGTAATGCTTCTAGTATTTCAAGTTTTTGTTTATTATTGATTTGTTCAAGTATAGATGTGGTGTCAACTAAAATCTTTTCTAAATTAGGACAGAGGACAGGAATGTTGGTTAGTCAAGTGGTTAAATATAGCACTGTTTTCGGAGTGATGCATGGTTAATCTCCTCGACAAAGTGGTGGTAGTCAATCCTATATATATATACTTTCACTTTTATTGTCAGAGACACAATCTCCCAAAGGGCATTTGAACTCATATACTAAGTTAGTCCTATCAAGCAGCTCAGTCGAAGGGGAGAAGTTATTAGTTATAATCAGGTTAGAGATTTTAAATTTATCAAAGTAAATGATTAATCATTTTTTTTTTATTATTAGGGTCTATAGGTTGCACATTTTTATTAATAATATTTCTTAATACTTTTTCGTCTATTCTAAAATTATAGTGCATTTGATTTTTATAATAAAGTTTTATATGTGTAGTAGGTGTAGGTGTGAATCCTGTATTATTAAGGTTAATATTTTTAAATTTCCCAATCTGTTCATCAATAACATGGTTGGGATATCCATTATTTACTAACGGTTGTTTTATATTTTTTTTTATTTTATGTTTTTTTAATCAATTTTCACCCCAAACAAGGTGCAGTGCCACTTTGAAGTAGGGGGCTACTATCGGAGACACAAGTTGCAGGGGCATTATGAAGGGAGATGAGTAGCAAGATGTTTGTTCACATTACACTTGAACTTCTGCATATCAGTACAGTTGGGAAAGCAGAATCCCGGAAGTGAGTTCCAAAGTCTCGCAGTTCTGGGGAAGAAACTATTGGAGCAAAAGGCTTTCTTACACCTAGTGATGTCTATTGTAAAGGGGTTGGATTTAGTTGCATGTCGAGTTTGAGGGGGGTAGTCACGTCGAGGAGGTACAAGTGCTTGTAGTTCGTCAGAGCATTCACCATTAAAGTATTTGTAGAACAGGTAGAGGGATGCAACCTTTCGTCGATGGGACAGAGGCTGAAGCTTAGACGACCTATCAGGTTGGCGCCTCTCTTTTGAACCCTGCACATCTTGATTCATTTATTGTTTTTTTTAAGGTGAGTTCCAACACATGGGCAACAAAAAGTGCTTTTCTTTGTATCCTTTCTGCCAAAATATCTGGTGAGGAGGTTGTTTTTTTTTTGGGGGGGGGGGGTGATTTTGTTCTTTTATTTTTGAAATTGTTGTGGGGATATCAATGAAAGTGCTCAATATCCTTAGTACAGCAGCTGTCTCCAAACCTTCATATCCACACAGGCAATGCCAGTTATCCATGCTAGTCAATTACAAAGCAATAAAAATCCATGAAAAAGCTTAAGCACCTTTGGTACCAGACAGGCAAATAGTTAAGAAGAAGGAAAGCTAGCCATGCAATTATGAAAACTGTACATACCCTTAGTTTTTCAAACTTTAAACACACACACACGCACATATATATGTGTATATATACTAGCAAGGAGACCTTAGGTTGTCTGGGATTGAATGGGGATCAACAAATGTTCCAGACTTATATATATATATACTATATTATACAGCGCAATCATGTTAACACACCGGTTCTCGCCAGATCACCAAAGTTAAGCAGTGTTAAGTCTGGCCAGTACCAGATGGGTGACCATTTGAGAATGTGAGGCACTGTATGTACTACAAGGTAAAATAATAGGTTGAGAAACTGGCACAGTCTGTCCTTCTTTAGAGGGTAGATGAGACTCTCTTAAACTGTGGTAGGCACCCCATCTTGTTCAATGAGCGAGATTGGAGATGTGCCGCTGTACAATTTAGGCTTTCTATTGATGCAAGTTATCAAAAGAGAACTATTGCCAGTACTCTCAAAATGCAAATCATGACAGTTGAACACTTGAGAGCACGCGTCAATGAAGTTTCCAATCATGGTTATGGTCTTTGGTGTGCTTTCAAGTGAGGGCCACATCATGTCACCTAACATCTTCAAAATTGTCTTGAAAGTTAACACCGAAGTATGCCTGGATGTTTTGAAGAGTGTGGTGATTCCCTAGTGCAATCAGCTGGCTGCTGGCAGACTCTGGGTGTTGCAGCAGGACTCTCTACGTGTGAAGCAGAATTTATCGCGATCACACACTCAACCCAGAAAGCCCTCTACCTTAAAAATATCTTAAAGACTATTTTAGCGCCAGAATTAACTAAAAGCCTGTAGTAATTAATTGTGATAATCAAACCAGTATAGTCTTAGCACAGAACATGATAATCAACCAAAGATCTAAGCATATAGATATAAAATACCATTTCATAAAAAACGAGGTGAAAAAGGAATCCATTATTTTGAATTACATATCATCAGAACAAAATATCGCTGATGTATTCACGAAACCCGCAACAAGAATAAAGTTAAAGCGTTTTTCTTCAAAACTTGTTTGGGAATTTGACTGAATAATTTTTTCACGCGCCTGTATGTATATAAATTTCTATATATTAAAAAAAAAAATTAGTCCTAGGCAAGACGTTAAACTGCATCCATTTTATTTGTATTAACCTACTAATGCATAACTAATACTTTTACTGAAATAATAAAATAAAAAATTTTTTTTTTTAAAAGTCACTTTTTTAAAACCTTTTCTTTGTAAATTTCCTTTTTGACAAATAATTTTGTGCATCATTTTTGGCAAACATTTTCTGTGCGAATTTTCTTTTCAACAAATACTTTTTGCATGCTTATTTTAAGGCGCGCATAAATCACAATTGACTTTTATTTTTGTGCACATTAGTTTTCTTTCTTATTTATCAAAAATGTCCTATTTTTTTGCCTTGTTTTATTTAACAAAACAAAAACCAAAAAAAAAACAACTCTTTTTTGAAACGGCTACATATTGCATGTATGTTTATTTATATGTATATATGTATATATGTTTTTTTTAAAGAAAACTTCATAATCATATTTAAGAAATGGTTTCTTGTTCACATACCTATCCCTTTTTAAGCTAAAAATACGTTCCATTTCTTTTATTTCTCTTCTCTGTACAAATGTATATCTGTTTAACATTTGAACACAATTAAAAATGGCGTCTTTTTTTTACGCGCTAAAATTTTAAGATCCAAATGATTTCTAATTTTGTTATGTATAATTGAATATAAAAATATTTATTTTTGAGCAAAATGAACACAAGGGACTTCCCCATTATAAAAAATAGGGGGATGTTACAATATTTTTGGAATATAATGGGTATGATCCCGCATAGTCAGGAGATTCTATTTATAAACGATGCTGCTAGGAACTGCCGAATCGAATTCACGTTCTGCTACCAATCAATCAGAAACCAGAATTGCTCCATAAATATTAAACCTTTCTTTCAATTTTGCATATGTTTTTTCCGTCTCAACACAGAAAAATCTTTGGCTCTGTGGATTCCAACTTGAGAATTGTATACTGCAAACCAGTCAACTACCAGGACTTGTGTAGAACAACAAACTATCGGAAACTGTTCTGTCTACTGCAAACCAGTCACCTCTCAGAACTTGTGTAGAACGACGAACCATCGGAAAATGTTCTGAAACTAAACATGGCTTACACTTCTAGAATTATCATTGTATATGCCTGAATTATGCGTTTAATAGTTTTTCATTCCCTTTATTTCCGTGGCAATTGTTTGGTTGCCCTAAGGAAGAGACTCAGCAAAGGGAGGTAAATGGTGGTTTTGTGGCTAGGTTGAAATCTCAACCAATGTTGCATCCCCGTGCCTATTTTACAAATATTTTAATGGAATGCGCTCTGATGAACTCATTGAACTTGTGCCCCCTCAACGTACAAATGCTCGACAAACCCGTTTAGCAACAAAGTCACACTCTTTCACTGTTGAGATCCCTAAATGTCAGAAAGTTTTCTTCTTTCCTAAAACAGTTAGACTTTGGAATTCTTTTCCTGATGCCTGGTTCCCAAACTGTACTGATATGCAGAAGTTCAAATTCAACGTAAACCAACCTTAATCTTTCTTAGACATGATCCCAATTAGTAGCCCCTTACGTTCAAGTGGCAATATGCCTTGTTTGGGGTGAAGGTGAGTAAAAAAAAAAAAATGCAAGGCCGAAATTGTTACCTTACACTGATAATTGCGTAAGTATGAAACACTACTGTCTGTAATGTCTGAATAATTATGATTTAATGATAATTATATATACGTGTGTGTGTAAAGAAAAAGAGATCAATAAAAAGAAATATAAAAGAAAATGTATGTTAATAAAGCCAAGTTATTTATATACATATTGACACATTGTCTGACAGCTAATTTATAACAAAGTTGCAGCCATTCTTTTACATCCTTTTATATTTTTCGCAGGCCATGTTTGTATCTAAAAACATTCAACATATTTAGCTGAGAAACTTGAAATTACCACAAAGATATGTGGATTCATCATATCATAATTATAAACACACATATATAAACATATATATATACATATGTATATAAACACACACACACACATATATATATATATATATATATATATATATATATATATATATATTATACATATATATAAACACACACACATATATATACATATATTATACATATAAACACACACACACACATATATATATTATACATATATATAAACACACACACACACATATATATTATATATATACATAAAAACACATATATTATATATAAAAACACATATGTATATACATGTATACACACACACACACACACACACACACATATATATATATATAAACACATATATAACACACACACACACACATAACATACACACACATATATATATATATATATATATATATAAAAACACACATATATATATATATCAGTAATGAGTAATAATAACATGAATAAAAATTGTCATTTTGTAAGGAAACAGTTGTTTTGAAATGAAAACATGAAAGACTTGTGTTTTAAGGCCAAAAACTGACAATACTCAGATTCAGGTTAATATATGCAGTTAATTTCGATATATTATTGTGTGAAAATAAACTTTTCAGAAGATGTGACAAAACAGATTATAGAAATAACAGAAAATAAAAACAATAACGATGAACTCATCAAATAAAACGCCAGATGGTAAGAGTCTCTATCTCAAAATATTATACAGATGTACACGCAAACATACAAAGAGAAAGAGAGGAGACAACAAAGGAATAGGTATCAACGCAATAAATACCCCCTACAGCACACATTGATACATTGATTTATTCTTTATTCATTGTAACTTATCATTATGTGTGTGTATATATATATATATATATATATATATATATATAAAATTATGACTAAGCGATAACAACAACTAATGAAAGCAATATTGCTTAAATATATTAAAATTATGTAAAAGCATATCATCTATATATATAAAAGGCAAAAGTGGCGCGCGCGTTTTTATATATCCAACAAAGGCTTTTTTTTTTCGCCGGGGTTCTCGATAGGGTTATTATTTTTTAGAACTTTTTATATACTCACTAGATCATAATATCTACGATTTGCGAAGGGACGTTACGTCTACCTTTATTTTGATCAACTTTTATAAAATTCATACTGTTCCATCCTCTCGCGTGTTTGTTGGTCTTTTTTATACAAATAAATCGAAACTCACCGATGCAAAGGCGTCAGCGGCCTTTCGTGCCAGGATGTCTTGGAAGCAATTAGCTTGGATCAATGTGGGGAAAACCCTTCATATTAGACAATTGCTATTCATTTGAGAGTTCTCCTTTTTTCAAGGGAGCTTGGTTTTCCCCAACATCATGGGGGAAACAAATAAATGAAATGGCAGAAAGCTGAACTGGCCTTCAGCCAACATTCGTTTCTACACCTGCTAGCAAGTAAACTTTTTGATTGATATCACTAAATTTGAATGCTTTTCACTTCCTATGGCTTCATAGCGTAGCTGTAAAAATGTCACGTTTTCTTTCACTTTCTTTTCCATCTTCGGTTTCGTCACGGGTTTGAGCCTCCCGTCCTACTAACACTTTTTTATTTCTTTTACACCTCCAAACACACGGGCAACCCCGGGTACCCCCACTAGTCTATAATATAAATCTCACCGGTCTGTTTAAATGTATGTATTGGAGACGCTCCTCCATGAGATTAATGGACATCCTCTGGTGACGTCACTTCCGGTATCGAGTACTGGTGCCCGCTGTCAGAGATTGGCACGTGACCAAGGAGGTCGGGTGCACACACCCCACCATTGAGGAATGGTATTCCTCAACTCGCTTTACTTGTAATCTATGCGAATACATATTTGTTTCCTAAAAATCCTGTGTTCTTTTCGTTTATTAGCATTTAACCCCATAACAGTATGTCTGCCTAAAACTTTTGACAGATATGACAGATGTTCATGAGATCAGTATCATTTTGAAACTCGACCCTTCAGACAACAAATATCGAAAAATTTTCTAAAACCTCAACTGAGCACTTTTCTACAAGGAGGGGTCGCTTTTTTCGCCGATATTTTCGAAAGTCATCCCCTATTTTCTATTGAGTAGCCTTAATTTAAACCTTTGCCACTTCTGATTTGGCGATGGATGCAATGGCAAAGACGTCAGGTTTTTTTTTTTTCACGTTCTTTTCCTCCTTCGCAGTACGGGTTCGAGCCTGTCTGCGTACTCTACTTTTTTTTTTACTTACTACACACTGCCAAACACCCGGGCAACGCTGGGCACCCAGGCTAGTAAAATATATACACTGAAGTTTCCTAGGAAAAAAATGAAGAATTTTTGTGCCTAAGATGTGTTTCCCCCAACCCCCACTCTCCTCCCCAATGTTACCCCAGTGTTTTTGCTTGTTGATGCTCAGAGAAAAATTCTTCCTCTTTTTATAACACCAAGAATTGGCAAACAATGATCATTTGCATAAGTAAACTCGTCATCTTTTTTTTTTTTTACATGGGGGTCACCACTTATCAAGGCCCAAATGCCACTCAGGGATAAGGGTTATTGTGTGTACAGTAATCAATGAGATAGTATTGTGGTAATCATTAGTATTGAGGGTTTTGATAGAGTGTCTTACTTAAGGGTGCGGTTTGTCAGGAGTTTGTTTATGTTGGACTTGAAGACATCCAAGTTGTAGTCAGGTGGGAAACAGGCAAGCGGCAGAGAGTTCCACTGGCATGCAGTTCTAAGAAAGAAGCTTTGCTCATGGAATCTACGTTTGGATTTAGGCACAGATAAAGAATGGGGAAAATTATTGACAGTAGTTTCAGCCAGACGGGTGTTTCTCGTGAAAGATTGGCGAGGGGGGACGAGGGATTGGAGCTCAGATGAGCACCTGCCATGGAAATAACGATAAAACAAAGACAGGCTCGCAATGTCTTTTCTGTGGGAGAGAGGTTGCAGGGAAGAGAAAAGGACATCCCCCACTAAACCACAAAGTCTATTTTGTACTCTGTCAAGGCAGGATAGGCTGTTTTTAGCAGCTCCTGCCCAGATGTGGCAACAGTACTCCATCCTTGGACGTACTTGGCTTTTATACAGATAGAGAATTGCATCAGTAGTGAGATATCTTCTGGAGCGGTAGAAGGATCCTACCATTTTCCCAGCGTCCCTGGCAACAGATTTTATGTACGTGTTCCATTTCAGATCACGAATAAAGGTCAAACCCAGAAGCTTGTCAAAACATAGAGCCTCTCCAAGATGAGAGCCATCCATTTCAATTGATGCCAGATGGGGATCAGAGCGTTGATGATGTAAAGATCGAAGCTTGGTTTTGGATGCATTAAAAGTGATCAGCCACCTCTTCCCCCATTGTACCACACACTCAAGATCAGAGAAGAGAGAATTAGAGAGAACTTCATCATTTACGGCCTTTGATGTGTTGCCATAGATGGTCGTGTCATCAGCATAGATGTCAACGAATGATTTAAGTATGTGTTTTGGGAGATCATTGATGTAGATCAGGAAGAGAGTTGGGCCCAGGATGGACCCCTGGGGGACTCCAGCATTAATACTGTGGGTCTCTGATTTCTGCCCATCAACCACTACTCTTATGAGCCTATCAAGTGTTCTCGATAGAAAACATTTGGCATGACCTTATTCTCTTTCTTTGTCGACTTGCGTGATAGCTGCTACACTCCTCTCTCATTCTTTGCTCACATGTGATGCAGCGTGGTGGTAGCCTTTTAGCCCATGCACTTTTAAAAGTGGGGCGTGCACATCAGTTTCTTCTGCTGAATCATCTAATGGATGATAATTCCGTGAGGACCACTGGCATCTTCTATTAATAGCTGAGTGTCAAATAACTCATCATTTTCCACAGCCATTGAATGGTCCACCACTAAAAACTGAATGGAGGTTGGGTATGTTATGTGGGATCACTCTCTTTCATTTGAATCTAGTGGTACATCAACAGCATGCCAGATAAAATTGTCTACATCTTGCTTGTCATCGAATAATTATACAAGGTTATATATGGCATAATCACATTGACACACTGGTCCTCATCAGATTACCGAAGTTAAGCAACGTTGAGCCTGGCTAGTACCAGATAGGTGACCATTTGGAAATTCTAGACGCTGTATATGTTCTCCACTTATCTCGGCATTGTTTCCAGTCGTCCTTAACCTCCACTTGCCACTGGTATTTAACAACACTGACTCAGGAGAGGTGTGGTTAGAGATAGCCACAAAAATCCCATGCGCAGACACCCTTACAGTGGGTATCAATAGTCTGTCAAGATTGAAGGAAGCTAGCATACACTGTCATTTCCTTTTACTTGATGGCATTCTCAAATGTGTTGCCAGGGACACATCATCCTTAAGTATAACATTGTACCAGTATATTGCTTCCTTAATGAATTCTTCTTTATGCTTTGGTGGCTTCTTTCTGCAATGCTGTTGCTTGATATGTGCATTGTGGCCTCAGTTGGACACGCAATCACAAAAACTGTCTGAATTGTTATCTGTTTTGCCATTGTGCTATTCTTAACTCAATAGTTGCAACATTCTACCATTCCAGAAGGTATCTCACTCCTGACGAAATTCTCTATATCTGTATAAATACATTCTAAAATGAAGTATTGTTACCATATTGGGGCAGAAGATACTCAGTGTACCCTTTCCTGCCTTGACAAATTTAAAAAACCAGCTTTAAAACCTAGTAGATGCTCTTTTCTCTTCCCTTCAACCTTTTTCCCACAGAAGAGATGTTGAGCCTGTCCCTACTTTATCGTTATTTTTTATGGTGTACTTGTCTGAGCTTGAATCTATGGTCCCATCCCGCGAAACCTTCACAAAAAATATGCGTCTAGCTACGACCACTCCCAACAATTGCCTCCACTCTCTACCTGTGTCTGCATCAAAACGCAAATTCTATGAAGAAAGCTCCTTTTCTAGAACTGCTAGCCTGGGGAACTCTGTTCCACTGGCTTGCTTCCCAGCAGACTACAATATGGTTGTCTTCAAGTCTAATGTAAACAAGTTGTAAAAAGTTTTTTACTTGTAATGGGGGTATGAGACGAATGGATTTGCCAATCATTTTTATAACCAACGGCTGTGCTAAACAACCAATGAAAACGTTGCAAAATTATTATAAAAATTGTTGAATTTTGGATTCAATCAGTTCGCCATTAACTACGCCACGGACCGCATTTGATTCTTGATCGTTATCTTGGTTACTGATCTGAACTACGCTGCCATCTTTGTTCAACACAATGTCTCAAAACTTAACAGGTTATGCGCCCAGCCACCGTCTTTTCTTTGACGGATCAGAATCTAAATTCGAATTGTGGCAGGTAAAATTTCTGGGATATCTAAGCATTCAAAAACTACACAAAGTCATACAATCTACAACAGAGAATCCAAACGACCCCGAATTTTTCGAAAAAAACGCGACTGTTTTTGCAGAACTGATTCAATGTTTAGATGATAGAAGTCTGTCTCTGATTATAAGAGACGCATTGGATGATGGGAGGAAAGCATTGAACATATTAAGAGAACATTATTTATCAAAAGGGAAACCGAAAATAATATCCTTAAATACAGAATTCACCTCTTTGAAACGTAACGAGAATGAAACGATTACCGACTACGTCATAAGGGCAGAAACAACTGCCAATGCTTTAAAACTCTCAGGTGAAATAATAAGTGATAGCTTGTTGATATCAATGACCCTCAAGGGACTTCCAGCCGATTTTAAACCATTTACAACTGTTATAACTCAGAAAGACAAACCCATAAATTTCAGCGAATTTAAAGTGGCATTGCGCAGTTATGAAGAGACTAATCGTATGTTCGTAGACAATAATAACTCCAGCAATATTATGAAGTTCAAAAATGCTGCTCAAAAGCAGACACCACCAAATTACGCAACTCACCGCAACGTATTCTCCAAAAGTAATTTTCCCAAGAAAAAGAATAAAATTATCTGCTATAATTGTGGACAACCCAACCACAAAAGTTTCTAATGTCGATAAAAACGTTCTAAAATGGACTCTGTAAAAAACGTTGAGAACTTTGAGGAAGAACATACATTTCTATTCACATGTACCTTTGACAATACCACAAACGGTAAAAATCTCCATGTAGACTGTGGTGCTACAGAACACGTTATCACCAAGGAATCTGATTTTATTAATTTTGATTCAAACTTTAATCCTCAAAGTCATTTTGTCGAACTTGCGGAACAGTCAAATAAATGACATAGTCTTGAAAAAAGGCGATGCTAAAATATACCTACAAAATAATGAAGGCGAAATCTGTAACTGTATTCTAAAAAATGCTCTGTTCATACCTACATTTAAGCAAGACATATTTTCCGTGCAGGCTGCAATTAAACAAGGCGCGAATATACAATTTGGCCAAAATACATCAAAATTAACATACCCCAATGGAACTGTATTTGACATTAAAGAAAATGGCCGACTACATTATTTAAAAAGTATGGTTCCCTCAAAAACTGGCTGTCACGACTTGGAAACCTGGCATAAAATACAGCTGATATTAAAAAATTACCAAATGTAGTCGAAGGCATGAAAATAATACCTTCAGACGATCTCCCAAATTGTGATGTGTGTGCACAGGGGAAAATGACAAAAGATATAAGCCGAACGTCAGACAAAAAAGCTATGGAAATTCTCTCACTTGTGCATTGTGACTTAGCAGGTCCGATCAGCCCGATGGGGAGAAACAATCTAAGGTACGCTTTGAACTTTATTGATGATTTTTCTGGTTTAATTATGGTTTATTTTCTAAAAAAACAAATCCGACACTATCCTCGCCACTAAGAAATATTTAGCTGATGTTGCCCCATACGGTTCAGTAAAATGTATTCGCTCAGACAATGGAACTGAATTTACTAGTAAAGACTTTAATACGAGAAATCAGCGCCGTACTCCCCCTTCCAAAATGGCACAGCTGAAAGGGCATGGCGAACCCTTTTTGAGATGACAAGATGCCTACTTATCGAATCGAAATTAGCGCATAGTTTATGGACATACGCTTTAATGGTAGCTGCATATATCAGAAATAGATCGTTCAATAAGAAGCTAGGAAAAACGCCATATGAAGCGTTTTGTCTGTGTAAAACCTAAAATGAACAGAATGCATCTATTTGGTTCTAATTATTTTGCATATATAGAAAACACCAGTAAACTAAATACTAAAAGCGAAAAAGGTACTTTCGTAGGTTACAATAAAAATAGTCCAGCATACTTAATTTACTTTGCAACTCAAAATGCCATAAAAAGGATTAGATGTGTAAAATTCAATGATACATTAAATTTAAAAAATGGTGATCCAGTGAATGGAAAACTAGCCGCTAGGAGACCTTCCCCATCACAAGTGATGGGAGTATGAGATGAATGGATTCGCCAATCATTTTTATAACCAAAGGCTGTGCTAAACAACCAATCAAAACGTTGCAAAATTATTATAAAAATTGTTGAATTTTGGATTCAATCAGTTCGCCGTTAACTACGCCACGGACCATATTTTATTCTTGGTCGCCATCTTGGTTACTGATCTGAACTACGCCGCCATCTTTGTTCAACACAATGTCTCAAAACTTAACACAAGTTCTTGTTGAGTTGTTCCCTTCAATAATGAAATTCTACCCAATTTCCACCACTAATGTTTACTACACTGTTTTCCCAGTTACCTCTAGATACTCATTAAATCTTATCCTCGAATGGACTTCAAGCCTTGATAAATGATGATTTACTTGTAAAAAAAAAAAATTAACTGAGACATCTCAATGTTTTATGACTTGTTTGAATACTGCTGAGTCAACTCATCTCACAAAAAAAGTGACTTCTTGATGTTTGAATGTCCACTCTGTGTGTGTGGATATATTTTTTTATCTGCTTCTGGCTCATCATGCTCATTGTACCAATGCATGTTTGACCAACATTTATAGCACTACACCACCCACTTGAACTGAACTACTAATGAAACTAGTGTTATACTGACTTCCAGGTCATATTTGGACACTATACTCTTTAAGGTGTTACATCTCAGTGTAATCAGCATTTCACTTACTTACTTAGTGCAGTCAGCATCTCGGACATGCAGTGATAGATGCAGAGAGGATTTGTATGACGTGTAACCAACATTTTTGTTTGCCACTGTAGCGCTAGGTTAATATCTTACCCCTCAGCATCAAACTCATGGCAGGTTGATGGGCTTAGCGATGTTCACAAGCTGCAAACAACACAGTTCAATCTTTATCTAGCAACACTCCCAATGCTTGTGACCCCACATGGCCCCACCGACAAGTCGCCGACTCCAAACATTGGCTTTCTCCTTTATCTTCATCTTCTAGTTCTAGCTGTGTCATTATTTTTACACTGGTTACTGTCAATGAGGACACACGTGGGTCCACAAATATAAAAATAAAATACGACAAACATAGATGCCAATGCTTCACACCCACATATATATATATATATATATATATATATATATATATATACATATTGTTTGGAAGCTGAGTGTGTGTGAAACTGCCTTCTACACGCTAAGGTTCACATTAATATCTACTCTCGAGGCCGTGTGCGTCTATTGTCGTTGGTTCATCTCCCTATTTCTTAGGAGAACCCTCATATTCAAAATCCCAGTTTGCTTCAGAGTTCAGGTCTCAACTGACTAAACGTATGACTCCCCCACCCCCACTCGCCCCGGCAAGTGTCGTTCCTATTGTTCCCTACCCATTGGTCACCTGGTTACTTATCACACCCTTTATCAAATCTTATCCTTATTTCTATTTGTCTACATTAAGAACAAATTTCTATCTATTAATAAGTTTTTTATTACTCACTAAACCTACTTCCTTTTCTTTTATCATATTTTTTCTACAGCAACGACCTTAGTTGAACATAGCGTCACACACTAATGAATTGTTAACGTCTTCCCTGTTAACACATCATTCTTCTCAAGCTGGGTCCTTGCAAATTACTCTCTCAACTATGTAAAGCTGCTGTGAATACTTACATCTAGACATATTTCCTTTAGGATTTGGGGCAAAGGCTTTTCGTCTGTGTTTGTTCTGCCATCTTGCATGGCAGTGAAACATAAGCCTCAAATGTTTCTGATCGACAATGGCTTTTGCATAATGACTGTGCCATGATTGGATGGATACACAATTGATACTAGAAGAAAGAATCTCTTCAACAATGCTCCATCAGAAATATTGTTAGGATCTTGGATATGTTATGCACTCAATATCTCTGGTGGTTTAGCCATGTACAGCATGCCACCTTTTGCATCAACTCTATAACACACCTGGATATCATACGCAGTAGAGAGAATGGTAGACCAAGGAAGACCTGGGTTAAGTGCATATGAAGAGATATGACTAATATTAACCTTTGGACCAGTGCAGGCGTGACATGTTGCTTGGAGTTGCTCACCTGGGGGGTCGGAACACATTTTTTTTTTTTTTTACATGGGGGTCACCACTTATCAAGGCCCAAAGGCCACTCAGGGATAAGGGCTATTGTGTGTACAGTAATCAATGAGATAGTATTGTAGTAATCATTAGTATTGGGCGTTTTGATAGAGTGTCTTATTTAAGGGGGCGGTTTGTAAGGAGTTTGTTTATGTTGGCCTTGAAGATGTTCAAATTGTAGTCAGGTGGGAAACAGGCAAGCGGCAGAGAGTTCCACTGGCATGCAGTTCTAAGAAAGAAGCTTTGCTCATGGAATCTACGTTTGGATTTAGGCACAGATAAAGAGTGGGGAAAATTATTGACAGTAGTTTCAGCCAAACGGGTGTTTCTCGTGAAAGATTGGCAAGGGGGGACGAGGGATTGGAGCTCAGACGAGCACCTGCCATGGAAATAACGATAAAACAAAGACAGGCTCGCAATGTCTCTTCTGTGGGAGAGAGGTTGCAGGGAAGAGAAAAGGACATCCCCCACTAAACCACAAAGTCTATTTTGTACTCTGTCAAGGCAGGATAGGCTGTTTTTAGCAGCTCCTGCCCAGATGTGGCAGCAGTACTCCATCCTCGGACATACTTGGCTTTTATAATTACATCAGTAGTGAGATATCTTCTGGAGCGGTAGAAGGATCCTACCATTTCCCAGCGTCCCTGGCAACAGATTTGATGTACGTGTTCCATTTCAGATCAGGAGTAAAGGTCAAACCCAGAAGCTTGTCAAAACATAGAGCCTCCCCAAGACTAGAGCCATCCATTTCAATTGATGCCAGATGGGGATCAGAGCGTTGATGATGTAAAGATAGAAGCTTGGTTTTGGATGCATTAAAAGTGACCAGCCACCTCTTCCCCCATTGCACCACGCGCTCAAGATCAGAGGAAAGAGAATTAGAGAGAACTTTGTCATTTACGGCCTTTGATGTGTTGCCGTAGATGGTCGTGTCATCAGCATAGATGTCAACGAATGATTAAGTATGTGTTTTGGGAGATCATTGATGACATGCAGCATCTTAAATACTAAAACTGAATAACAAGTAAATAGAATGAACATGAATTGCCATAATCTGACATTACCTCTTAAAAAACATGCACATATGATGGCACACAAAATGGTTGTGAAAGATCAAGGTGACTGGAAAGACTGAGGAGGGAAAGCAACGTCCAAAATTCTACTATAAGTATATGGAGCACTAGAGTCTTGTGGAGGTTTATTACAACTTCAATTCCAGAGAAGGCTAATGTCTTTTGTCAGCAAGAAATCAATAGTAAATGGCTGTTGCAATCATGCAAAATGATCTATCAAAAGAGGTATACAGTGCTAGAAATCTGGAGAGACTTGTTGTCACAGATTCCAGGGAACAGCAGTTGTTATTGCAAGTAGGTAACCACTGATAAGGACCTGGGAACTCCTAGTGAATAAATAATGGTGATAATGAATGTATTTTATAAAAATATTTTAAAAATGTTAAATGAAAAAAAAATATTTTCACATAAAGGAAACAAAAATATTACGTCACATCCTCAATTATTACAATAATTCAAATTAAAAAACGAAATCACAGAAGAAGCAAGATATGATGGTAATGTTTGGATTGGCTGCCTGAATTACAACTCATTTCTCACTTATCAACAGATTCCAAATTTAAGACTATTAAATAAAAGGACTTTTGGCCATCTTTAGAAGGTCACCGGAAATTAACTTATACCTGCCTTTCTCTAAAATGATATAAAGGAAATAAAAAGCAAGAGAGAGGTGTTGGGGGACTTTATTCAAAAAGAAAAATCATTGAAATTCACAGCAATGAAATATTCATCAATATACAGATGTTTAGTTATTCAGTTTCGTTTTTTCTTTCTGCTTTGATCTCTGGTTGTCCTATTTTTTTTTTTTCTTTTGAAAGAATAAAACAGATCTCACACTCAATCCTGGTCAAGATGCAAATCACGTAGACAAACAATAAAATTTGCTTCTTTTCAGTCTCAAATTTGTTAACTGATTTGTGTTTAAAAAAAGAAAACATTAATAAAAAAAGTTATTTTAATTATTTATGCATTTCAGACAATTTTCCTCCTCTTATATCATTTATACAATATCTCAACTAAGATGGACTAGTGTTGCAGTATCTCCATGGAATGTACTCTACTAAGCTCCAATCTCTGGTTCCTCCTTGTAAAATATGCACAGCATGAAATCGTCTTGCTACCAAAAGTGCAAAGAATTTTCTTTATTCCTCTACGGATTTAACATCAAACAAAATTTCTATGAATCTTTATCTGTTGTGCCATGTGGGCAATTCTAGTATGACATTTGCAGTGCTTTAAACCTATTCTTGTTTTCCATGTGAATAGAGTAACGCTACACATGGAAAACAAGAATGGATTCAAAGCACCAAAAATTCATACTAGAATTGCCCACATGGCGCAACAGATAAAGATACAAATAAACAGATATACAAAGTACCTCCAATAAGTTTCCAGGCATTTTTGTACATACATTTAAAATTGTCACAGACTCTTCAAAATTCAGTATGTTATCGCTATACATCTTATGAGATGCATGACCAATTTTCATGACTTCAGATTCAAATGAATAGCTACAGCAGGAATTGGAATACACTCTACTAAATCCTGATTGTCACAGCTGGTGAATTTCAAAAATGCAATCTGGATGTAAGAAGAATTTTAAAAAATGATATGCAATAAAATTCTGTTTTAAACTTGGAAAAAATACCACAGAAACGTATGGTATGTTTAAAACTGCTTTGAGACCATCTTGCATGAATCGAGTATCAGCTTTGAGTGGCATAAGAGATTCAAGGAAGGCAGGTGTTTGTGAGAGATGATGAAAGGTGTGGGAGGTGTAAGAAAGTCAGAACACCAGAGTTGATTGGCCAAATAAAGAATTTCATAGATAAGGACCGTTGTGTGTCTATAGAGACAATAAGTGCACAGTTTGATATCAGTGTGAAAACTGTACACACTGTTATTCACAAAGAACTGAAGATGCAGAAAATGTGCACAAAGTTTGTCCCAAGGGTGCAGTTCACAACTCCATACTTGTCACAGAGTATTTGATCAAGATGGGAATCAAGACAGTTCCTCCCCCATCCCTAGTCTAGACCTTGCTTCCTGTGATTTTTGGCATTCCCCTAAGCTCAAAGAAAACCTTAGAGGCTGATGTTATGAGACAATTGGAGAAATGAAAGCGTCTGTGACGAGGGTCATTGACACAAGCTCACACAAGAGGACTTCCATGGGACCTTCCAGACTTTGTTGGAATGGTACAACAAGTGCATTACAACCCAAGGAGATTACTTAAAAGAGGACTAGAGTTTCATGCGTGTTCTATCAATAAAAGTGCTTATATGAAAATAGTCTGGAAACTTATTGAAGGCGCCTTGTAATAACTGCCATGACTAATAACACACTTCCTCAAGAGCTCATCATTCAAATTTCTCAGCTTTACATTCACAGGCAACATGAATTAGATTGAAGACATTGTTAAGGCTGCTGCAAAGAAGGTGGGCTCCCTCTACCATGCTAGAAAACTACTCACACTCAGCAGTATACAAAACCATCCATGCACTGATTATTGTTGCCACATCTGGGCTGGTACATCATCTATCACTAGTTTCTTTCCCTTAGACATGGTCGAAAATGTCTGAAACCTAATAGGTCCTGCACTATCAACCAAGCTCCAACCTCTTTTCCTTCGGTGCAATGTTTCTTCTTTGAGCCTGTATTACGAGCAATGGAATGTGCTCTGATAAACTCGTAGTACTTGTGCCCCTCAATGTAAATACCTTTGAATAACCCAACAAGCAGCAAAATCCCACCTCTCCACTGTAGAGATCACTACATGCAGGAAAGTCTACTCTAATAGTTTCTTTTGTCAAACTGCTAGACTTTGAAATTATCTCCTTGTTTCCTGCTTCCCTGATTATACCAATGTGTGGAAATTTAAATGTAATGCGAATAGATATCTCGCTTCTCAACTCCCTACATAGTGCCCCTGTAGACATGGTCTCAAATATTAGCTTCTTATATCCAAGTGGCAATATGAAAAAAAAAAAAATGTCAGTTTTCTGAAGATTGAAGGTTCAGTTCTCTGTACAAGTAATATTAAGAATTATGACTTCTAGGAGTTATAGCTGACAGAACAAGAACAATCTACCATTGTCGATTGACTAAAAAGTTCAGTTTAAGATTCTGTACAGATTTACAAATTTAACAAAGATTCACTGATTACATTAGAAGAACAGGATTTCTTAAGCAAGTATGAGGTGCCTTCAATGAGTTTCCAGATTTTTTTGTGCAGACATTTAAAATTGTCATAGATTCTTCAAAATTCAGTATGTAATTGCTATACATCTTATGAGATGATTGATCAATTTTGATGATTTCAAATACAAACGAACAGCTACGGCAGGAACTGGAATACACCCGATTAAAACCTGATTGTCACAACTGGTGAATTTTAAAAATGCAATCTGGACATGAGAATACTTTAGGAGAATGATATCCAATAAAATTCTGTTTTAAACTTGGAAAAAATGTCACAAAAACGTATGGATTGCTTCGGACTGCTTTTGGACCATCTTGCATGCATCGAGCATCAGTTTTTTGAGTGACATAAGAGATTCAAGGAAGGCAGGTAAGCGGTGTGGGGGGAGTAAGGAAGTCAGAACACCAGAGTTGATTGGCCAAATAAAGAATTTCATGGATAAAGATTGCTGTGTGTCTATAGGGATAATAAGTGCACAGACTGATGTCAGTGTGGGAACTGTACACACAATTATTTGCAAGGAACTGAAGATGTGGAAGATTTGCGCAAATGCACCAGTCCACAACTCTATCCTTATCACAGACTGTTTAACCTGACACTAACTTTTACTAAGTCCCATACCACAATATCAGATTTAATAGCTCTGTTTTCTCGGTATGTAGCTGTAGGAATAATGACTAATTTCCGATTGTTCTTTCTGGTATATTTTTCTAGAACTTACTGCTACATTCAATATTCAACTTTTATACAGATGATCCAGTCGAAATGTTTATCCACTCCAGTGTGTTGCAATGTATAGCAATGTATAGCAATGTATAGCAATGTATAGCAATGTATAGTAATATATAGCAATGTATAGTAATGTATAGCAATGTATAGTAATGTATAGCAATGTATAGTAATGTATAGCAATGTATAGCAATGTATAGTAATGTATAGCAATGTATAGCAATGTATAGTAATGTATAGTAATGTATAGTAATGTATAGCAATGTATAGTAATGTATAGTAATGTATAGCAATGTATAGTAATGTATAGTAATGTATAGCAATGTATAGTAATGTATAGTAATGTATAGCAATGTATAGTAATGTATAGTAATGTATAGCAATGTATAGTAATATATAGCAATGTATAGTAATGTATAGCAATGTATAGTAATGTATAGCAATGTATAGTAATGTATAGCAATGTATAGTAATGTATAGTAATGTATAGCAATGTATAGTAATGTATAGCAATGTATAGCAATGTATAGTAATGTATAGCAATGTATAGCAATGTATAGCAATGTATAGTAATGTATAGCAATGTATAGCAATGTATAGTAATGTATAGTAATGTATAGCAATGTATAGCAATGTATAGCAATGTATAGTAGCCGTCCTTCAGCAGAACCTTACAATTGGATTTCATCAGATAGATTCACAAAATTGTCATAGTTTTTCGATTCATCCTACTTTTTCTTAAGATTTTCTATACTAGTGCTATCTTAAAAGTTTTTATGTACTTTGTTTAAAAAACGTACTACTCTATTAAAAAGAGTGTAATTTTATTATAAATTTACTTTTCGAAATACATCTTGCAAATATATTCCCAGTGTGAAAAAAAATATTCGATTAGCATGCTCCACGTTCAGAAATGCCATAATTCTGAAGTTTCCAATTAAGTCTTCTCAATAGTAAAGTCATCATTATAGCGTTTTGCTCCATCTCAGGATTTATTGTTGGACAGTGATTGAGGCATCCCTCAGGTCTGCATCAGAGAACATCTCGTTTGGGAGTCAGTCCTTGAGAATGTAAGTAATGGTCTGCACGGCAGTACCGCAGGGACACCGAGCGACCTGTACATAGCCCCACTTGCGTTGGTCTACCATATTTTGGCAACCTTCACTTTATCTCAGTTCCCACTCTTTCTGGGGGAGCTCAGGTGCCAGAAAATCTTAGGTGTCATCTTTAACAGATTCATTCCACTAACACAGGCAGAAGAATGCTGATGTTATTCATCTGTGGCCTGTGACGGTGGCAAAGCTCTTGCAGGATGCTAGTTGCTGCGGCATCTTTTGATGTCCACATAGGAAATGGCAATTGTCATGCTCGGCCTTTGCTGTCGCCTGCTTACAAATTGAATAATAAAGTAGTAAAACCTAACTATTTAAACTGGGGAAACTATTTTATTTAAAGTATATCTTATTCAATTAATATGTCAATTTGGTAACATTTGTATGCTCGTTAAATATTTATAAATCTAAAAGTTGTTGGGGTCTGTGCCATCCCTTATTAATGAATTATTCAGATGGATATCCCCACCTTTGTTATGTTGATTATACAATGTTATTCAATCGGTTCCGAACCTGGACAAATCCATATTAATTGGATCAATAAGAAAGGGAATGTCAAGCGGAAATGGACAATGAATATCTGGATTCAGCAAAAGAGAGGAAAAAGAAATTCCAAAATGGAAAGAAAAAGAGAAAGAGGAAAGGAAAAGAAAAAAGAGGTAAAATGAAATGGGAAGAAAAATACATGAGCAAAACAGAAAAAGGAAAAAAAGGGGGAAAAAAACAAAGAAAGAAATCCAACAGAAGAAAAAAAAAAAAAGGAAAGAAAAAGCATTGGTAGTTTAAAACTACAAATGTCAGGATTCTCATTTAAATAATTCAATGAATGATTCTAGCTTTCCTTTTTTTTCTTCTTTTTTTTTTTTTTGAGATGAAACACATAAAATTGGTGTAATGAATTCAAGCCTGAAAAAAAGACAGAATCATTTTCCCAGAGTCCAAGGATAAAAATCGGTAGACATAATGAAACATCAAACAGCAATAGTTTCACCATTAACCATTATCATGGCAAACAGAAATGAGGACTTCTCACAGACTGGGTAACAATCAATGCAGCCATGACATTCTTCAACCACACCTATAGACACATTCATTATTTTGCTGAAAACTTTTTTGTCTAATTTCTCAAACAAGGGTATTATATATATATATACACACACAGCTTGTAACCATTGGGTCAGTACTTGTTATATAGACAATAGTTGATAAAGCAGCCAGCAGTTATGGCTGCAGCTGATGCTTTTCTAACAAACATTCATGACCATCGCTTTTGACAACTACCATTTGTCTATTTTGGTGTCACCTATTTGCAAGTAAAGATATATTCTGTTGTTGTTCTTCTTGATGATGATGATGAAACAGTGAGACCTGTGAAAATATCACAGTGGCATGTTTTATATATAATATATTGCTACTGGACATTCTATAGACGTCCAGTGTGAATGGAGACCCCGCAATATTATTGTAGCCCTTTTGTTAAAACTAAAAATATTTATCCAAGTAATCTGGTTGATGTAGTGTCAGAATATATCTGGTTATTACGGTTTATCTCCAATATCCTTATATATATACAGCCATGGTCAAAATTATGGAGCATCTAAAGATAATAGTTTAAACCTATGTATTTAAAGGTTAATAATTGTACAATGAACAGTTGAGAGCAAATGTAAAATATTTAACAGTAGATTGTAGTGTTTATTTGCTTTCAAGAGTTTTAGTTGTGTTTCATACTAAATTAATTCCAATATTCAAAATGATTCATTGTCAAACTAAAAGCTGTTTATTATTTTTCAGGTAATATTTGATTCATTCAAGTGCTATAATCGCATATTTAATTGAAGATGTCTCTGAAGAAGCAGTTTTCAGAGATTAAAAGGACACAAATTATTGCTTTATATGGTGAAGGATATTCTCAGGTAGAAATTGCCAGGAAGATGGTATGTTTCAGGAAGGGAGTTCAAACAACGAGTAAAAGGTAGAAAAACAGAAAAAAACAAGGCTGTAAAACGCCAAGGATGACAGATCTTTGAAAAGAGCATCCCTTGCAGACAAGAAGAAAAGTTCTTCAGAGTTTGTTGCTGAACTTAGAGAGGATGCAAACAAAAGCATATCAACTTGAACAGTGAGAAGAAGGTTATTAGAAGTGGGATTAAAAGGATGCAAAGTAAGGAAGAAACCAAACTTGTCTTAGGCCAACAAGAAAAAAACGACTATAATTTGAAAAAAAAAAAAAAAAAAAAAAAAAAAAAACACATATGATTGGGCCAAAATTGGTCGCTGACGAAAGTAACTTTGAAATAAGTTAACAACTTCTATTTCCTAAACTTTGAAACAAACAATTAAAAGTTTTATGTGAATACACATCCATAATATCTATTCAAAAATTGTAGCGAATTCTCATTTTTTCATCAGATTTTTGGCACCACTGGAGCGGTGTATATACGTTGTAAGGAAGGAAAGGCATTTCATCCTGATTGTGTGGTTCAACTGTCAAATTTGGAGGAGGAAATGTAATGATTTGGGGCTGCATGGCTTCTTCAGGCACTGGACTGTTGTATACATGTGAGGGCAGAATGAACACAAATTATTTTAACATGTTGCACCAAGTTTACCAAACCTTTTTGACAAAAATAGTTCCCCATGCCATTTATCAAAAATTTCAATGGGTTGGCTTGAGAAAAAAGGGATTACGGTGATGAAGTGGCCCCCTTAATCCCCAGACATAAATCCCATGGAAAGTTTGAGAGAATGCACAAATGTTCACCCAAAAAAAGTTTGAGGCCAAACTTCATGAAGAATGGCAGAAAATAGATCCTACTACCTGCAACAATTTAGCCAATAACGAATGCAAAAACAAATAAAAGCTGTTATAAAGGCAAAAGAAGGACACGCCAAATATTGATTGTTGTTTAAATAAATTTATTAATGTTCACTATTCTCCACTATTCTTAACCTTGAAATATATGTTTGAATCAGAATGTCGATTTTTTATTAATGCTCTATAATTTTGATCATAGCTGTATTTCCATTATATGGATGCCTGGTATGAATGGAAACTTTCTGATTAAAATTAAAGTTGAATATTTGAACTATTAAACCTAAGGAAGGAGTAATTATTTCACAAAAGGAACACAAAACTTCAATCTATGTTTCCCCCTTGCCAAACTTTCACAAAAAAACACTTGACTAGATACAACCACTATAAACAAGCCCCCCCCACCCCCGCTCTCTATCTGTGCCTAAATCTAAACACAGATTCCATGAACAAGGCTTCTTTCCTAGAACTACCCGCTTGTGGAACCACTGTTCTGATTCCCAGTTGAATACAACGTGGTAGCCATCAAATCAAATGCAAACAAGTTTTTTTTGAGATATCCCCATAAATAATAAAATTTTACCCAATTTACACCATTAACAATTACTATACTACCAACTTACATTCATTAACCCTTATCCTCAAGTGGGCTTCGTGCCTTGATAAGTGGTGACTCCCAAGTAAAAGAAACGTTTTGATAATCAATTTATTTGAAGAAGGATACTCGAATTCAGAGAAAAAAAAGGTTTTGTTTTTTTTTTTCAAAATAAAATAGCATGCAAATGTAGTTTGTTTAAATTTAATTTTGCATTACAAAGTGGGGTGAGAAGAGACAGTGGATGTGGAAGAAACTTTGCAAACACAACCGGGTAGCTTTCTGATATATAGTTTAATGTAGAGACAAAAAATTTGTCTCCATATAAACTCGTCAAGAAGCTTCCGGCTGATCCCCTTGATTATTTTCCCCCATTATTTTCCCCAAATATCATCTGCTCCTTTGCCGCAATCTTATGTCAGATTACAGTCAACCCTGAACAAACGATTGGTTACACCTGGTTCAAATGCACAAGTACCGCTTTTTGTATCCTGTTTAATAGGAATGGTTGCTCAATTGGATGTTTGACCTTTTCTGAGATTTTCGATTTCCATAAGGTAGTTCTCTTGAGCTATAAAGAATATACCTTTACAACTTCATATTAAATTGTCATTGTTGTCAAGTACTGAGTGAAGATGGTGACGGCATCAGGACTCAAGTCTGAGTTACATTTTTGAGAAAGCTAAAAACTTTCATAATTTCATCAATACTAACATCTGGTCCTCCAATTTGCCTCATTACAATCACATAAACAAGTCTGTGTTCAGCACAGTTTAAGAAGGCACCAATTAAACAACCTACAACACTAAGGATGAACTGTTTGCCAGGCTCAAACTGATGTTCAGACGTTTCTTGAAGGCCATGTGTTCCAGGTTCAGATTCTACCTAGAGACATTGGTGGAGGCTCAAGGTGGCTTTTTCTGAGTGACTTGAATATTATAGAAGGTATGGATCCATTTTCACAAAAAGGTATGATTTATGGTTGGATGAAGAAACAATCATAATATTATTGCAAAAATTAGGCACAAAACAAAAGACAAAATTCTCAAATTATATCTTACCAAAAAAAAAAAAAAGATTTCTTTTGAGGAAACTATATAGATTTTGTCTAAGATTTTTTGGCAAATAGGATAACATTTTCCACACTCACTACAAATGCACGAACATTGCAAAGCAAGAAGAAAGGGATTTTGTTACTTATGCAAGAAAAATTAACTTTCAATGTGAATTATTTGAAATAAAAAGAGATGAAAGATGAAATGTTTGATTTTTGTTCAAAGATTATCACCTAAGAACAAAAAGAAATTCGTTTGTCACAAATAGAGAATGATACGAATATAACTTTTTTTTTTTTTTTTTTTTTATTACATTTTCACCCCAAACAAGGCAAATTGCCACTTTGGTGTAGGGGGCTACTATCAGGGGCAACAACTACTGGGGTACTATGTAGGGATTTGGGCAGCAAGGTGTCGGTTCACGTTACACTTGAACTTCTGCACGTCAGTACTGTTGGGGAAGCAGGGACCTGGAATGGAATTCCAGAGTCTTGCGGTTCTGGGGAAGAAACTATTGGAGTAAAAAGATCTTTTACATCTAGGGATCTCTACAGTGTGGGGGTGGGATCTAGTAGCCTGTCGGGTTTGTCAAGGGTGCTCGCATCGTGGGGGCACAAGTGATTGCAGTTCGTCAGAGCATTCACCACTAAAATACTTGTAGAAAAGGCAGAGGGATGCAACATTTCGTCGATGGGACAGAGGCTGAAGCTTAGATACCAGTTCAGGGCCTATCAGGTTTGCGACTCTCTTTTGAACTTTGCAAAATTGTTACTGAAGACTAACAAAAATGAATAAACTTAACATGGGATAATAATGAACTGAAAGTAAACATTAAGCAGGTTAGAAAACAAGTTCAACTTGAAAATAATGTATGACTAAAGTATGCAGAGGAAAAAAAAACAAAAAAACATTTTATGTATGTTTTTTTTTAAAACAGAAATTATTATGTTTGTAACCGGAAAGAATATATAGCAAGAATATGTACAAAAAGAAATGAGAAAAATTTGGAAAGATTTTATTCAATTTTTTTTTTTTTTTTTTAAATTACATTTTCACCCCAAACAAGGCACGTTGCCACTTTGATATATGGAGCTACTATCAGGGACTTATGTTGCAGGGGTACTATGTAGGAAGTTTAGCAGCAGGATGTTTGTTCATATTACACTTGAACTTCTGCATGTCAGTACAGTTGGGGAAGCAGGAAACCAGAAGAGAATTCCAAAGTCCTGCAGTTCTGGGGAAGAAGCTATTAGAGTAAAAGGCCTTCTTACATCTAGGGATCTCAACAGTATAGGGTGGGACTTTGCTGCTTGTCAGGTTTGTCATGGGTATGTTCATCGTGGGGGTACAAGAGCTTGTAGTTCGTCAGAGCATCCACCATTAAAATACTTGTAAAACAGGCAGAGGGATGCAACATTACATCGGAGGGACAGGGGCTGAAGTTTAGATGACAGTTCGGGACCTATTAGGTTGGCCACTCTTTTGGAGCCTGTCCAGGAGTGAGAGCCTACTAGCAGATGCACCAGCCCAAATGTGACAGCAGTACTCCATACATGGGCGAATGGTGACTTTGTAGAGGTACAGAATACTTTCAGGCATAAGTAACTTTCTAGCACGATAGAGAGAGCCCACTTTCTTTGCAGCAGGCTTAGCAATAATCTCAATGTATCTATTCCAACTCATGTTTCCTGTGAACGTTAAGCCAAGGAGCTTTAACAAAGTGCTCTCAGGTAAAATATCTCTCGCCATAGCTATTGGTTGTTGGTAATGTTTCATGATATTATTAAAGAAAATGAGCTTTGTCTTGGCAGCATTGAATGTCACCATCCATTTTTGACTCCATTCCACTACAGACTGAAGGTCTTCCTGTACGGTTTCGGCTATTACCTTAGATATGTGTTCATTAGTTTTTCCACGTGCTGCTATAGAGTGTGGTGTCATCGGCAAATATACCCACCTCAAAGACAATTTTATCAGACAAGTCATTTATGAATATCAGAAATAACAAAGGTCCAAGAATCGATCCCTGTGGCACACCCATATTTATATCAAATATTTTGGACACATGCCCATCGAGGACAACTTGGATTCTTCTCTCATGTAAGAGGGATCTAATTATGCTAAGCATTCGTCCAGTAATACCATAGGATGTTATTTTCATCAGAAGACCAATGTGCCATACTCTGTCAAAAGCCTTAGATATATCAAGGGCTACTGCCCTCCCGTCTTCTGCCTTATCCAGTGCTTGGTATAAAGGCTGTGACAACAGAATATTCTTTTCATTCTTTTAACTCTCAAGTATACATCCGATACAGTAAGACACAATCAATCAACTGAGAAGCACATCAGTCTATATAAAAATATATAAGATATTAACGGATATATACTCAAGAGTCAAAACAATGAAAAGAATATGCTGTTGTCATGGCCCTAGTAATAACTTTGACAAAAGAAAATATGCAGATTTGGAAATAAATGGACAGAAAGTCATATTCTTATTGGACACTGGAAGTGATTTGTTGTTAATTAATGAGGTAACTTGGAATAACATAGGTTGACGCATGTAACCAAGTACCAATACAATAGCTAGAGGCGTATCAGGTAAAGATTATAAAATGCAGAAACTGAAAGTCTGTGTTAACAGGATGTAAAACTAATTTATTTGGAATAAATTGGGTTATGTTATTCAACTTATGGGAAAAGTCAATGAAAATGTTCTGTAGGTCTGAATATGGAAAAAAAGCAAATCAATCAGAGAAATTTGCAAGTCAAATAAAAAGAAATTTAAAGAATTTGAAGTTACATTTGAATTGAAAGACAAGGTTAAGTGAGTTTTCAAAGAAAAATGAAAGGTACCATTGTTATTAGAATGCACTGAAAACAAATACAGAGACTGAAAAAGATCGGAATAATTTAAAAAGTTCTTTATTTTGATGGGGTAAGGCCAACAGTGTACGTTAAAAATGGAATCACAAGTTGAGAGTATTTTCCTTGAGTCAAAATTCCCCAGTTAAATAGTTAACATAAATATTTTAACTAACATTCTTTTCTTTTAAAACTTTTTTCTGAATATCTTTTTAACCTAAATAATTTAACAATTAATCATAATAATCATTCTGACCCTTGGCACTGCCCGCCACAACATAACACAAATGCTATGCTGCGATCATAGCCAAAGGGCCACCACATAAAATCTATACATTCCGAAATTATATTTGAGGGCGCCAGTGAATAGATTATTACAGAAAAATAAATAATGGTGTTGGTCACGGAAATGCAAAGATTCATTTGAAAAAAATGAAAAAGTATTTGATATCAGATGTAATTGTCACAGCAGATGCAAACAAAAAAAATGAATCGGTGAAATACTTTTGCATAAGTGTTGGAGCAATTAAACCAATTACATTATAGGGTTAGGGTCAGTTAAAAGTGGCCAGATTAGCTCAACATTGTAACTGCCTACGATGGTATTTACATGTAGAATGAACTTCTGCATCGATAAATAGCTGTACACAGATTTCAGTTGAGAGTACCGGACAAAAATGCAGACAAAAAAGCCTGAATTATTAAAAATCGAAATAAATTATAGAATTTCATGGAGAAATTCACTTCACCATAGAATATGATATGCAGATCACATATGATTTTGAAAGTTGAAAAAACGTGCTAATCACAACACAAAAAGTAGAGTATTTTCCTCAAAACATTCATCATCAAGAAGAAATCTGTCAACGGCAGATAGAAAAAAAAGAAATATAATTCAAGCAAGAGAGGGAGAAATCACACGATATCCAGTAGAGACTAACCTGTCCGTCGTTTTGTATGAGCAATGATTGGACATCTATATCTTCAATGTCACAAATCTGGTAAAACATCTGGCGAAATGGTGGCAAAACGTTGGCTCTGAAGATGTAGGTACTCTGAATAAAGTAAAAAGAAAAATTGTCAAGAATTATGAAATTAATTTGGAAAAGAAAAATGCATTTAACAAAACATAAACAAAAAAACTCAATAGCATAATGGATAGTAAATATTAAACCATGACTTTATATATACATGAAAGAGAGAGAGATAATGATGAAGATAAAATATTTAGACAATTACAAAAGACAATGACCCGCTATCTTGATGATTTCAAGTCATATCCAATTAATCATCAAATGAAATTGATAGAGCAAATCCGAAACTATACAAGAAATTCAGCCTATAATGCATATACATACATAAATAATACATAACATATAAACGTAAAATCATAATATCAGCTATATTCCTCCTTTATCACGTAGATCATTGTAGTTCTCTTATTTCCCTCTCTCAACAGTTTAAATCTATTACCCTCTTCCTCTCACGCCCAATTATTTTGCTTCTAATGTAGCTATTGCTAGACGTCGCATCCCTAATATGTTACCTAGCATCTTCTCTCTTCTTTTGATAAGAAGCATTAGGCTTTGAAATACCATGGTTAAAAGCGTTTGTTTATTCTACACCTCTACATCCATATTGAATAAACAAATTAATTTATATGCATTAGCATATATTTTTATATTGTTGTTCTTTTATTTTTTCATATTCTATATGCGTGTGTGTGTATATAGCAAGGAATGGAGGGGCCGTCCGGCTTTGCCCAGGCATAAAATACACTTATATATGATATTTTAATTTGTCCAGATTTTGTATATATTATCATAGAGTTGTGATTTCAAAAGTAAAAAATAAGTATTTAGGTGCCATCAGCTAGAATCGAAACCAAAACTCTAGCATTCAAAGCTGGTGACATTACTACTATACCAATGTGACATGCATATAAACTGATTAAAAATCAAAAATCACCTAAGATGAATGTACAAAATGTTTAATGATTTTTTCAATTTTGACCCATTTTTGACCCCTTAAAAACTATTTTAACTGGCTATGGACCCATAAAAGAACAGCCCATAAAAAATCCAATCATTTGAGACCTCTAGCACTACTCTGTGACTTTTAGTTTCGAAGGAGATAGAGTTTGAAAATATGGAGACTGACAGACAGATCAACATATAGCCGTTTATATATTAGATTTTACATATTTCTATATTTTTAAATTCAACTATAATAAATATAAAAATACCATAAAGTAAATAATAATATAAATACATAAAAATATTAATAACCAGAAGAGGCATGATAAGTTGTATAATGCATTCATCTGAACTCTATAAAAATACAGTAGTTTTGTAAATAATGGGCAAAGATGAACAAGAGAAGTACATTAATAAAATAAACAGGTTCGTAAAAAAATTTAATTTTGGGAAAAAACTAAATCTGATATCTGGAACGTTTGCTCTTGTTATTTTTTTTTGGGGGGGAGAGGTGTTGTTTGATCAACACTGATGAAGAGCCATAATTTAATATATGATTTTGTTTTTAAATCTCCGAAACAGTTTTTCATGGTAAACAACTGATAATCCCTGAAATAATGTTAGGGCTAGTGTGAATTTATGAAAGCAAATTAATACAATGATTGCAAGAGATTAATTGACCTACAAGCAAATGATTTTTTGAACAAAGGACTTGAGAGTAAATTCTTTTCATATCGTTTTAAATGTTCAAAACTGTCACGACTATACAAATTCTACATTCTTAATGTTAGTATATTGTTTGTTTATTCCCGTCGCAACCAAGTAAATTCCTAACAGAAGTTGGACTATGGATGTTGGTGGAGAACCAGTGAATAATTCTACACATTTTTAATGTAACAAAAATATATTTTTTTTTAAAACCCAATATCGTAGGTGAAGTGAACTTTTGAGATGAGGATTGATTATTGATTATTTGTATTATTTGGATTCTTTGGACTACTGTTCCCATTTCAAGTGTTATTTTCACAACAATTCAACCAATGTAACCTCTGACCTTCAAGTGTATCCTGTTGGACTAAAGAATCTGACAGAATTCCAAACAGAATCTTTTATTTAATTCACTAGGGTAGCATGTTCTCATTCCGTCAGCCATAACTGAGGAGAAGTTCTAAATAATGTGCGATTGTATTTTGAGTCTCATACTGAAGGATCAAGTACTATATCCACTATATCACAGATTCTTTGATAGAAAGATTCCTGATTTCTGAAAAAAAAAAAAAAAAAATGTTGGAGGCTAAATCGACCAGAACGTTGTGAAAATAACCCCCAAGATGAGAACAGTAGTCCAAAAAAATCTAAATAATATGAATATCTGCTTGTAAGCTGTAAGCTTCCTTTAGGACAGCAGTGACAAATTTTAACTCATCCAAACAAAGATCACTTTCTCTCAATCAACAACTGAAATCTTATTTCATATATTCTGTCATATGACTCAATCAACCAATTAAATAAAAGTGAATGCACAAAGTGCCTTAAATAAGTTTACAGGCTTTTTTGTAGAGGCATTTAAAATTGTCACAGACTCTTGAAATTTCAGTATGTTATTGCTACACATCCTATGAGATGACTGACTAATTTTTATGATTTTGGGTTCAAATGAACAGCTATAGTAGAAATTGGAATACACCTTACTAAAGCCTGCTTGTCACAGCTGGTCAATTTCAATAAAATACAATCTGGACATGAAGACACTTTAAAAGAATGATATTGTGTTTTAAACATGGAGAAAATGATAAAGAAATGTAGGGAATGCTTCAGAGTGTTTTGGACAATCTTGCATGAATTGCACATCAGTTTTTGAGTGGCATAAGAGATTCAAGGAAGGCAGGGAGTCTGTGAGGGATGATGAAAAATGTGCAAGGAGTAAGGAAGTTAGAACACCAGTTGATTGGCCAAATAAAGAATGTCATGAATAAAGACTGTCATGTGTCTATAGAGACATTAAGTGCACAGTTTGATGTTAGTGTGGGATGTGTACACACAATTATTTGCGAGGAACTGAAGATGCAGTAAACTTGTGCAAAGGTCATCCCAAAGGTGCTCAAAGAAGATCAGAAAGAAAGACATTGTCATGACAGCAAGGAGATGGTCGAGTTGATCAATTCAGTTCTTGATGCTCTGGCGACCTGCAATGAAAGCTGGATCTACTGCTATAACTCAGAGATCAAGACACAAGGTTCCCAGTAGAAGGATTACTAGCTCTCCCAAACCCAAGAAGGCCAGACAGAGCAAATCCACCCAAAATCTTATGATAATCCTTTTTTTTTTTTTTTTTTTTGACAGCATGGCCATGATCTATATGCACTGGGTTCCCACTTGGTAGACAGTCAACAAGGAATATTATGATGAGGTTTTAAGGGAGTCCAGGAAGAGCAATCTTTAAATCAAGTCAGTGGCATTTCCACCAGGACAATTTATAGTCATAGACTATTTGACCAAGATGAGCATCAAGACAGTTCCTCACCCTCCCTATAGTCCAGACCTTGCTCCCTGTGACTTTTGGTTATTCCCTAAGCTCAAAGAAAAACTTAGAGGCAACTGTTATGAGACAATTGAGGAGATGAAAGAGGCTGTGATGAGAGTCACTAATACACTCACACAAGAGGACTTCTAGGGGGCTTTCCAGAAGCTGTTGAAATAGTACAAGGGCATTGCAGTCGGAGGAGATTACTTTAAAGGGGGCTAGGATTTCATATGTGTACTATCAAGAAAAGTGCCCATACGAAAAAAAGTCTGGAAACTTATTGAAGGCACCTCATATGTGTGTTTGACACACATTGCAGTATAAAAAAGAGGAGGCAGGAGAAGAGTGATCAAATAAAAAGGTGAAAAGAATTAATAGTAAAACAGAAGGAAGAGATTAGACAAAGGAAAGGAAAAGAAAGACTTACTACTGGTAGCAAAGGAAAGAGGGTGTCAAACATAGGATGTTATGATGTATGGAAGTGAAACCAAGCCAATGAGGGTCGAGGATTGCATGGAGAGAAATGATATGGGAATGATATGATGGATGTGTAATATGAGTCTTAAAGGCACATTTAGATCTGATGACCTCAGAGGATGAGTAAATATTTACATAAATAAGGAGAACAAGAAATTCTTTGATTTAGTCACACTGAAAGAATTGGATTAGTAGATGTAGAACAATTGACGTTGCCTATTAATGGGGAAGGGAAAACATAGGAGGAAGTAATAAGGATGGATTTGAGAGAAAGAGGTACAAATATATAAAGATATGTTAGTTAAATTAAATAAGTTAGTTTCTAAAAACCGTCCATCACATGCAAGCATATAAAACAAATGTTAAAGCAAATATGATGTAGATGATTATCTAGGTTCGACCACGTTCTTCGACTTCTATCAGAAATACTAGCCCAGCAAGCACTTGACTTGAGGTGATATTCACCAAGGATGGGTTGAGCCAGCTCTTTCCATAGAACACGCAGCATCCCAGATGAATGCAGACTATACACAACAGTTCACAGCAGAAAAGATAATGATAAGTAGCCAGCAGCAAACACTGCAGACCTGTGGACCTGAGCTAAATTCAATATTGGCTGTGATCGTGTGTAACATCTTCAGTTGGCCTCCTAGGCATCTTCACCAATCTTGGGAGTGGTTTTGAAACTGAACTCTCTTGGGGTGTGGTGCACAATATCACTGAACCAACAGTCTCCGCTTTAGAAGAGATTGGTTAAGGGTGATGATTTTGCATTGCATTCTAATTTTAGTATTGAAGACAAACTGATGCCAGTGGACCCGCAGAGTTTCTCAGAGGGAGTATAGGTCAATATACTGCCCATACCATTGCCTATTAGCAAGCATAAAATGGAAGTAAATCAAGCAGGCTTAAAAACTACTGGTCAACCCAAAACAATATGGTTCAAGTACAGTCATGAAAGATAAGGAAAATACAGGCATTAAATTAATGCATGATAACCTAAACAATCTAGAAAGACTTGAAAACATGTTTCCAATGGAAATTATTGTCGGTACAATGTCAAACAAGTCAGGAATATGCAACATCGATGATGCATACATAAACACGCCGTCAACAGACGACAATGACCTGTTTGTGAAGGCACAGATCCAAACATTTCCAAATACATAACAAAACAGTTAACAGAATACAATAGCGTATTATTGAAGATAAATAGGCCATGTGATGTCTTTTGGATAACAGCTATCATTTAAATGTTTATGCACTCAGATCAGTCTCTTGAAGGATATAAACTCTGGAATTTATCTATTCTAGTTTTGAAAACAACAAAAGCGGTTTTACAAAAAACGTGGTCATATTTAATTTATGAAGCGTTATTTACTTGTCTATTTATATTTTATTTATTTATTCTTGTAATCGTTGGCTTTCTAGAAAGACCCTTATTTGCATTCTATAAATTTAGTGACATTAAAAACAAAACCAAAACCTATCAATGCATTTAAATACAACAATAATTAATCTTGATTTACACTTCCAAAAACAAATACTTTTTGCGTTTTAACGCATACATAGGTTTCAGAATTGTTAGTTTTATATCAAATTTATCTCCCCTTTATTTATGCTGGCCAATAAGAGAATGTGCTCACTTGTCCAGAAGTAAAAAAAATCTGATTCTACCCACATGAGATATTTAGAACAAAGCTCTCCCTCTTTTCTGAATTGGCTTTCAAAGTTACTAGATGTGGTCTGACTGGCTGCCATCTTGGCACACTTTTTCAAGCACTTAAACAACTTTCTGTGTGAGAAACGCTTCAAAAACCTAGAGCAATATTTAAAACATCTTCAGCAGCTTCATCACCACCAGAACGCAAGATTTTTACGTTATTGATATAAATACACTTGCTATGCATTGGCAAACGTGTGTTGATTCTGATGGTGCTTATTTCAATCAATAAATTTTTGTTTAAAGCCGAGATATGTTCATCTGAATTGAAAAGTTAAAAACCGCAAGAACTTTCTTGTCAACCTAATAATTAACCCATAGCTGGAGGGAGCATAAATAAATTTATAGCATATTTAAGAGTATGAGTAAAAACGATGCAATAACCTGGCATGCTAAGCCCACAATTTGTGCACGTAACGACTACACCACACCTTCTCCCATAACTCACAAATTATCACGGGTTTTCCAGTTAACATACCAGTTACTGAGAGTTCAATGATTCTAGTGTTCTCTATAAAGAACCAAACAGGTTAGTCATAAAACGTTTTGAATGAAACTTGACATGCCAAGGGAACGAGGAGGGGTTCATTGTTGAAAGCAGGCGTTGAGGAATTTCAGATTTAGCTATAGAGATCGTTCGGTTGTTCATATCTTAGTGTCAGTTTTTGTGGTTTATTCATTAATAACTGAAATATAAAAGAAGGACTGTAACTGACAAAAAAAAGAAAAAATTATAAAAAAAAAAATCCTGCCGGGAATCATAATGATAATGTGTTTATGTGTGTATTTCTATCTGTCCATGCGTCCGACCACAAAAGATTTTACTGCGACTTAAATCATAACAAACAAACAGAGAATTGTATTATTTGTATCATCGAAACTAACATTCTTGGTGATCCAGAAGTATATGTAACTCAAAGTCCGCAAACAGTGTCAGATAAAAATTATTTTATTTTTCTAAAAAAGAAATAAAGGAATCTATATATATATAAAGCAGTAGCATGTGTGTGTGTTTGTACAGCTCTTCTACAGCCCACACCACTGGACTGATCATGATCAAAACTGACATGATGATGGTCCTCCACCTAGGGATGGTGCACACCATTTTTCAAGGTTAATTTCAAAAGTCAAGGTCATAGCCTATGTATACATACTCAACTTCAGCCCACACCACTGAACCAATCATAACCAAATCCAACATGAAAATAGTCTCTGACCTAGGGATGATGCACACTATTTTTCAAAGTCATATTTAGTGTGCCTCTTCATAAACTCCTCCACCTAGCGATGGTGCACACCACATTGACATTCGTCATCATCCCAGGGGCTGCCACTATGGTACTGGCAAAATTCTTTGTGAATTTGAATCAAATCACGCTCCTCCACCTCCATTTGTGATTCTTTGTAATTGTCTTAATTTTTATGTGCAAGAGGTTTTTGAATGACAAATCCAGAAAGATGGATTCATAGTTAGACAGGGGTGGGGTTGCTTAGGGAAAAAAAGGAACAAGTAAAATGAAAAGAACATTTTTTTTTTCTAAATTTCAAAAAAGTTTATAATAATTTATATATATATATATATACATGAATACTCGCTGACAGAAATGTTAATCATGTTGCTTAATATTTAAGTCAATTAACCTGGCTTAATTTTTATTGATATATGTACATTGCCACTGGCTAATAGATTTTAATATATTAAACCTTTGGGAAAAATTTTCTTATATATTCTAAGTAGTAGTGTTCGTGCCTGTGTGTACAACTCTCCTACTGTCCACACGGTTCCCCTCCTAGGGATGGTGCACACCTGGACCGATTATGACCAAATCTGATATGATGATGGTCTCTGACATAGAGATGGTACGCACCATTTTTCAAGGTCATGGTTATATTAGTGCAGCTTTGCCCACATCTAAGAATGGTGCACACCAAGTTGATGTTCGTCACTATCCCGAGGGCTGCCACTGACTTTGTGAATTTGAATCAGATCATGCTCCTCCACCTCCATTTGTGATTCTTTGTAATTGTCTCAATTTTTATGTGCAACAATATAAGTGTCAACTTTGATATACTCTATTTGTTTTAAAGTTCAGAGTTGGATTTCAGTCACTTCAAAAGGTATATTTTTTTAATTTTAAACACCTTAAGAAATAGTTGCTCTTACAATATCTATTTTCTACAAGGGTGCCCGCAAAGTACCTGAACATATCCACTTACTGCAAGGGTGTCCATGAAGTGAGTACCTGAGTGTACAGCAAAGTCCTGTGCAAAGCATGGGTATCTTTGCTAGTATTTCACAAAGTAATATATATGTTTTATTATAGTAGAAAGAAATTCAAAACAATGAAACAGTAACATTTTATTTATTATTTACAACAATTAAGTATAATTGGAATTTTTTATCTGACATTTTTAGCTGCAGACTTTGAGTTGCCTATTTGTTTGCATCAACACTTTTCATCTTTGTCGTTATTTTCACATTTCGGCTAATGTAACCTCCTTACCTTCTTCAGATGTATCTTTTCTGAAACTTGAGATTTTTTCAGCAAACTTGAAACAAACAGAATTTTGAAATGAACCGATTGTACAAGGAATAAAAGCATCAATTAATAATTAATTCTAAGTGACAAGCTTTTAATTCTTCAGAGATGTAATATCAATTTTCAAAACACTTTTTTTACCATAGTTTAAAATATTTTGAAGCCTGATCTTTTGATGCCAAGATTGTATCACAACTTAGAACCAGTCCTGTGAGAAGTAATACATTTACTATATAAACTACCATCTCAATGTATCCACATAAACAACTTGAAACCATAAAAAATAATAGTTGAGTAATTATTGAAATGCAGTTGTTGAGAATTTTGTAAAGGCAACTTTGTGTTAGAGTCTTGTTCATGATGTCAATCACAGGCAACTGAGAAAATAGTCATTAGCATTCAGTAAAACAAATTAGATGTTCAAAGTTTATCAGAACTCTGATGAACAAGCATTTAATTCTTCAATGATGTACTATAAATTTTCATAACACATATTTTGAAATATTTTGGAGTCTTATCTTTTGCTGCCAACATTGTCTTATGAACTTGTCCTTTGAGGAGTAATCCAATTACTATATAAAGTTTACCATCTCAATGTATGACTTGAGATCAGAAAAATTGAAAATTAAGCAATTATTGAAATGCAATTATTCAAAAATTTAGTAAAAAGCAATTTTGTAATAGGACTTTGTTTATGACGTCAATCACAGACAACAGAGAAAATAGGTATTAACAATCATCAAAAGAAATTAGGTTTTCAAAGTTTATTAGAACTCTGATAAACAAATGCTATTCACAAAATCATCTGAACCAGAATTAATGTGAAAAATGTATGATGTGAATCCTGATGCAAGGGATATAGTGAAATAGACACAGAGATAAAACAAGGGCAGAGAATCCAGGAAAGACAGAGTGGGAAAGAAAGTTACATTCATTCATTAATCTCCTTTCCACAATGCTTATCCATGCTTCCAGAATCATTGGTTGATTATTTTTTCAACCCATTTCCTGTTATATCTGAATTTAAACTCTTAAATATTTTATTACAAAGATCTTTCATTCATTATATGTTTCTTTTTGTTTTTACAACCGGTCAAATGATCAGCCAGTTCAACCAATGAAAATTCACAAAATCTTTGTATTATTTGGATTCTTTGTATGACTTATCATTTTGAGTGTCATTGCCACAATTTTTCAGTTGATGTAACTTTCAAACTTCTCCAGGTGTACCTTGTTGAACTCGGGAATCTTTCTGTTAAGCTCTGGAATCTGCACAGAATTTCAAACAGAACCCTTTGTTTAATTCATGGGGGTAGCATACTCTTGTTCCATCAACCATAACTTGTATTTTCAGTTGCCCACATTAAGGCTTGAACCTTCAAAAGAATATCACTTTTACAATTGATTTTTCCAAGTACTCTACCCACTGGGGCACGAATCCTTGTGAACAATTCTTGTATGAATTTTAGGAGTGTTAAGCCTATTTTATTTCTAGATTTAAATAGCACTATTTATCACTATATATATATATATATATATATATATATATATATATATAAAATACTTATCTAGTGTTTCCTTTTCAGATTAAATATGTTTTTAACTCATTTCAAAGTGTTTTTAACATGTTTTATTAACTGTTTGCTCGTATATATATATATATATATATATATATATATATATATATATCTTGAATCTACTTTTGTCTTTTGAAAAAGAGAGGTCCCTTTCTCTCGAAATTAATCAAAGTTCCATACCACCCACGGACTTTACATACACCGGACATACCAGCAACTCTATTATAAATAATTATACATTGAGGTGAGGAAAGATAGACGAATAAAGGTTAGACACCCCTCTACTCAAGCATACCCGTCGACATTTGTTTGTTTTTCTTTCTTTACTTTCATAATTCCGGTCTATCCCTGCATTGTCTTTGGCTTTAAAAAAAAAAAAAAATCCTATATATTTCTTTACCAACAATGCTTCAAGCAAACTACTATATATATATATATATATATATATATATATATATATATATATATATATATATGCACACATACATACATACATACATACAATTATTACATGAAAGGAAGTTAGAATTTTGTAAAATGCTATTCATAACATTACAAGGGATACAAACACAATTATTGCCTTATTTCATGTAGTTTCAAAGAATGGCTCGTATTCTCAGAGGAAAAACAGTTAGTAAAATAAATTATATAGACTACTGTAATTTTGCTGGTTAGCACATAGTTTGAAAACTTCAAAGTATGAGAGAATTAATGTTCTAACGATAATATAGATATGCATAAAGAATATTCAACTTGAAGTCCATGTATGAAAATAGTGGCAATATCCCAAAAGTGAAACTGATTGGAATTTGATTGATTTCAGGAAATCCAATGGTGATCCATCTATCCATACGCATGAGAAATCCAGATTGTATAGATCTAGTTTTTGTTTGAAGAATCCTGTAGCTTAACAATTCTAATTATATTTTCTAAAACTTCTCTCCTGCAGACTATAACATTATCATATGTGTCATAAACTATCCTTATAAATAATTAAATTCTGTTCATTTAATTCATCATTTTCAATCGTTTCATTATATTCATCATCATTCAACTGACAATCTGTCCATCTCATAAACCCTGATCCTCAAATTGTTTTTGGCCTTCATCAATGGTGACTAATAAGTATTAAAAAAAATAATAAATTTGGAGTAGTCTGAGGTGGTAGTTTTTAAATACCTGATTTTGACTCACTCATACAATTTGAAAGCAAAAATTATTCTTTTGAAACTCATAATCAACTGATTAACACAAGCAAAAAAGATGATTAGACCCGAGTTTTACATTTAAATAGCATTTTCATGGCTGATCATGAAATTTGAATAGATGCATTTTATGAAGAACAAAAGTGACAAGATTTACTTTTATGATTCACTGAAGTCATAATTCATTTTTACTTATTTTGCATAAGTGTTGCTCACTTTTTATATACTTTTATTTTATTGTATTTACACTTTCTTTATTTTTATTCATTTTTGTTTCCATTTATTTTATTATATCAATAAGAATGAATACTTTTATGCGTTAGTTCAACTTGCATGATTACGAATGAAAGTAATATTTTTGAACTGATGTGTGACCGACCAATGAACAACGGACCTTATAAATATGCTTAGACACATCTAACAAAAGTTAAACCTATTTCATGCGCAGTTTTACTGATGAAATTGATATGCAAACTTAATCCAAACACATGTAGGGTTTATTTTTGGCAGCCTTGTTACTTTCACTTGATTTATTTTTTCATTTAGTTCTTATATTCCATGAACAATGTTTCTGACAAATGAGAAAGACTTGCTGTCTTCTAGGTTGGATTTTATCATTGACTAAATTTTCACCTTAAAGTCACTTTATTTCCAACTGTTCTTACTTACCGTTGTATTCAATATTCAACTTTTTACAAATCGTTCAATGGAGATATGTACATGTTCTATTGTGTTACGTCATATAGTAGCAGAACCTTACAGTTGGACGTCAGATGGCTCCAACTCTCTACTTCTGTGTGTCAGAAACTTGCACTTGTTCTCATTGTTTAGAACCACTCATTTTCTTAAAAGCATTGGTCACCAAGCCTTGATCTTGAGTAGCCATTATAATCCTTTTCTAATCATAGTGGAGCAATACTCTTTTTAGCTAGTTTATAGAGGTTTCCTTATTTATATAGTCCTGAGTGAATTCATCCAGAAAATACTTGACATGCTGTTGCTTGGCCTATTCTTCTAATTTTTTGCAATGGACAGTCTTAGTGCATTTTGGGCGATTCTTCCGTAGCAGACTTGCTTTCTAATTCTGTCTCATTTGTAAGATAGTCTTGTCCAAAATATTTGTCCAGTTTCATGATGGAGGTTGTTCTGCTGGCGCTTGTTTCTTGTTTAGTGATGTTAATAAACCATTTTGAGAGCTCAATAGATGCTCACAATAAGTGCATGTGTATGTATACATACACCGCATATACTGGAGTTAAGTAATGATGGACCTAGTCAATACCAGATGAGTATATATTTGAGAATGCCAGGAACTTGCTTGTACCAAACTGAAAACTCTGATGAAAAAAACTAAGATCTACTGTTTGTTACGTCTTGAAAAATCTTTTAATTTGTAAATCGTGTTTGGAAAAAAAATGTTGAAAATTCTAATTTGCAAAATTTTAATTTTATATATATATATATATATATATATATATATATAAAATTTATTTATACAAACATTGATGGCTACATATGTACATACATGTTTCTGTAATCACCTGTGCTAGGGAGATTACGTCTTCAGGCCATGAGAGAGAGAGAGAGAGTGTGTGAGAGAGAAATATAGCAGGTCGCCTGGCATTGCCTGGTCGTAAAATATGCTTAAATATGATATTTTGATTAATGCAGATTTTGTATTTATTATTATATTATATTGGAGCCAATATATAATAATTTTAAAAGTTTAAAAAATAATGACTCGTGTGCCACTACTGAGAATTGAAACCAAACAGTTTAGCTTATGATTTTTTTCCTTTGACCTTAATGCCTGAGCTATGAAGACATGTTTGCTGCAAGGCTAAAAATTAAAAGATGAACTAACAGCTACTATGTTATGCATGCATATTTGTAATGCCATCGTTCGACCTTCACCTGGCAAATTTCATTTTCTTAATTTTCACACTTTTGTACCGATTTTCCCTAAAACCCAAATAAAAAGTTTCGCATGAGTTTGAATTCCCTATATATGAAGTTTCATGCCTATAGACTAAAAACCGACAGATGAGTTTGGTAGGCAAAATTTTTTAAACAAATATATCTATGCAAACATAATATATATAGAAAGAGGTTTGTGTTTACGATAATTTTTTATGCAAGTATAACTCATGTAAAATGTCTGCATGAATATAATTACACGTAATAGTTAACTAAAGATGATCATCTCATCAGAAAACCGAAAAAACTAATAGGGAATTAATTAAAATAAATGTTTACAAGAATATGCAAATTAGCTAGATTTTTTTGTTAGTGAATGCAATTCCACAATCCATTTATAACAAAGTTGCATTTTCTTTTTAAATAGATAGAAAAAAGGTGTTTAGTATGAATATCAATACACAAAAAAAACAAACAATATCTAGGAGTATATATATATATATATATATATATATATATACACACACACACAGAAGAAAAGGAAAAAATCCAACAAAAACTTAAACCAATCCCATTATAATTTTATTTTGACTTCATCAGACATTCAGCTAGTCAGATCTGTAGCTGACTTAAAAGTCATTGACTTACAGTCAAGGAGAGGAAGAGAAGGGAAGTGGAATAAAAATAAGAAAGTAGCATCGTCAGTGAACAGTGTCACCATTCATGTCTTTATGCTGATTGTATACCTAAAAGCTTTGCATGCAGTTGAAAAATAGTCACCATTCACAGTGTCAAAGACTTGTCAGGTTGATGAACATCATAAACCACTCATTGTTTTCCTGTCAATTTTCTCTGCAACTTGATGAAGAGAAAATATTATATTGATGGTGTCACACCATGACCAAAAACCACACTGTGACTCAAAGTAGATTTCATTGATACAGTGTTCAATGATTCTGTTAAGAATAATTCTGGCAAAGATTTTTCCAGCACTGAAAATGGATAAAAATGATATTCTATGATGTCACAAACATTCTTGACATTCTTATTTTTGTAGAGGTGTTTGAAACATACATACTTATAATCTTGTGGTGAAACAGCTGACTTTCAATATCTCCACAAAAAGAGAATGGAACTTTTTAACTAACTTATGCTCAATGTGTTTATATAGCTCTGGCAAAATTGGGATTTGTAGTTTGCCTCCTGAAGTGGGTTATAGTGATAACTCAAGACTATCAATGGCTCTTCTAGACCATTCAAAATGTCCGATTTATCTTTCAGAAAAGTTTCACTGTCAGTTGAAGTTAGAGGAGCAACAATATTCTTCTGAGGACCAAATACTTACTTAAAGTCATCATAGAAGGCCATTGAGACCTTTACTGTCCAAAGCTTCTTGAAGCTCATTGGCCTTTGCTGGCCAACAATGCTTCTTCATGGCCCTGAGAGCACGTTAGACCAGACTTTTCCATTTCTTGCAATACATCTTCATAGCAGTTGAGTTCTTGTTCTTGATTCAATCTTTGTGAGAAGAGTGCATTTTGTCTATCAGCTGTTGAACCTCTGCATCGTTGTCAGGTTGCAACTATCAAACCTTGAGTTGTGAAATATTTAATTTTCTAAATTTGTTCTCGAAAGCAAAAGCCTTTTAATCATCAAATAAATGATGACTCATAATGATATGCAATCATGAAATTATATGCACAAAGCACAATAACCCTAACACACATTCTTAGTTTTCTTTTTATATGAAAGAATTGTGAAAGATCACAAGGCGTGAAATAGTTGAGAAATTTATAAAATATCTTTTAATAATGTTTTAGCTATAATTTGAGAAGATTATACACACTCTTACACACACAGCCCACACATATATATTGGGTTTTTATATTTCTACACTTAAAATATGCTTAAATATGATATTGTAATTTGTAAAATATGCTTAAATATGGTATTTTAATTTGTTCAGATTTCGTATATATTATTATAGAATTGTGATTTCAAATGTAAAGAAAAATAGTATTTGGGTGCCATCAGCTAGAATCGAAACCGAAAGCAAAACTGTAGCATTCAAAGCTGGTGACGTTACCACTGTACCAACATGACACGCATATAAACTGATTAAAAATTAAAAATAAACTAAGATGACTGTACAAAATGTATGAGTTTTTCAATTTTGACCACTTTTTGACTCCTAACTTAAAAACTATTTTAACCAGTTAAAGACCCATAAACGAACAGTCCATAAAAAAATCCAATCATTTGAGGCCCACTGCACCACTCTGTGACTTTTAGTTTCAGAAGAGATAGAATTTGAAAATATGGAGACAGACACACAGACATATAATCTTTTATATACTAGATGATTAGATTTCCCTCCTCTTTGTCCGGGTACCAAAGGTACTTAAGCTTTTTTATGCATCTTTATACCTATGCAATTTCATATACTAACTAACATATCATATAATAGTTCTTAAGAGTAATGTTTTAATAGTATTATATTTATTATTTAATAGCAGGCCACTTGGTGTTACCCAGTCATAAAGTGCGTTAAATATGATATTTGAATGCATGCAGATTTCATATGAATTATTGTAGAGCCAATACTCTGTACCCAATATATAGTAGTGGTCGTGCAGCATGATCCAATCATAAAATAAGCTTAAATAAGATATTTTCATTTACGCAGATTTCATATTTATTATTAGTAGCGAGACCTGTGGAAATTTCACAACAGACTCTTTCACATATAATATATTGATGCTGGCATTCTGAGGATGTTCAGCATAAATGATATTATTGTAGCGCTTTTGTTAAAACTGCAAAAGTATTTATCTAAGCAAGCAGAGATACCTGGCATAGCCTGGACATAAAATATGTTTAAATATGATATTTTAATTCTTGCAGATTTTGTATATATTATTATAGAGTCAATTTCTATCAATTCTTATATATTATAAAGTTGTGATTTCCAAAGTAAAAAAATATATCCATATGACATTATATATATATATATATATATATATATATATATATATATATACTAGCGGGACCTATGGAAATTCCACAGGGGACTCATTCATAGGTAATATATTGATGTTGGCATTCTGTTGGCATGTTCAGTGTAAATTGAGACGCTCTGATATTGTAGCTTTTTTGTTAAAATTGCAAAAGTATTTATCTAAGTTAGCACAAACACCCGGTAAAGCCCAGCCATAAAGTATGCTTAAATATGATATTTTAATTCTTGCAGATTTCATATATATTATTATAGAGTTAATGTTCTATCGATTTTTATATGTTATAAAGTTGTGATTTCAAAAATAAAAAAAATATATCCATATGACTTAAAATAAAAACTTATGAAAAAAAAAAAAATATATATATATATATATAACTTGAGTTCCTTCAGCCATAACCGAAACCAAAGCTTAAAGAATTCTTGATAAAATTATTTATAAAAAAAAAATAGATGATTTAAGTGCCATTAGCTATAGTCAAAACCGAAACTAAAACTTATGAAGAATTCTTGGTAAAATTATGACAAGAAATAGAACATAATTACACGAACTGGATGTAAGCGTGACACACAAAAGAACACACATGCTATCGTATTAGTATAACTTGAGTTCCTTCAGCTATAATAGAATCCAAAACCAAAACTTTATATATATATATATATATATATATATATATATATTGGACTCTCTCCTATCGAGTAATGGTTACCCCAAATTCCTTTTTCCCCTGTCCAACTGATTGTACATTAGGGTTTTTGGTATCCTGCAATCAGACATTCTCAGGACAGGAACAGTCCACCGCAGATGGCACTGAATAAGGAATGACTCCATTCCAGAAATATTACACTTTGTGAAAAGATCAGCATTGGATATTTGTCTTGAAGGGTAATACCACAGATTGAGCGCAAACAGTTTTATGAAATACATCAAATTGGTGAATATGATGCTTGTATAGAGTCCAAAACTCAGAGCCGTATATGAGGATAAAAATAATAGCTTGTTATACAATGATTTTTGTGTCCAGTTGAATACCTTGTTCATTCCACAAACGTTGACGAAGCTTTCCAAAGGCACAAGGAGCCTTAGCAATCCTGTTCATAATTTCATCATCTAGAGACCCGCTGTAATTAACTTTAAAGCCCAGATAAGAATATGACTTGACATGGTTTCAGCAGGACAGAGCCGCATGCCACACAGCGCGCAATTTACTGAGAGAAACATTTGATGAACAAATAATTTCATGAAACGGACCTGTCAGCTAGCCACCTCATTCATGCAACTTAACTCTATTACATTATTTTTTATGGGGATATGTAAAGTCCTATATCTACACTGATAAACCAGACACAATAAACCACTTGGAAGACAACATTTGATACATTATTGCTGAAATACATTCTAATTTAATGTGTAGAGTTGTGGAAATTGGACGTCTAGATCATGCGATATATACAAAATTGTACTTAAATTATTAATACCAAAAATTAATCTTTGGAATAAATCACATATTTGTGTAAAAAAAATAGTTTTAAGTGGTTTATTTTAATTTAAAGTTTATATTTGTGTGTATGCTTGTATAGTATTTGTATGCATGCATATATATGTGTGTATATATTGGTATGTATCAGGTTGAGAAGAAAGTTCTTGCAGTTTTTAACTTTTAAATTCAAATGAACATAACTTGGCTCAAACAAATTTTATTGATCCAGATAAGCACCATCAGAATCAAAAGCAAAACAAGTGTAACGTAAAAATCTGGATCGATAAAATTTGTTTGAGCCAAGTTATGTTCATTTGAGTTTAAAAGTTAAAAACTGCAAGAAGCATTTCTCATGCAAAAGTTGTCGAGATTTTCCCCACTCCTTATCTGTGCCAAAATCAAAACGTAGATTCCATGAACATAGCTTCTTTCTTAGAAGTGCACGCCTGTGGAACTCTGTTCCGGTTGCCTGTTTCCCACCTGACTACAACCTTGATGTCTTCAAGTCCAATGAAAACAAATTCTTGATGAACCGCCTCCTTAAGTAAGACACTTTATCAAATAACACTAATGTACTGTACACACAATAACCCTTATCCCCGAGTGGCTTCTGGGCCTTGATAAGTGGTGACTTCCTTGTAAAAAAAAAAAAAAAAAAAAAGAAAAAAGATGCTTGAAAAAGTGGCAGTCGGTAGGTGAGAGGTGTGGAGAGTATACCAGATGAAGCAGAGTTTCATAGCCCAATTGGTTTAACTTCTGCAGGGTCAGTTTGGCAAATGCAGTCAGGCATTTTCATGGAGGAGAATTTGGCCTTTTCTGTTGACTAATGCTGGGTGTTGTTGTTAAAGTTTCTGATGCATTTCATCCATTTGTTGACAGTACTTCACAGCCGTAATGGTTTTGCCTGCATACAAAAAACTTTCTTGTTAATCTAATGTTTTTTTTTATTACAACTCTTCACTATGATAATGTACATGATCGCAACACTCTGAGCATTTGGCAATCTCTGGATGAGATGAACTTAAAAATACTAAAACAACCTTCCTATTCATCTGAATTTACTCCATGTGATTTTATCCTTTCCCTCAAGAGAACCAATTTGGAAGCCATGGATACCATCTAGAAGAGCATAAGGAAAAGGTTAAGAGGTTTTATTTATCTCCATCCCACAATGGTAAGAATGTGAGATTGACAAGCCAACACCCTGGAGAAAGAGCTCTCTGGCTTGCAGAAAATGCCTGGGTTGTCCTGTTGGCATTCTACAGTTGGGGAACCTCAGGCAATTAGCAATAAACTAACCCCTTCTCAAAGAGAGAAAGCAAAGCCTGGTAAGGTGGACCTCCTACAACTGCACAAGATCAGCAATATACCTCAATAAACAGAAAAAAGCCATTGTAATAATGGTCGGTAGTGTTAACTTTGGTGCCATGGAAAAACTCTTAGAGGAGCATCTCAGAAGAATCCTTTCAACACTTCATAGAAATGGGCAGAGAAAAATGGTTGAGTTTATTAGAGTCGAGGGTTTTTTTTAAGGGGATATAGTTTGCTTTTGAATCAAAGTAGATTGTTTGTGAGATCTAGCCTTGTTACTTTTCAGACACCCCTCTAGCAACTAAAGTTATTTTGTCAGATTTCCAAAGTCAGATCCAAATAGCATTTAAGTGGACAAATCAAGCTTCTAACTAGACAATTTTCATTTGTTATTGTTGCACCATGTTATTGCCCAACTACAATTCTTAAAATTCCTTAGTCCAGCCCAGACAGCCGGTTATCTGAACCATTTTTAAATAATCACCTAAAAATAAAAATTAATAATTGAGATAATTTATTTTAAATTTTATTTTAAAATGTGAAAACAATAAAAATTAAAAACTAAAATGACTTCACTGTACTCCAAGCAACACCAGGTAGCACAACTAGTTTTTTTATATAAATATGTCTGTTCAGAACAAAGAGAAAAGACTCAAAAAAGCAATTTAAAATACTTTGTTTCTTTGCACCATTTGTTATTAAGGTTAGTAATTGTCTGCAGTGACTCTCTCTATCCTCCCCGCCTCTCTCTCTATCCTCCTTCTCTCTCTCTCTCTGGTGATTCTATCTTTATATGTTCATGAGTCATAATTTGTTTAATAATTAAAAAGTTTCACATGGTGGGAATAAATTTATTGTTGCAAATTATTGAGAAATTTTACGAAGGTGATGCATATATACATCATGTGTGTGTGTGTGTGTGTGTGTATATATATATATATATATATATATATATATATATATATATATATATATATATATATATAATAAAAATAAATATTAACAATTATGTTTATACTTACAAGCAGTAGTCTTTATGCTTACAGAATCATCAGTGTAGGAAATAATAATTACAACTGTTTGGAAAATTTGAACCCAATTACAAAGTCACCCATGACTTTGTAAGCTAGCATTCTATCTAACGGCCACTAACAGCACAAGAATTGAGTGGAAATTAAGTGCCTATAAATGCCAAGTAAACGGGCATACATGGTAATTAGTCAGGGAGTATTCAACAACTGGAATTCAGAATGTTGCAATTGTGTTAAAGTTGACCACTTTTTCTCGTGATATTTTTCTTTTTTTGATGTTTCTACACATAATATTTGGATTTCTGAAGAATTGTATGAATATAATGAATTAGGAAGTTCTTGTTGGAACTTAACATGTTATTCTTCTCTTTCCCTTTCTTTCTCTCTCTTTAGTTTTTTGATCAAGCAATGTCCCGCAATGAAACGCATTATGTGATTTTGAAACACCTCAATGTGATTGGCTAGTTCTTTAGTCCATGTGATACAATCAAAGTCATATAAAACTACTGAGAGGACATAAATTAAATAAACTTTTACTTTAACAGTTACCGGCACCAAAAACAAAATATCCACCCTCCATCAAACTACTTTATCTGATAAAATCAAAAGTAAAAACCTTAAAATGTTAACCATGTCAAACGATCAACCACTGGCCTGTCAAAGTTATGCTTTGAGGGTATGTTAGAAGGCAGAAGAGGCAGAGAAAAGTCAAGGAGAAGGTGGAGAGAAAATGTCTTTGATTGGACATCTCTCAACCGTTGGGCATTCATCAACCAACTTTCCATGAAATGGAAGGAATGGCAAAAAATAAGTCACATGGGTTTGCAATCTGCACCAAGCAGAAGATGTGACTCATGATGATGATGTGTGTGTGTATATATATATACATATACATATGTGTTTTTTATTTGTTTTTGCATAAGCAGTAATATATTGCTGCACAGTCATGGGTATGTTTCAGTCAGCTAGTTTTTAGTAACTAGGGACCTCATCAGGCAGTTTAGTTTATATGAAAGCAAACTTTGTAATGAAGATCTCTGGTAAACTTTCGATAAAAGCCATTTATAAATAGAAACAAGGGTTGGAATTAATACATGTATAAAACAAGGCTAAAAAGGAGTGCGGGAGTAAAGTAAATAGCATGGTGGTTTAAGAAGTAAAGGTGGGGACATGGAAAGACAGAAAGAGATTGTTATCTGCATATGTGCGTGTCAACTTGTCTAAGGCCTTAAGTATACTTGTGTATATCAGGTTTAATTTAGGGGTGGGTGTGAATTTTATTATCATTTCAGAATATTTATGCAAAATTAATTTTAGACGGGTCATTTGGTTATAAATGTATATATGTAAGCACATATAAACATTTATCACTCTAGCATCTACACTGAGCTGCACACATATGGATATGAAAGGTTAAAACTTAATTGACTTTAAGCTATGAATGTTTAATTTTGCTCATGCGCAAAAATAACAGTATGAGTAACAGCGTTATCTGACCTACTCCCAGCAAGGTCAACTGTCTTTTTATAATTTTAACCCTTTAGCAGCTATTTTTACAGGCTAAAAACCAAATTGAAAGTGTTCCACACGTCCAAATACCTTATATATCAAATTTCAAGTCTGGAAGCATAAAATTCAGATAGGTGTTTGGTAAAGACTTGCGGAACACAGATAAGGTCACTTTTATATAGATACTAGCAGACCGCCCGGCGTTGCCAGTAGTAAAATATGCATAATATTATATTTCAATTCATGCAGACTTTTTTTAAGCCAATTCTCTATTTATTATTATCCAATATGTAATTATTTTCAAAAGATATTAAAAAAATATATGACTTACACACCATCCGCTAGAATCGAAAGCAGAATGTTTAGCACTTAATACTTATTCATTATTTATCTCTTCAGCATTGTTAATGTCTGAGCTATGAATGGACAGATGGATAAGAAAAGTTAAAAATTAGGTGACTGAGCTATAAATGTTTAATTTTGAACGTGTGAAAAAAAAAAAAAAAAAAACAGCGGGCATACTATTTCATTTGACTTACTCCCATCAAGGTCAACTGTTTTTGTAATTTTTACCTCTTAGCAGCTGTTTTTACCTCTTAGCAGCTATTTTTGCTGGCTAAAAACCAAATCAAAAGTGTGCTACATGCCCAAATATTCTATATATCAAATTTCAACTATGTAGACCAAAAATTTACAGAGGAGTTTGGTAGAGACTTTTTGCACATACACCGACAAGGTCACATATATATATATATATATATATATATATATATATACACATACACACACACGTGTGTGTGTGTGTGTGTGTGTGTGTGTGTGTATGGAAATTTTTTTTTTTTTTCAATTATACCTCACTTTTTATTTATACCAATCCTTGAATTTATGAAGCTAAATGTAATTACAGAGCATATAACAAATAAATGACAAAAGTCTATATTTCAAATTTCAATATATATATATATCTATAATATAAAGCTGAATGTGTGTGTGTGTGTGTGTGTGTGTGTGTGTGTGTGTGTGTGTGTGTGTGTGTGTCTGGTCATGAATAGGCTCCTATATGGTTGACTATTTTAAAAAACTGCTTACATATAATGATAGAAGATGTATCGAGACACAGGAATGGGTATGTTTGATCTGGTAGAACGGTGGTTCATTAAAATTGTTTGGTCTGCGTTCGCGCCTGGTCCACAAAGTATGGAAATAAAAAATTTTTAAATTAAAAAAAAAATCGTTTACAGGTTTTTTTGATATAGATGTACATAAGAATACTTTGATAAGTATGTTTTATGTTTAAGTTTGAAGAAATATGGTATAATAAAATTATGGGGTGTTCGTTCGCACCTGACCTCCATAGAATGGAAATATGTCACAAAGTTTAACAAGGTTTTTTAATATAGATCCACAGAATATTGTGATAAGTGTTTCACTGTGAACAGGTATGGTATAAAAAATTATGGGGTTTATCTATTTTATTTTTACTTTCATCATATTTTGTTTTGGTTTTGATACCCCCAAATTCAAAGCTATCTCTTTACAACCCTTCCTTTTCATAACCTATCATCTATATATATATATAAAAGTGAAAATGTGTGTGACCATTTCATGTATGTCTCACAAAGACTTCTTTCGCACACGCTCCCGGGGGGGGGGCACTATCGCTTACAACTGTTTATATAGCCACTAGATAATAATATCTACGATTTGGGAACACGAGTCGCCTCTACATTTATTTACGTCGACTTTTATGAGATTCGCGCTATTTCGCTCTATCGCCTGTTGGTCCTGCATTTTAGTATAAATAAAGTGAAACTAAATTCAATCCGTGAGCCCTCGGCATCGCGCCGGGAAACGTCCAGAAGCAATCAGCTTTGATCAATGTGGGGACAAACTCCTGTTATATCAGACAATTGGTATTCAATCTGGACAACGGGGAACCGGTTTCCCCTTCCCCAACATCTGTTGGGGGGAAAAAAAACAGTCAAAATTGGGTAAACAAACCCCTCTCAGCAAAAGTTAACTGCGTGACTCATTAAATAGGTCAGATGGAAACAGCAGAGTTAATTTTTATTGCGGCCACCTGTTTTTAATACTTAAATAAATAAATTCAAACATGTCTCCATTCTATGTCGCGGTGGCCCAATGGTTAACGTTGCACGTTTTTTTTTATCACACTAATTTCCAACTTTGCCTCAAGGGTTCGGATTCGATCCTCATACTCACCTACCAAAACTTTTTTATTTTATTTTAACCCCCACCCATCCTCGGAGTTTGGATTTACCCAAAACCACACACACCTCAAGACACCCGGGCATCGCCGGGTACCCCCCACCCCCCGCTAGTCTATATATATAAAAGGCAAAATGTGTGTGTGAGTATGTGTGTTTGTATGTCTGCCAAAAACTTTTGACACGGGCCACGGATTTTCACGAGTTTGGTATCATTTTTAAGCTCCACATCTTGGACGACAAATATAAAAAAATATGGCAAAAACATTCATTCCTTCATCCTTAACGGCTCTCTTTTTTACAAGGAGGGGTGAAAAAAAATGGTATCTTCATGACAAGATTGCTTTACGCATGCGTCATTATGCGCAAAAGACGTTGTACATTGAATTCGTTTTAAATCTTATAAAAACCGACCTACTTTCATCCACGCGTCTGTAGCGTGATGGGTTAAGTTACAAGGTCGTTATCTAAAGATTTAAGGTTCGATCCCAGTTATCAGATATACTTTTTTTCTCGATTTTTAAACATTTAATATTGAAACAAGGTTATTTATACCATTTTTTTTCGCTTTTCACTGTTTTTTTTTGTTTTTGTTTTTTTTTTTCCTCTTTTTTGGGGGTTTTTGTTTATCCAATTATTTTAAAGAAGTATTACGTCCGTTCGCTGTTTTATTTGTTTTGTTTTTTCCGATTTTTTTAAAAAGTTTAAACAGGGTTATTAATTCGCTTATTCTTTGCCTCCCCCTTACATACACACCTCCAAACACCCGGCCTTTTTTGGGGGGAGGGGGGTTTGTTTTTCCGATTTTTAAAAAAAAGTTTTACATTCGTTGGCTGTTTTTTTTGTTTGTGTTTTTCCGATTTTTTAAGAAGTTCTTTAGCCCCCGCCCACACACACCTCCAAACACCCGGGCAACGCCGGGTACCCCCAAACATGGTATTAATTTGCTTATTCTTCCCCCCACCCCTACATACACATTTTAAAACACCCGGGCAACGCCGTTCATTTTTTTTGGAGGGGGGGTTGTTTCTCCGATTTTTTTAAAGAAGTTTTACGTTCGTTGGCTATTTTTTTTGTTTGGGGTTTTCCGATTTTTTAAGAAGTCCCCCCCCCTTCACACACACCCCTAAACACCCGGGTAACGCCGGGTACCCCTTGCTAGTACTTTCATAAATTAGAGTCCATTTTCTGTAGGCTGTTTTTGTACCCAGTCAACGACAGGTACTTTTGCTAGTATATATATATATATATATATATATATATATATATATATATATACACACACACACAGAGTCACTATTCAAATAGATAATATTTGACCCTATTAAACAATTTTTATTGAATTCTTCAATCTAAAAAAATGAGTCCATCTAATGCTGATTTATAGTTTCAGGTGATTATTAAAAAATGCCTCATCTGGACAGGATTATTATTTTTTTTTAAATAAATTGTAGTGAAATATATTGCCAATTACATCTTGCTTGACATCTATGTTTTTTTCACTGCAAGAAGACATGGCACAGTGGTTAGAGTACTTAGAAAAATCAATTGTAAAAGTAATATTCTCTTGAAGGTTGAAGATTCAAATCTCAGTGAGGGCAACCAAAAAATACTATTGTGAATTACTTAGGACCTCCATCCAATCATGGCTGACGGAACAAGAGCATGCTAGCCGGTAAAGTAAATAAGGTTTCTGTTTGAAATTCTATCCAAATTCCCGAGTTTGACAAGATATACTGACTGAAATGATGTGAAAATGATATTCAAGCTTAGTAGTTTGAAGAATTCAAATAATACGAATAATCAATCAACATCTCAAAAGTTCAGAAACATAAGATAACAAGAGCTACAAAGTTTTAGTAGCATGTAGATTATATATATTTCGATGTGCGGAATCCTGAATATTGGGGTCCTGAAGACCAGTAAATGTATAGAGCAGGCACCCATCCCTATTGAAGAGACATGCAACACTATTATTATTATTATTATTATTATTATTATTATTATTATTATTATTATTATAGATAACTTTAATTGCATAAAGTAACAATACACTGCTTAGTGACTAACACGTAAATACAGCATAGGACAAGTGTTTATTAACATTGGATAAATATGAGTAAAATGAGTTCAGTTTTTCGTGCAGCTCTTTGTACTTAAAGATGTCATTGAGTTGGAGAGGTTTGGTCTGGTTTGGTCTGGTTTGGTAATAATTTGGCAATGAATGAATCGGGAACAAAAGTTTTTTCAAAAATATAAGAAAAGGTTATATACATCTTTCTCGTGGGATTAGTATGGATTACAGGAATTCTATGGAATCATAAAGTGTAGAAAACATACATTTGAAGAACGGACAACAAATTCACAGTGAAAGAATAGGGTGGGAAATGACTTTTATAAAGTAACATTTTTGTCAACTAACATGGAGGGAAACATTATATATATACATATATATACAAACATTAATGGCTGCATATGTGCACACAGTTTTCTGCTGTGATTTCTTTCGAAATACAGTTCATTTTACAAGATGTTGGTTTATGTTACATATAAAATTTTGTATATCAGCACAGTCAGGGAAGCAGGTAGCAGGAAGGAATTCCAAAATCTAGCTGTTTCAGGAAAGAAGCTATTAGATAGAAAGCTTTCTGGCATTTAGAGATCTCAACAGTGAAGGGGTGCTAAACGTCTGTCAGGAATATATGCGTCAACGGGGCACAAGTGCAATGAGTTCATCAGAACTTCCATCAAAATATTTGTAAAACAGGCACAGAGATGCATCATTGCAGCGATGAGATAGGGGTTGGAGCCTAGTTTACAAAATGAAACCTATTAGACTAAAGACTCTTTTTTGGTCTCTATCCAAGAAGGAGAGACGTGGTAGATGCATCAGCCCAGATGTGTCAACAATACTCTATGCATGGGTGAATGGTGGTCTTGTAGAGGTACAGGATACTCTCAGGTGTAAGCAGTTTTCTAGCATGATAGAGGGATCCCACCCTTGCAACAGTCTTCACAATGTCCTCAATGTATTTTCTGTGAATGTTAAGCCGAAGAGTTTGAAAGAAGATTTTTCAGGTAGGATGTTATTTGTGTTGGTTGAGGAGACGTATTGTAATTGTTAAGTCTTACTAGCATTAAATATTACCATCCACTTACGGCCCCCATTCTACTATGGGCTAGAGGTCATTTTCTAAGGATTCAGCCATTGTCTTAGATGTGTGTACATCCATTCTTCTCTCATTCATGTTATAGAGCATTGTATCATCAGCAAATATATGCATTAATGGCTATAGCCCTGGTTTCGCCTGCTTTATTCAGTGCATGGTATATATCATATATCAGAGATGACTTAAAATATCTGCAGTAGAATAACATTACCTACATCCATACTGTTTGTCAGAGAAGATAAGCTGTTGGAAAGTGGTGGACTAATGCTTGATTGATTAAGGTCTCAAAGATTTTAGCGAAGAGGGGGAGGAGACTGGTAGGGCGATAATTGAGTCCTTTCACTAGAATTCTTGTATACTGGTACTACAGAGGCCATTTTCCAACTATTAAGGAAGCAAAATTCAGCAGAGCATTTGCTGTAGAGTTTGGAAAGTATGGAGACTAGCTAAGCTATTATTGATGATAGATATTTACTTTGCTTCATTAAATATTGATTTAGATTTGCTTCGTTATTTTTGTAATGGTTTTTAAATTTTTACAAGCATCCTCGTTTATATATTTGCAATAATTTTGTTCATAATGCAATTCTGAAGTTTATCAACACTTGAAAAAAAATCATCTTCTTCTCAAAAATAAACATGAGGTGCTTAATAGTTAGTAGACGCCATCTTTTATATAAACACAGCTAGAAAACGGTACATATAATAATACCTATTGATGTCTGTCTTTTTTTTTTTAATTAAAATAAAAAAATCCATTCTTTTCTTTTGTCTTTTAACATTTATATATTCATTTAGTTAAATAGTTACTTTAATCTTTTTCTAATGATTGTTTTTAATTTTCTTTACTTTTTTAGGGTCATTTAACAACATGATATTTAAGTTATACATACTTTTTGCTCCGTTCATGTATAAGATATCTAATAACTTTTAGGAACGTCATGTTTCTTTTTGAAACTATATATTAAGACTCCTATGTAAGTGTTATTGTTTGGTTGTGTTTTTATATTTCTGGATACGATTTTTGGACTTCTGAAGTGTTACATTATGTGCAAGGATGGCATGATTTGAGTGAAAATAAATCCTATTGTGAAAAAAAAAAAAAAAACAACAATAAAACAAACTTCTATATAACACAACTTAATAAATAAATGTGGAATACAACACAGTTTCCTGGTGATTTATTTATTTACATGAGTACTGAGTATGACTTTACCAAGAAAATATAAATGAATCATGTTGTGAATATTATATCTTGGTTCTATTTTCATTTTTTTTTTTTTTTTTACTTGGAAGTTACCACTTATCAAAGCCCGAAAACCACTCGAGGATAAAGATTAATGAATCTAAGGTGGTAGCGTAGTAATTGTTAATGGTATAAATTGGGTAGAATTTGATTATTTATGGGGACGGCTCAACAAGAACTTATTTACATTGAATTTGAAAGCTACCATGTTGAATTCAACCGAAAAGCAGGACAGCAGAACGGTGTTCCACAGGCGGGCAGTTCTGGGAACAAAACTTTGTTCATGGAATCTGCATTTAGATTAAGGCACACCTAAAGAGTGATGGAAATCGTTTATAGTGGTTGTAGCTAGTCGAGTTTTATTAGTGAAAATTTGGCATGAGGGGGACCATAGATTGGAGTTCTGTTGAGCACTTGTCATGAAAATAACGATAGAATAATAGATTTTGATGCATATTTTTTGGGGGGAGATAAAACACATTTCTCTTCTTAAATCTCATAAAAACTTGCGATTCTTATATTAAAATCAAAAATAAAATTGAATAAAATAGAAAAAAAAAAACACGATTGAGAAAAGCCAATTTGCAGAATTACTATTAATTAAAACAGGTTTATTTTTTTGCCGGTCAACTACCAATTAAGAACTTGAATCTGTTGGCCAACTTATCTGATGATTCTTCTGTAAATGTCGTTGCAATTAAAGTAATTTTAACCGGCAATAACAGAAAAACGAGAGGAAATTGTCACAGTTCCAATGAAGTTGCTTACCTTTCTGAGGCCATGGCACCAAAATAAATAGGTGAAATCTATTTCATGTCAAAGACCCACTTTTAAACAAGAGTTTATTCTTTTTTTTATTATTGGAATCCTTTGTGATGAGTAATTTGCATACTTGTTTTATTTTATTTGGAGTCCGTGGCACAGTGGATAGAGGTGTTGAATCTCTACAGTTTCAGATAAGCATTGTCTGAAAATAGCGGTTTCAATCCTACCCAAAGCAGGCCAGAGGATTAGTCGGCTAAAATGTGGTGACACAACACCTATGGAAGACAATAATTACTAAGGGATACAGTTAAGAAACTCAACATTCCTATCCCATTGTTGTTAAGCACCTGAAGAAGGCCAGAGGAATAGTTGGCTGAAATATGGTGAAACAACAATTATGAAGATGAAGATAACAGTCCGCAAATAAATAAATAAATATAAGTGTTTATTCATTGTTATTTTTTGAAACTCAATATCTATTCGTTGGTTTGGTTCATTTATTTTATGACATATCAACCCATTTTTGAGCGATTTAATGCTAAAACAAAATACTTGACATAGCTGATTATATCCAAGGTAAACATAAAAATGTAGCAAAATGAAATGTGGATGTGTGTTAATATGATGTTAAAATGAGTATTTTCAATATGAGGCTAAGTTAAGTAGATAAGTGAAAAATTCCATTAGAAGTTAAGTTAGGGCTAAGTGGCAAGATATTTTATCATAGACAGGAAGTTGCTAGAGTTGCCCAGCAGATAGGCTAAAAAAATCTTCTTTTTTTCTGAACTGTAAAAGAGAGCGATCATGCTATTGAGAGAGCTGCTTCCTCCCTCTGTCGAGAATAAGTTGAGGTGAGGATATTACGTATGGAAAATAAAAATAAAAGCTCTAAAAGCGGTTTAAACCCTAATTATGAGTTGTCATTAGAAACGTTTACAACCTTTATTTTTAAAAAGAAAACAACAAATATGAAAAAGAAGAGGGGGGGAATGGATTGCTGCTATGTGTTAACTACACAACAAGACTGTAACATGTACAGCACATCAAATTGTTTTAGGTCATTTCGTACTGAAACATTATTGCCAATGATTTATTATATACTAGGCTGGGTGCCCGGCATTGCCCGGGTAATTGGAGGTGTGTGTTGAGCAAAAAAAAAAAAAAGTGGTAGTAAGCAAGCAGGCTTGAACCCGTACCATGAAGGAGAAAAAGAATGTGAAAAAAAAAAAAATGTGACGTCTTCGCAGTTTTTTTTTTTTTTTTTTTTTTTTTTTACACAGTGATCACCACTTATCAAGGCCCGGAAGCCACTCAGGGATAAGGGTTATTGTAAGTACATCACGTTAGTGAGGAGATTTTATGAAGTGTTTAATTAGGGGGGGCGGTTCATTAGGAATTTGTTAACATTAGACTTGAAGACATCCAAGTTGTAGTCCGGAGGGAAGCAGGCAGACGGAACAGAGTTCCACAGGCGTGCAGTTCTAAGAAAGAAGCTTTGCTCATGAAATCCGCGTTTTGATTTAGGCACAGATATAGAGTGGGGGAAATTTTTCACAGTGGATTCAGCTAGACGGGTGTTTTTCGTGAAAGATTGGCGAGGGGGGACCAGGGATTGGAGTTCAGACGAGCACCTGCCATGAAAATAACGATAAAACAAGGATAGGCTCGCAACGTCTCTTCTGTGGGAGAGGAGTTGCAGGGTAGAGAAAAGGGCATCCCCCACTAAACCACGAAGTCTATTTTGTACTCTGTCAAGGCATGATATGCTGTTTTTGGCAGCTCCTGCCCAGATATGGCAACAGTATTCCATCCTTGGACGTACTTGGCTTTTATATAGATAGAGAATTGCATCAGTAGTGAGATATCTTCTGGAGCGGTAGAAGGATCCCACCATCTTTCCTGCGACCTTGGCCACAGACTTGATGTACGTGTTCCATTTCAGATCAGGAGTAAAGGTCAAACCCAGAAGCTTGTCAAAACACGGGGCCTCACCCAGACGAGAGCCATCCATCACAATTGATGCCAGCTGGGGATCAGAGCGTTGATGATGTAAGGATAGGAGTTTGGTTTTGGATGCATTAAAGGTAACTAGCCACATCTTCCCCCACTGAACCACGCGCTCGAGATCAGAGGAGAGAGAATCCGAGAGAACTTCGTCATTTACAGCCTTTGATGTGTTGCCGTAGATGGTCGTGTCATCAGCATAGATGTCAACGAATGATTTAAGTATGTGTTTAGGGAGGTCATTGATGTAGATCAGGAAGAGAGTTGGGCCCAGGATTGACCCCTGAGGGACTCCAGCATTTATATTGCAGGCCTCCGATTTTTGTCCATCTACCACTACTCTTATGAGCCTATCAGAGAGAAATGATTTAATGATTGAGAAAACATTTCCAGTTATACCGTAGCTGGAAATCTTGTGAAGTAGACCCTTATGCCATACTTTGTCAAAGGCCTTTGATATGTCGAGAGCAATTGTCCTAGAAAGGAAGCCTTTGTCAAGAGATTCACTAATCCTGTGGGATATAACCGTCAGCACATCTGCGGTAGATCTTGCAGAGCGGAAACCATATTGTGTGTCACTAAGAAGGTTATTCCTGCTGAGGTGGTTTACTATTTCTCTATTTAATATTGATTCCAGTAACTTACTCATAACACAGAGAAGACTTATTGGTCTGTATTGAGAGGGAGATGACTTATCACCTGAATTCTTAAATACAGGGCAAACTGAGGAGGTCTTCCAGGGGGTCGGAAAGCACTTCTCCTTAAGTTGCGTCCATCGCTAAACTGGAAGTGGCAAAAGTTTAAATAAAAGCTAGTCAATCTAAAAGAGGGGATGACTTTTGAAAATATTGGCGAAAAAAAGCGACCCCTCCTTGTAGAAAAGTGTTCAGTTGAGGGTGAAGGAATTAATGCTTTAAGCCAATTTTTCGATATTTGTCATCTGAAGGGTTGAGCTTCAAAACGATACTGATCTTGTGAAAATCCGTCACCTCTGTTGAAAGTTTTAGGCAGACATACAAACATACATACATTTAAACAGACAGGTGAGATTTATATAACATAATTAGTTGAACACAAGTTACTATTTTACACATAGCTGGAGTGGAGTAGGTTTATACTTTTCATAATGGTATTAGTAATATAAAGTGATAATATAAATGCCTTCAATAAGTTTCCAGACTTTTTTGTACATCCATTCAAAATTGTCGTAGACTCTTGAAAATTCAGTATGTTATTGCTTTACATCTTATGAAATGACTGAACAATTTTTATGATTTCAGGTTCAAATAAACAGCTAGAGCAGGAATTGGAATACACTCTACTAAAACCTGATTGTCACAGCTGGTGAATTTTAAAAATGCAATGAAGATGTGAGAACACTTTAGAAGAAAGATATGCGATAAAATTCTGTTTTAAACTTTGAAAAAATTCCACAGAAACGTATGGAATGCTGCAGACTGCTTTTGGACTATCTTGCATGAATCGAGCATCAGTTTTTGAGTGGCATACGAGGTTCAAGGTAGGCAAGGAGTCTGTGAGAGATGATGAGAGGTGTGGGAGGAGTAAGGAAGTCAGAACATTAGAGTTGATTGACCAAATAAAGAATTTCATGAATAAGAACTGTTGTGTGTCTATAGAGACAATAAATGCACGGTTTGATGTCAGTGTGGGAACTGTACACAATCATTCACAATTTTCATGAAGTTTGCCCCAAGAGTGCTCAGAGAAGATCAAAAGGAAATATGTTGTCATGACAGCAAGATGGGTATCAAGACAGTTCCTCATCCTCCTAGACCTTGCTCACTGTGACTTTTGGTTATTCCATAAACTAAACCTTACAGTCTGTCGTTATGAGACAATTGAGGAGATGAAAGAGGTTGTGATGAGGGTCATTGACACGCTCACACAAAAGGGCTTCCATGGAGCTTTCCATAAGTTGTTGGAATGGTGCAAGTGCATTGCAGCTGGAGAAGATTACTTCAAAAGGGACTAGAGTTTCATGTGTGTGCTATCAATAAAAGTGCCCATATGAAAAAAGTCTGGAAACTTATTGAAGTCACCTTGCAAATATTGAGCTATAATAATAGGTAGTAAGACTGTATCTGTCAAAAACTAGAGTAGGTTTATAGAAATAAAAGTCATTTTTTCTTTTTTTTACACTGATTCCAGAGTTTGAACAGATTCATTTCAATCCACTCCCCTTCTCTGAAGGATGAAGTCAGAGTCAGGAGTTTTTAAAGAGTCAGAGCTAAAGTTCGATATTTTCTTTTTAAGTAAACTGTAGACTTGGCCAAATTGTTTTTAGTCCGTTCCCCACCCCTGAATTGCATAATCCCCAGTATCAAATGTAGCAGATGTCAGAGTAAGGTTTTTAAATGAAGTCATGCATTAGATATCTTTCAGCCAACTCCTCATTACTCAAATAAAGATAATGGTCTGTCTCGGAATTTGAATATTTGTGGGCATGGACAATGATAACAAGCATTAACTGAAATGTCAAACCAGCTAAATTGCTTACGTATAGATTAGCACTTGAATGCCCTTTATGTTATATCTGTTCTTCAAACCCACTGAAATGTTTGTCCTAAAAATTAACCACTATTTTACTATAATAAAAACATTGTGTTTGCTTTTATTCAAAACTACATTACAATTCTCAAAGACATTAGTTCATATTAATTCATTTATTGCGGACTATTATTCCCATCTTTCTTAGTTGTTGTTTCACAACGTTTCGGCCAACTATTCCTCTGGCCTTCGTCAGGTGGTAACCACGACAGGATAGGAACTGTGATTCTCCTGACTGCATTCTCAGCAATTCATGCCATCTGTAGTTGTTGCCAGAGGAATAGTCGGCCGAAACGTGAAACAAAAACTAAGAAAGATGAGGATAACAGTCCGCAATAAATAAATTAATATAAATAATACTCATCTCAATAATGAATTCCAATTTTAAAAAATAATATATACATTAGCTCATATTTTCTAACTTTTTCCTTTTCAAACCTAAAAAAAAAAAAAAAAATATTTTCTCATCAATAATCTCATTAGAGCGATCATTATCACCGACGACAATAATTCAGTCTCCTAGATACAAAGAAAGGGATTTTATATTTATTTGATGTTTACATATATTCTTTAAATTTTGCTTTACTTATGATACTATAAATGCCCCCTCTCCCACAAGTGTTAGAAAGTAAGGGAGAAAGAGAAAAAAATGACACATACAAAAATGGAAATAGGTTTACCAGCAGAACAATGAAGAGGAAATTGTTCACTAAGGTACACAAAGGAAGTTGATTAGCATTGTTAAGCAAGGTGTGGCAGTGATTTGGGATAATGGCAGTTGGTACGTTTAGAGTTGGTTTACACTCATTTTTAGGAATGGTTGAGTTTTGTGACAGCTGGGGACGATTCAGGACAGTCTTGGGTTTGCAACAGTTGATTACAGAATTGAGGACAGTTGTGAATTGAACACAATGGCTTGGACAGAATGTAGATATAGACCTTAGCGTGTGGAGGATTGATACTGTCACACACACAGAGTGCAACAAATATTTGCAAAATGTACTGACGTTTGTGTTTTTTGTGCTTTGTTTTATTTTTTATACATGTGAACTGATGAGCCAGCCACCCACCCCACCCCCTGAAAGCTGTTAATGTGAGAGAGACAACAGAAGAAAAGGCAAACAAAAAGAAATTCACGGCACACAACATTGGAGTCACTAGTGTTTTCATATGCAATTTGTCTTGCCTTGTTTTTATTAAAACTCTACGAGGTTCTTTATTTTCAAAATATTTTTTGTTCCAAACAAAGGTAAGTAACCCTGTATTGATTAATACAAAGTTATGTCTCTATCTATTAAGATAGCATTTGTATGAAAATAATTTTGATTTAGAAAAAGCAAGAACTGACAAATCAGAATCAAATATTGATTTTGTAGGAAGAAAGCTATCGATGACAAAAATCAAGAAAGAGACTAACTTTATTCTACAGATTTTAAGTTTCAAACCAAATATTTGTTTAGATTTTGTGTAGTAACAGTGCAGAGAGACAGATAACTAAGCAGCCACAGTTAGCATGTGTCTGTGGTAAGAAAAGAGTAGCAGCTAACCTAGAATCATTTGAGAACAAGGTAAAGATGATTATGCAAATTAGGGCACTGTCAAGAGTTCAAAATGGTGGAATGAAGAGAGATGAATTTTGTTTTTTGGGGGGCTAAAGAGAGATTTGTTTTGGCTGCTATGTTATTCATATGAGTTTCGTTGCTGGTGAACAAAAAAAGAACTCTTGCTGCTTATGCAAAGAACAAACATCTTTGCCGTTTGTGAAGACAACAAAATAATGCAGGTAAAGTGTGTGTATTTTCAATTCAAAATAATTTACATGACTAAAATAGGAAATAATTATCTAAATACATCTTTCCTTGAATTGGAAGCTATGTTTAATTTCAGAAGAGTTTCCGAAGGGTAGTTATTCTCCACAGCCAAAGAGCAAAAGATCCTTCTCGTGTTGACACAGAAAAAATTATTTGCTAGAATTCTTAAAGATTTAATTCTTATTGAGCAATTCTGGTTTTTGATTGGTTGATAGCAGAACATGAATTAATTTGATTCGTCAGTTCCTATTAGCATCGTTTATAAATAGAATCTCCCAACTTTGAGGGAGCATATCCCATTAATTATCAAAAATATTGCAACATCTTTTAATCACATAATTTATGAATATATCTTTTAACAAATTTTTTCTATCGTTATATTAGAATACAAACCTGTGCACAAATATAATGATGACAAACAATAAACAAAAGGTAAATGATACTTTGTAATTTATACAGATCAAGTCAAAATAGTATTAATGTTATTTTTTTCTACATCAAGCTAAATTTATCCTTACTTTTACTGTGAAAATGGCAACATCATATTAAAGAACCAAGTCATACCATCAAGTTTCATAATTATCTGATCAAAAGTAAAAGCATTATGAAAAATTAAATTAAAAAACAGTTTTTGATAATTTTGGGACTGAGGTTTTTGATTCAGAAAAATTTACAGCAGGCTGTTTAGATCTCCTAGCAAGGTTATGAATAGGTCAGAGAAGTTACAGAAAAGTAAAATTTTCACTTTGGGTGAAAATGGCTTAACGCATGTGTCTAGAAAGTGACAAACATGATGTTGTGCAATAGTTATACATAGTAGATTAGAACGCTAGAAATGTCCTCCTGAGTTTTGTTATTAAAGAGAGTAAACACATACCATACATCTTTTTTATTGGTGGGTAATTCCATCTCAAATCATCAAGAAAAAACATCTTTGACACCCTTACCTCTCAGATTTTTTCCAAACTTTCACCATATGTTGGTATCATAAAAACTAGGGAATCCTAAAAATTTAAGCTTTTAACTCTAAGCGGTTCTGGAAATATCGCAATTTTGGTATTTTACATATATTGCGTTGAGGTGCAAATTCGCAAAATTATGAAAATGGTGAAGACAAGTGACTCCTTGTACACTGCTCTGTCTGGAAGTGAGGCCCATAAAACTACCACTTTGAGGTTCGATTGTGAGCTAACGAGGAAAGAACCAAACACTTTTTTGGAGGAATTTAAGTTCAGACTATCAAGAATGTCTAGGAATAAAAAAATTCAATTTCAAATAGTGCCACATGTTTTTTTGGGTCGCCTTAGACCGAAACCCAAATCTTGGCTTAAAAATTCAATAACTCAGAAACAGTTCATTTTCAGAGGTTTTAAATGTGATTTTTGGATTCCTTGTGTGGAAAACCTTGTCCATGCAAACTTTCAAGGTTCTACCTAGTCTACAAATTGATTTATGCCCCAAAACGTAATCTTATAATTTCGCAAATTTGCGCCTCAACATAAATATGTAAAATACCAAAACTGCGATATTTCCGGAACCGCTTAGAGTTAAAAGCTCAAATTTTCAGGATTCCCTAGTTTTTATGATACCAATGTGAAAGTTTTAAAAAAATCTGAGAGGTAAGGGCATCATGGTCTGGATGATTTGAGATGGAATTACCCTAGTATGGGATTAGAAAGAACACCAATACTGAGTATCATACTAATATTGTAAGAAAATACATTATGAACACTCAGAGTGAAATATGTTATTGTTTTCATTACTACTATTACATCTATTAAAGCTACTACCAAAGAGGACAAGAAAGAGAAACACAGATGCATTATGTAGTTTGCAACTGCATCACCACTACTACTAAGAAAAGAGAAAGACAACCAACTCTATAATCACTACTACAAGTTCTACTACAGAGAAACAGAGACAGCTCTACATAACACAAATCATAATTTATTTATGTGTTACATGCTTAACAGAAGTTTAGCATCTTTCTTTTTAAGACTTTTACAAAGTGGTAATTTCAAACACATCTTTACGAGATATTAAAAAGGTTCTATCTGAATTGTTTTTTTTTTTTTTGGTAATTTGGAATCATGGCCAATAGCATGTTCTCTCTGCAATACTTTTTTGTTTTTTTTTACAAAAGAATCACCACTTATTAAGGCCAAGATGCCACTCGAGGATAAGGGTTAAAGAGTGTACAACGGTCAAAAGGACAATATCATAGTAATCGTTAGAAGTGTAAATTTGGTAAATTGGATTACTTAAGGGGAACAGCTCATCAAGAACTTGTTTACATTGGACTTGACGACGGCCATATTGTAATCAGCTGGAAAGCAGGTAAATGGAAGAGAGTTCCACAGGTGTGCAGTTCTTAGAAAGAAGCTTTGTTCATGGAATCTACATTTAGGTTTAGGCACAGATAAAGAGTGGGGGAAATTATTGATAGTGTTTACAGCCAAACGAGTGTTTCTCATGAATGTTTGGAGAGAGGGGCACCATAGATTGGAGCTAAGACGAGCACTTGCCATGAAAATAACAATAAAAAAGAGACAGGCTCACAACATCTCTTCTGTGAGAAAGAGGTTGCAGGGAAGAAAAAAGGGCATCCCTCACTAGGCTACAAAGTATATTCTGAACTCTGACAGGGCAGGATAAGGTCTTCCTAGCAGCTCCTGCCCACATTTATTAAAGTTTTTAAGTGTGTCCTATTATGAATCCACCCCAAGATCATTTTTACAGCTAACAAGTGTTGAGTGTTGTAATAAATAAAATAACTATTAGCAATGATGCAACGCTATCTGTAAAAAATGAACGGGGCATTTTTTGTAAGATGATAGTGTTTATATAAACATTTCATTGATTCACAGTTTGTTGTCAATGACCTAATGATTAACATGGCTGACTGTTGAAAAAGCAATCAAGTATCAGTTTTAGCTTTAAGCACTGACATGTCTACCTGCACTAAAGAGCTGTAAATAATCTGAGATCTTATTTATACCATTTAGTTCGTTATTAGTTTTTCCTTCCAGAGAGAAATGAGAGATATCATTTCAGTTTTCTTTGCCTAATATCTTAAAACCTCATTATTGATCCACAGCAATTGTTTTCTAACCTGATACCATCTACAAATACACACCATCAACTTCCGTTTACATTATTCCAATATAAGTCAAATTTCACCTTGTTTCTTATTCACCAATCTATTGAAAACCACATAATATATAACACAAAAAAGTAAAACAGGAGTGCTTAAAGTAACAATATGGAATCAAGTAAATACAGTTATTATCCACATATTTTGTTAGTAATAACCGTGTTATGAATGGAAACCTTCTTAATTTTAATTCGTGTCATCAACTCTAAGAATTCAACCAGAAAATACTCACATATCTGTAATTAATACAAAACAAATTTAATCACCAACGCGTTGAGACAGGAAAAAGGCATAGTGTACAAAGTTCAGTTAAAATTACGATTAACCTCATAAAATTAAAATCTCTTGAAATCATTAAGAGAAATATTCCTGTGTAAAGATCATGCAACACAAAACATAAGAACAAATACAGATTCATCCATAACCAAAGAAAAAAATTAAGAATAATTGAAAAATATGTTTTTTACAATAACTTACAGTATCGCTCTAAAGAAAACACTACAGCTTTATTTTAAAACTTTTATTGATAAAATCAATTGAGGTAACTTCATTATGTAGGAAAGCTGACATCTATTCAGTGTAGCTGCCTTCAGCCTCAATCACTGCCTTAATACAGGTCTGGAACTAGGAGTATGCCTTTTCCACAAGCGCCAGCAGGAGCTCAGCGAATACTTGGCAGACAAAAACATGCTATGGTGGTGATCAGGCTGGTTTTTGTGTTGTGGAAGTCATGTTGGTGATGTTCTTGATGTATGACCAAACAAAGTAGTTCAGTGGGATCAGGTCAGGGGAGGATGGGTACACAGTCATAGCACTACTGAAACCAAGCATGGGTCTCTTTGAACTTGTGGACCAGCGCTGACTCCTGCTGCTACACCCAGGGTCTGCAAGTGGCCACATGATTGCACCAGGGTATCACCACACTTTTCAGCACATCCAGGTACACTTTGGTGTTGACTTTCAAGCTGACTTCGAAGATATGAGGTGGCATGATGTGGCCTTCACTTGAAACCACACCAAAGACCATAACTGTGGTCAGAAACTTTGTTTTCAAAATCCAAGGCACACCCCCTTTATTCATGGCAATCCAGCGATGCATTTTGAAGGTGCTGGTAATGGTCCTATTGTCATAATTTGGATTGATAGAGAGCATGAGTTGTAGAGCAGCGCATCTCTGATCTTGCGCTTTAAACATTGTGTCACTTTCAGACATGATAGGAGGCTCCTATCGCTCTTGAAATTTGTAAACAACTGGCCAATTAGTATATGGTGTGCAACAAAAAAAGCAGGTTTTCATCAAATGGAAATGGGATCATGTCACCTTTTCTAGGGCGACAATTTTATCATTCCAGCCGGTAGTTAAAAAGTCTTGAAAACTGACATCTGTTCCTTTTGATTGATGTTGAACAACCAAAAGAAAAAAAAACCCATCCTGCATTCCCTTAACATATGAAACAGTTTCTGATTAGCTTGACTTCTAAATTTCTTTTTTGCCACTATTTTCATACACCCACATCCAACATGGCATCATGATTCTGAACAGAATCCAAAGTACCAATTGTGCAAATGATTGCATTTTAACTTTTAAACTTTTGCTTTGATATTTAAAACATATCAGAAGAAATAAAAAATTGAATTAAGGAATCAATCTGTGAAATTTTTTTTTTTTTTTAATAAAATTTGAATGCTTGTTAAGATATAGTCAACAAATCAATTTTTTAAAAAATACATTGCTTTAAGCAAAAACAATATTACATACTTAATTGTCATGCCAAAAATAGTAATATATCCAAAAATTATGAAAAATCATCAAGCAGAAAGTTATTTATAGTTAAAACTAATTTTTTATAGAAAATTGGTTAAAATTGCATTTTTCTTAGATGTTATAAAGTAGGCAATAGACTACATGCAGGGGACACAACTTCAAAAGGAATATTTTAGATTACGTGTGTCATGGCTACAATATTTGTTGTCTGTAGCAATAGATTTTTTTAATTAAAAACACAATGGCAGTTGTTCTACTCAATAAAATTTCATAATTTTTGGATATATTACTATTTTTGACATGACAGTTAAGTACATAATATTGTTTTTGCTTAAGACAACATTTTTTAAAAATCGATCTGTCAACTATAGCTTAACAAGAACCAAAATTTGTTTGAAAGTAAAATCTGATAAAATCAAAAATAGACTTTTTATTTCAATCAATTTGATTCTAGAACAGAATAATCGGATTAAAAAAAACTGTTTATCATTTGTAAACCTTTCATAAAGAATTTAATAGCAAACTATTTTACAAGTTCTTCAATTTTGCAATTAATGACATCATTAATTAAATTAACCAATCACAATGTCATTAGTTGTTATATGATTGCTGCTGTGTTACTCAAATAATCCTTTCATTCTCAAAAAGTGGTTTGTTGAATTAATTGCCTTTATTAAAGTATACCTGGTGGCGTTTGTTTCAGTTCAGATTAGTTGTGATCATCCAAGGCAATCGGCATGTTTGAAAAGAGACAGAGAATCGATTTTCAGATAATCATTTCATTACAAATTCTTGATCGCTTCTCCAAGATTCAAGTGCAACTCATACCAGAATATATGACAACATGTCTCCTCACTTTTCATTGATTGTCTGTTCTCACCATCTGATTTCTCCAGATCAGAGTAAAACCTTGATCCCTTCGAACCTTTTGCTTTCAGCATTTCTTGTTTAATCACCAATACTATCTACTAGCTAATTTATCTATTAGTCAACCTAACATCTAACATATGAATGTGACTGCTTATAGAAATCAAAACTTACTGTTTCTATTCCAAATTGTATAACATGTGATTATCTTTATACTAAATGAAAATTATATTGAGTTTTTTCAGTTTCTTTGTAAAAACTGTCATTCCAAAATGTTCATATTTTTATGGTATTTATTTGCTTCCCCATGAAAGCAAACTGTGACACAAGGGCGTTTTTAATGAGGGAAAACCAGCTCCCCAAAAAGGCAAAAATACAAATTGCTTTAGTTAAGAAGGGTTTCCCCTACATTGACAAATTAACTTAAATGTAGCAATTGCATTGAGGTGTTTCAAAATCATGCAATGCGTTTCATTATGGAGTATTGCCTGATCAAAAAAAAAAAAAAAAATATCCACCTTCCGTCAAAATACTTCCCTCTCTAGTTGATAAAATTAAAAGTAAAACTCTTAAACTTTTCGGCCATGTCAAATGATCAACCACTGGCCTGCCAAAGTTATGTTTGAGGTTATGTTAGAAGGCAAAAGAGGCAGAGGGAAGCCAAGGAGAAGATAGAGAGAAAATATTTTTGATTGGATATCTCTGAAGAGTTGGGCATCCATCAACCAACTTGTCCTGGATCGGAAGGAATGGTGAAAAATAGGTCACATAGGTTCGCAATCTACACCAATGACTCATGATGTAGCATCAGATCAGATACTAAATTTGGATCTTAACCCAAAGGCCAGATATTTTAATGTTTGAATATATTTCCATAAATTGTTGTGGAATTTGATTATTCAGTTTTATTTCTGAAATGTAATTTGTTAAATCCACGTAATTTAATTTAAAATGAATTATTAAATACTAGTGTCATAGTTGTAAGTTCTGTTAATTCTTGGAACAGGAAAACATCTGAATTTTGCCAACATTATCTCTTTTCATTTTGCTTTTTGGCTGAAATTCACTGTTTATCTTATTAACCAAATTAACCAATTAATATCTAACAGAATGCTTTCAGTTTTTGTTAAACAACAAAAAAAAAAAATGTATATTTGTATGTGTTTGTGCATATATATTGATATGTATTTGAATAGGATTATATTTGTGTGTGTATATATATATATATATATATATATATATATATATATATACTAGCAGAAGTACCCGTTGTTGACTGGGTTCAAAAACAGCCTACAGAAAATGGACTGTGATTGATTCGAGTATGATAGGTTATGAAAAGGAAGGGGTTGTAAAGAGATAGGTTTTGATACTCAAAAATTTTACCCTAAGCAAAACATGATGAAAGTAAAGAGAATTTTTGCGAAAATATATTTTTTTATATCAACTTTGTTTCCATTCGTAGCCAAGAGTGACCAACAAAATGATGGTTCCTTACAAAGAGAAAATGTTATATATATAATAATATAAATATACAAGAAATAAATATTACCATAGTCAATAAAAGTTACTTTTATGGCAGAAAAGTTCATTGGTTTGTATTTTTAAGTAGTTTGTAAAAAAAATTTTTTTTTTTAATTCACGAACCGGTTTAAAAAAAAAACTCAAAATGGCAGCGACTTTGAAATGGAGAGCCTCGTTTTCAATTTGAAGGAAGGGCACCTGACATTCTGTGTTAACAATTTAAGAGAGTTCCGTCCATATAAGGAATATTTATAAACATATTTTAATGTTTTCCGTTATTTTGTGCTTGAGGAATATTCGATAATGGCCTGTGTAGTTTATATAAAAATTCATCCGTATGTCATGAGTAAATTGCTGGAATCCATATTAAATAAAGAAGTAGTCAACCACCTCAGCAGATATAACCTCCTTAGTGACATGCAATATGGTTTTTGTTCTGCTAGATTTATAGCAGATGTGCTAACGATTATATCTCATAGGATTAGTGAATCTCTCGATAAAGGCTTCCTTTCTAGGGCAATTGCTCGACATATCAAAGGCCTTTGATAAGGGATGGCATAAAGGCCTACTTCACAAGATTCCCAGTTACGGTATAACTGGAAATGTTTTCTCAGTTATTAAATCATTTCTCTCTGATAGGCTCATAAGATTAGTGGTTGATGGGCAGAAATCAGGAGGCCACAGTATTAATGCTGGTGTCCCTCAAGAGTCCATCCTGGGCCCAACTCTCTTCCTGATCTACATCAATGATCTCCCAAAACACATACTTAAATCATTCATTGTCATCTATGCTGATGATACATCCATCTACGGCAACACATCGAAGGCCGTAAATGACAAAGTTCTCTCTGATTCTCTCTCCTCTGATCTTGAGCGCATGGTACAATGGGGGAAGAGGTGGCTGGTTACTTTTAATGCATCTAAAACCAAACTTCTATCTTTACATCATCAATGCTCTGATCCCCATCTGGCATCAACTGAAATGGATGGCTATTGTCTTGGGGAAGCTCCATGTTTTGACAAGCTTCTGAGATTGACTTTTTGTTGTATATTTATTGTTATTATCGTTCTTATTGTTCTTTGTTAAAAGTGAGTCTTATTAAAGTGCTATCTTAGAGTCTTAGTGAGAGATGTTGTTGTAAGAGAGATTGTTCGTGTTATGATGCGATATTCATATATATTAAAAATGTTCATACTTAGATTTGTAATGGAAGCTCTTTGAGTGAGGAAACAGTGTTCAGACAGTCTTAGTGTTCATATTGTGTATGTAAAGACATTTTAAACCACATGATATACAAGACATATAATAAAAATTTTCACTATACCTTTTGGTAGAATTACCACACAAAGACGACGTTTATAAAAACACATGATGGGTTTATTTCTTCTCCCGACTGGTCGTGGTTTTCATCATCAAGAATTCAAAGCTTCACATATTAAGTTTCAAAAGTGACCGTCTTGCTTCTAGACGCTCGAATCCCAACTGCAGACTCTCGTCTGTTATCCTCAAACTCCCTCTGACTCTCCCCCAGTTTCTCCTCAAGTTTCTAACTATATCGAGAACTTCCCATTTTCCATGACGTCATACACATGTTAAAACGTGTCTGCTTTCACGTGTTCTCGAAATGCGTGTCCAAAACTTTTTCCTTCGTTTACAAAAGGAATTTTAACCTATATTCTCAGTAACCTATATTTCCAATATGTTAAAAACATTTTTATTAAATTATCTTGTAGTTGCATTCCTCAATTGAATTTTTCATAACAGAATTGACAACGCACATTCTTTTCTTGAAACTATTTTATCTCTAAGCTAAACAATGGTTTGTTTTACATTCCATTTTCTAATTCTCTCTCGTAATCTATTTCTAAACCTAATTTACGAGGTTCGAATTTCGTCTATTCTATTTCATTTTCATTTTAACTAAATCTCTCTATTTTTATACTTACATGAAAAGGGGACAGCCATTATCATGTAGCATTTTACTCCTGATCTGAAATGGAACACGTACATCTAATCTGTTACCAAGGTTGCTGGAAAAATGGTGGGATCCTTCTACCGCTCCAGTAGATATCTCACTGCTGATGCAATTCTCTATCTATATAAAAGCCAAGTACGTCCAAGGATGGAGTACTGCTGCCATATCTGAGCAGGAGCTGCTAAAACCAGTCTATCCTGCCTTGACAGAGTACAAAGTAGACTTCATAGCCTAGTGAGGGATGTCCTTTTTCTCTTCCCTGCAACCTCTCTCTTACAAATAGGACGTTGCGAGCCTGTCGCTGTTTTATTGTTATTTCCATGGCAAGTGCTCGTCTACACTCCAATCTCTGGTCCCCCCCCCCTTGCAAATCTTTCAGAAAAAAACACCCGTCTAGCTGAAACCACTGTCAGTAATTTTTCCCACTCTTTATCTGTACCTAAATCAAAATGTAGATTCCATGAACAAAGCTTCTTTCTTGTGGAACTCTCTCCCGTTTGCCTGTTTCCCACCTGACTACAACTTGGATGTCTTCAAGTCCAACATAAACAAATTCCTGATGTACCGCTCCCTTAAGTAAGACACTTATCAGATCTCCATTACTAGCGATTACTACGATATTATCCCATTGATTACTGTACACGCAATAATCCCTATCCCCAAGTGGCCTCCATAAGTGGTGACTTCCTTGTAAAAAAAAAAAAAAAAAAGCAATGAGACTAAAGACAACCCCCCCCAAAAAAAAACAAAAAATTGTTATTTTATTTGTTCACTTATTTGTCTATTTTTTATTTTATTTATTTACTAGCGGGGGTACCCAGCGTTGCCTGGATGTTTGGAGGTGTGTGTGCTCTTAAATAAAAAAAAAAAAAGTTTTGGTAGGTGCGAAGCCTTGAGGCGAAGTTGGAAAAAAAAAACGTGAGACGTTAACCACTCGGCCAGCAAGAACAAGTAAGTGAAAGATGTTCGAATTTATTTAAGTAGAATTGACAGGTGCTCGCTTAATGAGGTCAAATAGAAGTCGCGAAGTTAACATTTACGACGACGTAAGCAATGGCTATTCAGCAGTTAACATTTTCTGCGGGACAGATTTTAATGAGGTGAAAACCCAACTTTGGGGAGGAAAAGCAGCTCCCCCGTTTATTAGGGGAGTGTTGTCCAAATGAAAGCAATCATCTGATATGACGGTGAAAAGCCGACATTGACCAAACGTTTATATCGCTTTCTGGAGACCACCCGGCCAATTCGAATGCAGTTCCGCTTTTTCTATATCGAATAGCAACAGAAACACACAGCGATTTAAAAATCTGGAAAAAATAGCGTTTAAAAGTTGGGGAAATAAAATACATACGCAACCCCCGTTGTTAAGTCGTACATATTATCATCTAAACAGCATATAAAAAGTTTTAAGAACGAGTGAGCGGACTGAACGCTCCCCTGAAAAAAGCCTTTTGCGGACATACAGAAAAAGTGCACACACATACACAAATACATACACTCACACATTTTCGCTTTTATATTTATAGATTGTTTTTTTACTTTTCTCAAGTCAAACCCAATTGAATCTGAAAGGATTTTGCCATTATATCAAAAAAGGGGGTGTGTTAAACGTTTTTGACTCCTAATGGGGGGTATGACACCAATGATTTCCAAGATCGTTTTTATAACCACAAGTTATAATTACCAACCAATGAAAAGCTTCCAAAATGACTATAAAAATTGTTGAATTTTGAATTCAATCAGTTCGCCGTCGTCTCCGTCATGAACCTGCATTTGATTCTTCGCCGCCATCCTTCTTACTGGGAATTACTTAACACTCAAGATCGAAACTGCACTGTTTCTTCATCGCCATCTTTGTTCAACATAATGTCTTAACATTCCTACTAACCTTAACCGAACTGTTTCTCCCTACAAGTTCTCCCCAATTTTAAATCCTTACTTGTAGCATAACTGAGGGTTTACTATTGTCGAAAAATGTTATTTTGCAATAAGGGTGGGTGAGTTATTAATTGCTACATGTTTTACTTCAAACAATTTAATGTTTTTTTCAGAAATTTATGTCGATAAATTCAGGAGGAGAAGATATGGAGGAGATGTAGCTTTAGCTGTTTTACTAAAGAAACTATTCCTGTCGTCTTCACAGAAAGCAATTGCGTCTCATCTAACGTTTACTTCTTTTTACAACTGATCCGAACTCGTTTCTCTAAAGTCATATCTATAGGTTTCGAAAAATGATGAAAGCAATAATTATGTTGCTATTTTAACTGTTTCTACATTTTTCTTCTACTCATTTTTTTTTTTAATTATATTTATTTTTAAAAATGGAAGGAGAAACTCAGCATTTGTTTTTTTTTTCCCTTTTTCTTTCTTTTTTTTTTATTTTAACAATTTTCTCAGCATCAAATGCAACCTGTCACGTCATCATGTGAAAAAAAGAAATTATTTTCTTAGGAGACAGATAAGTAAAACATGCATCTTGCCTTGCGAGTGGTACGAACGAGGAAAGGTGGCACACTTAAATAAAATTTTCTCACTCAAGATCAGAGCTTTAATTAGAATTGTCTGATCAGCAGATATGTCTCATTATTTAACCCCATTTTCAAGGTAAATTTGATTGGCAAGAATTTATTTATGATTTAAAAAAAAAATAAATTTAAAATATTATATATTATTACATAAGTAGGAAGATAGGGTATGATGATGATGATGATGATGATGAAACAAAATAATAAGTTTTAATTTATTGATATTTTATTTTACTTTTTAATTTCAATCTTATCATTATTATTTACTCACTAGGAGCAGTCACATAGGGCGATCATTTCTCCTTGAGGACATTGTACCATAATTAAAGGTTTCTCTTCGAGAACAACTTGTGGTGTCCTCTGGAGTTCGGGTGACAACAAGTCTTCCCAGATTTCCAGTACTCTCCACCTTTTTTGATAACCTTTGCAGATGAATTTGCATTATCACAACAGTCACTTACCAATGATATCTCATTGGCAGCAACTATTAGTCTTCACTGGAATTTGGGTGGCAATAAGCTTTCCCAAGGTCCCAGTCCTCTTTGCACTCATCCAGTTTATGGTGACACCCACAAATTATTATTATTATTATTATTATTACTTGTAATATTAATTTTATTATTCTTACTATAATTCATAATATCAATATAATTTTTACAATGTCAGGTAAACCAATAAGAAATTTTATTCTAAAATCGTAATTTGTGTATATTGTTTATACAAATATAATCAGTATATATTGTTAAAAAAAAAATGCTCTTTTTTTAACTTTCTTTTTACTAAATAAAATTAATTACCATTTATCAATTCATAAAGTGTCGTTTGACGGTTAATGAATGTCCTGTGGACAGTGATGCAACACCATGACAATTAGTATTGATAGCAAAAATTAGGCAGAATTTGATTATTTAAAAGGATGATTCTACAAGAATTTGTTCATATTGGACTTGAAAAAGACTTGCAATCAACTAGGAAGCAATCCCACAGTATTGCATTGCACATATCAGTAGTGCTAGAAAAGAAACTTTGCTCATGGAAGTTTTGTTCAGTTTTAGTCACAGAAAGAGAGAAAAGGAAAATTATTGACAGTGATAGATATCTCATCACTTGCGGTTAAAAGCCATAGACCTGGAGTTTGCAGAGCAGAAGTCTATGATGTCACAAAATGAGATATTGATGCTGTGATTAGAAAATGAACCATCATGGCTGACTTGAGAAGAATTTCGAAAACTTTGCAGATGACAGAGGTGAGTGAGATAAACCTATTATTGATTAGATCCTCTCAGTTGTCCTTCTTGAAGGAAGAGCAAAAAGTTATTTTGCCATTCTTCAGGGCCATTACCACGTCAGTTTGAAGGGATAGGTTAAAGACCAATGATGAATGGAGTGAGTGCCTGAAAACTGCCCATACCAGGACTCCTATTTGTAGTCTGTGCCTGAAAAACTTGCTGGATATAATTTTGTGAAATAACAAAGATTTCTGTTGGTTGAGAATAGTGGGGCATCTCAGCCATTGACATTTCTGTAAATTATTGCATTCATCCACATAAAAAAAAACATTTTTTGATTTTTCAACCATTGACTTGAACATGGGCAAAAATATTCAACTTATAATGGTTACATTAATTTGGATCCTTCGCATTACTGTTCTCATCTTGAGTGTTAATGACACTCAAGATGAGCACAGTAGTCTGAATAAGTATATACAGGATTGAACGATAAAGTTGTTACCCTAAAAAAGGTGACATGATTCCATTTCCGTTTGTTGAAAACTGGTTTTCTTTTTTTTGTTGCAGACCATCTACTAGTTAGTCAGTTGTGTATTAATCCCAAGAGCAATAGGAGCCTTCTATCATGGCTGAATATGACATAATGTTCAACGAGCAAGATTGGAGATACACCACTGTACAACTAATGCTCTCTACTCATCCAAGTTATGACAACAGGACCATTGCCAGCACCTTCAAAATGTATCACTGGATTGCCACAAACAACAGGGACGTGTTCAGGGTGACGAAAACAAAGTTTCCGGCCACGGTTATGGTCTTTGGTCTGGTTTCACGTGAGGGCCACATCATGCCACCTCACATCTTCGAAGTCGACTTGAAAGTCAACACCAAAGTGTATCTGGATGTGTTGAAGAGTGTGGTGATCCCCTGGTGCAATCAGGTGGCCACTGGCAGACCCTGAGTGTAACAGCAGGACTCAGCGCTGGCCTACAAATCCAAAGAGACCCAGGCTTGGTTTCAGGAGTGCTACGACTTTGTACCCACTGGCCCCTTCCCCTGAACTCACTGGACTACTTTGCTTGGTCATACAAACATCACCAATATAACTCCCACAACACCAAAGCCAGCCTGATCATCGCCATCCACAGAGTATTCGCCAAACTCCTGCTGGCATTTATGGAAAAGGCATGCTCCAAGTTCCAAACCCATATTAAGGCTGTGATTGAAGCTACATTAAATAGATGTCAGCTCTACTACATAATCAAATTACCTGAATTGATTTTTCTCAATAAAAACTTTAAAATAAAGGTGTAGTGTTGTTTTCTTTAGGGTGACAACTTTATCATTCCACCTTGTACATCCATTGAAAATTGGCTGGGAGCATGCAATTCATCTAGAAGTACTTGTTGTAAAAAGTAAATCAAGTCTTAGAGCAAGTAATGGAGTTATTTATTTTTTTATTTATTTTTTTTAATCAATTTTCCCCCCAAACAAGGCACAGTGCCACTTTGAAGTAGGGGGCTACTATCGAGGACATAATTTGCAGGCGCATTATGAAGGGAGATGAGTAGCAAGATGTTTGTTCACATTACACTTGAACTTCTACATATCAGTACAGTTGGGAAAGCAAAATCTCGGAAGGGAGTTCCAAAGACTTGCAGTTCTGGGAAAGAAACTATTGGAGTAATAGGGATCTCTACTGTAAAGGGGTGGGACTTAGTTGCTTGTCAGGTTTGTCAGGGGGAGTCATGTCGAGAAGGTACAAGTGCTTGCAGTTCGTCAGAGCATCCATCATTAAAGTATTTGTAGAACAGGCAAAGGGATGAAACATTCTGTCAATAGGACAGAGGCTGAAGCCTAGATGACAATTCAGGACTTATCAGGTTGGCGACTATCTTTTGAACCCTGTCCAGGAGTGAGAGACAAGCAGCAGATGCACCAGCCCAAATGTGACAATAGTACTCTATACATGAGCGAATGGTGGCCTTATAGAGGTACAGGACACTTTCAGGCGTAAGTAATTTTCTAGCACGGTAGAGAGAGCCCACCTTCTTTACAGCATCCTTGGCAATGCTCTCAATGTATCTATTCCAGTTCATGTTCCTTGTTCCCTGTAAACGTTAGGCCGAGGAGTTTAAAAGAAGTAGTTTCAGGTAATGTGTTCTTGGCCATTGCTATTGGTGGTAGAGAAGGTTTCTTGTAGTTATTGACGGAAACAAGTTTAGTCTTGGTAGCATTGAATGTGACCATCCATTTTTGTCCCCATTCCACTACAGATTGGAGGTCATTCTCTAGTGTTTCTGCCATGTCCTTAGATATGTGTTCATTTGTTTTCCCCTCATGCCTGTTATAGAGGGTGGTTTCATCGGTAAATATACCCATCTCTGAAACAATTTTATCAGGGAGGTCATTTAAGAATATCAGGAATAATAAAGGTCCAAGGATAGACCCCTGAGGTACTCCCGCATTTATATCATATTGTTTAGCTGTACGACCGTCGAGGACAACTTGGATTTTTCTCTTACTTAAGAAGGATTTAATTACATTATGTATTCTTCCAGTGATTCCATATGATCTAATTTTCCTTAGAAGACCATCGTGCCATACCCTGTCAAAAGCCTTAGATATATCAAGGGCTACCGGTCTACTTTCCCCTGTTTTGTTCAGTGAACGGTATATACGTTCAGAGACTACAGTTAAGATATCTGCTGTTGAACTGGCTTGCCTAAATCCATATTGTTTGTCGGTCATGAGTTTAGCAGCTGTTAGGTGTTGGACTAGGGCTTGATTTACTAAGGACTCAAATATTTTGGCGAAAAGCCGGAGGAGGCTAATGAGGCAATAATTTAGTGGGTCAGTTCTTTCACCAGTATTCTTAAAGATTGGTACCACAGAAGCGGTTTTCCAGCAGTTGGGGAAGCAAGATTGTTCTTTTTAATTTTTCTATTCATTTAACATAACTTTCCTCTTATTTAGAGGTCAGTCTTTTTTGATACAAAACCAACTCACTCTTCAGTTCTTACGGTGCAACGGATCACTTATCTCTGAAATACATTGTGTGTAGCATTGTCCAATCATTTATTGCAAGTTTTCTTTGGCTGGTCAACCATCCTGTGATTTAAGACATTCATGCTTCTGCAACTGTGTATCCAGGAAGATGACCATTCCACATAACTATAGCAGTGTTATCGATTTATTCTAGCATTACCTCTATGCTGGGTAATTCTTGTGCTTTTAGCAAATCTTATAATCTGATGTATGGTCAGATTTCACATTCACATCTAATTATGGATTTGTCATTGCGCTGTAGTTGTGCAAGGGAGGGCTGCCCAAGAGCCGAGCATTTATTGCCATATATGAAGATACTCTTGGCACAGCTTCCATACAACTTATCCTGGATATAGAAAAGGACAGCTCACAACATCATCAAAGGAAACAACTCACAAAATTTTGCAGTGTTGCAACAAGTTAACATCCACCATCTGCAGTCAGCATATTTCCTAGATAGCAAAAAGACTCTGCTAGGTCTGGGCTATTGTCATCTAGTACCATCTGTTGCAATATTTTTGCTATCATGTATGAGGGTATGATTCCCTAAAATTGGAAGATTTTATTCACAGACACTGCCAATAGAAGTTAACCAATTAAATGAAACCATACACTGCTCACAATCAATCAGAAACTAGAATCACTCAATAAAATGTTGAATATTTTATAATTCCCGCACATTATTTTTTGTATCCAAAACGAGAAGGAATTTGCTCTCCATCGGCAGACTTTTACAATCTGACACTTGCCAATGGAAACCCCTATTCTTCGTCTTGGTTTTTACAATTCAAAGTTTCTCTGATTGACGACTGCCATTTTGTTTGGAACAAGATTTTTTTTCTTTTTTTTGAAACCAAAAGAGGCTTTCAAAAGCATCTTTTTCTTTGTTCCAACTGTCAATAGGATGCACTTGTCCCATGTATCGTCTTCACTTGAAGTTGGGGTGTGGCCTTATTTATTCTTTGACACTGCACTTTTTAAAAGGAATTAAGGAGGTATATGGACACAACTTCCCATGTGAAAATTCAAATATTTCAGATTTTTAGTCAATTTATTCTTAACCTTTATCCTAGAGTGGTTAACTCATATCCTAGCATGGCCTCCAGGCCTTGAAAAGTGGTGACTCCCCAAGTAAAAAAAGCTAAAGCCTTCTAGAATTAAACTCATGTAATAAATTTTGATCAAAAATTAGAATAAGGATTTTGAAAAGCAGCAAAATTTCACTCCTTCACTGTAGAGGTTCTTAGATACTGGAAAGCTTTTTACCATAACAGTTTTTTCCATTGAACTGCTAGACTTTCTTCCCTTACTGTACAACATGCAGAAATTTAAATGCAATGTGAACAGACACTCATTAATATCATAATCCATGCACAATATTTTTTTTGAAAAATAATTTAAAAAATTCTGTGGTTATCACCAAGCATGTGTGAGCCAAAAGAAAGATGGTTGTCCTATTCGTAAACAAAAATGAGTATGTAACACATAAATATATTTTTATACAGGTCACTACTATTGTAACCAGATATGCTCAGATTAGATTGTATTTACTTCTACAAGCCTATAGATCCTTCTATAAATTGTTTGACTTGACAGTACATGTACTTTCAATTATTTTGGGATCTATTAATGTTCCGTTAGGAACTACATCTGTGATTTTCATCCCCTTTTATGTATCATGTTCTAATATGTCTATCTCATAGTGGGAGAAATAAATGCATATATATATATATATATATATAAATTCGACCATTTCTTCCGCTTTGTCTTTTTATCCTTCATGACAACAAGGCACAAACAAAATGGTGGCCTTCATATTGGCAAAGAAACTCCAACACATGTAGCTAAAGATGATAAATTAATGTATCAAACATTCTAATTTTATAATCTCTTACCTCTAGATTAGATTTTGAAGAAGGAGGCACTTCCTGTGTCTCTCTTGATGGAGCCAGTTCTAACCGATTAATCATAGCCACCTGGCTTGTCTGTTTGCTGACCACCGTTGGTAATTTGTAGCTGAAGGTGCTTCGTTTTGCTTTAATGTTGATTATGTCATTACCACTTCCTGAAAGAAAGGAAGTAAAATAAAAAAAAGCATTCACTAAATAATTGCATTTAAAACTTTTAATATATAAAGTCAGTCTTTACATTCTTTCTTTGTCATCAACAGATTTGTTCCTACAAAATCACTATTTGATTCTGGTTTGTCAGTTTTTTTGTGTGTGTTAAAAGTTAGTATACTGTTAAGGAAAATAAAATGTAATTTGATTTAATTCTTTCCAGATATACTTTGTTCAGATTGGAATTATTTTCAAATAGCAACAATGTTAAAAAAGGGATATAATTCTGTTCATACAAAAAGACAAAAATATAATATTTAGGAGAAAGAAAGAAAAATTGATATAGTTTAACAAAAAAAAAGTTTGTATTATTTGGATTCTTTAAATTCTTTACTGTTCTCATTTGATGCCATTTTCACAACATTTTCGTTGATGTAACCTCTAATCTTCTTCAGGTGTATCTTAATGAACTGGATGGAATTTCTTACTTTACAAGAGTAGCATGTTCTCATTCTATCAACCATGATGGGATAAATTGCATTTTTCAGTCGACAAGATAAACCTGAAGAAGGTCAGAGGTTACATTGACCGAAATGTGGTAAAAACTCAAGATGAGAATTGTAGTCTGAAGAACCCAAATAATACAAATTATCAATCATCATCTCAAAAGTTCAGAAGCGTAAAAAAAAAATGCAATACAAATTGTGAATACATACAAATAACTAGTCAACAGCGAGTCGCTACAGCTAGTTACCAGTTAATACAGGTATACCTATGCTGTCACACTTTGGTATACAGTGATATACAGAAACCCCTTCAAATTGTGTGGCATCCAGTTATATTAAAACTATTTCTCTTTATCATTTGTAAGTACGAGGACTTACACTTGAGTTTTTGGAGCATATAATTAATGGGGTTAGCCACTTAACCTTTGCCAACTACTGCTGCTATGAAAAAGATGAAGGAAAAGGATACAAATATTAGATAGAAGGAGAGTAGGAAGATGAGAGAAAGAACATCAGTTTATGCCAGAAATTTTCTATAATTTCCACAAAAAATGTAAAACTCAACAATTTAAAAAATTCTTTCCGTCAAAATTAAAAATAAATGCAACAACATCTAATCCAAATTGTTCTAAAGTCAAGCAAGCGATCTAAGAGGGGTGTTCCAAAAGTAATGCCTCCTATTTTTTATCCCACCCAAGGAAATTGCAAATTATATTGCCATGATGACTGAAGTTGTGCATTTGTGACCTGAAAGTTTCATCTCTCTGTTTCAGATATTGATGGTGTGAGACTCTAAGACAGCAAGCTCTGTCATGGACGTGCACCAGAAGCAAAGATTCGTCACTGAATTCTGCCATGCAGAAATTACTGAGCCGATCAACACTCACTGCGCCAGTTGAATATTTATGAAGTCAATGCCATTGATGTCAGCACAGTTAGGAGATGGGTTCGTTGATATCAGAATGGTGAGAGACAAAGTGCGCTCTGAACACTAATGAACAGTCGCCATCCCATCATTAGGATTGAAAATGGTGGTAACTCTGTAGAGAAATCAATTGATTGGTTGTTGCAGTGTTCACCCTGGACTGGTTGGGCCAGCTCCTACCAACAAATTTACCGCATCCCATATAACAGCTGAACAAGCACGGTGGTCAGAGGCTGTTTACAAACGTACGCCATTCATGGTTCCATCGGTGGAGCCCATAGAGGCGGGGGGCAAAGAATCATTTCAGCATCCTGTTTCACCGTCCAGAGTCAGGTCTTGATTTGGCCACCGCAGTGTTTCTTCCAGTCTGGTGGTGGTGCTAGGTTGATAGCTTCATGAATGAGGTCACCTGGGTATTGGCGAAGCGCATGGCCAAACCAGCAAAGCCGTCTGACAAGGAGGGTCTGAAGCACAAAAGCTTCATATTATTTGGATACTTCAGACTATTGTTCTCATCTTGAATTAAACCTTCAACCTTCAGGAGAAGGTCACTCTAACTACTGCACCATGGCGCAGTGTTAAATTACTTAGAAAAATCAATTGAAAAAGTAATATTCTTCTGAAGGTTGAAGGCTTAATTCTCAGTGTGGGTGACCAAAAATACAATTGCAAATTACTTAGAACCTCTATCCAGTCATGGCTGATGGAATGAGGGCATACTACCCCCCTGAAATAAATAAAGGGTTCCGCTTGAAATTCCATCCTAAGATCAACAGAGTTTGAGTTTGACAAGATACACCTGAAGAAGGTCGGAGGTTACATCAAGTGAAATGTTGTGAAAATGAAACTCGATGAGAACAGTCGTCCGAAGAATCCAAATACAAATAACTAATCATCATCTCAAAAATTCAGAAATGTAAACAGTCGCTTGTTTTAACAATACAATCAAAATAAGAATTACTTCTCAAATTATAACTGCTTTCATCGATTTGATTTCCCAAAGAAGTTTTTCTTTCATTCATTACAATTGTGCAGCACATAGATTTTGTTACATTAATTACAAACCCTGTACAATTTATACACAGCCATCTGTAATGTAATTGCAGTCATATGGCTTAGAAAACAGTTGGTTTCCATAAGTGACATAAGAAAGCAGATACAAGGTAGACAGAAAGCTAGTGATGCTCTTTTGGGTGAGGGGTGCACACATATTTTCTGAGGTTTCCATCTCTCTTGACTAAGGCATACAAGTTGTAAGAAGACTAGTATTATCTATCTATCTGGTTGGGCTCCTTGCCCAGACCAATGTGACTCTCTCTCTCCATCAGCTGCATCAGATCTTCAGGATCACAGTTGGCATCATGTGCAATTTGCTGATGTACATGGATTTAGATTGTTCCATGCTTGTACGCCCATGCCCTGGAGTCCATAGCAATACGTACCAACTATTGTTTGCTCCTTTGGCAGTGACCGGCAAATTGTAGACATCACTCCTTGATGGTAGTAGATATGGCAAATGGTTGCTATAAAGTTGCTGCTTTGTGGAATGAGCTTGCCAAAATATATTTAACACTGTTCATAGCATATAGGTGTACGTGCCATCTAGCTTTCTTTCTAAATTTTTTTGGTGAGTATCCAGGTCGTAGCACCATAAACAAGGACAGACTCCACCACTGCTCTGGAGAACTGCCTTTTGAGTTTGTCAGTTAGTTCTGAAGTCCATACCGGCCGCCGCTTATCCAATGCAGCATATGCATTTGAGATGCGAATTTTGATATCTCTCTCCATGGAACCTACGTTGCTGCCCAGGTACGTAAACTCAGTAAAAACTAGTACTATTTTATCAAATCACACAAAAATAATTTATTTAAACCCAAAATTATGAGCTGCTGCTATTATGTGAGAGCTGTCAACCTGCATACAAAAGAAAGATCACGACAGCTGCTATGAGAAAAGAGAAAGAGAGGCAGGTGCAGATACTACTACTACTACTACTACTACTGAGAAGCAACATAAGAGATGCAAAAATAATAGCCAACACTCAAACAGGCATTCTGTTTGTGTTGAAGAGTCATCCACTATGCTACAGAGCTAGTTATGATTATTATTACAAGTAAACCAAAAAGATGATGTCATACTTTGCGTCCTTGAAAGAAACTAATGTCAAAAATAATATTAAAGCAGATGTTTTATTATTGATCAAATTCTTTTATTCTCATAAAATGTTTTTTAGCATATCGACCTTATGAAATTATAAAGAAGTGTTTTCTCCACAGATATTGCACTAAGAGAATGTCTTCTTATACAGCGAGAAAGGCTCAACGCATCACTTCTGTCCTTAACACCTGTGTCCAGCCAGGTCAGTAAGATGAGTTTGAACCTAGTAATCCTATCTCCATGGAGATGGGGATGATAACAAACATGTAAAAGATCAATATATAATTATTTTGTGCCACTCGATCAATAGATCAGGGGTCAATAACAAAGGCGACAATAAGTGGAAAAGGAATATGCCATCCCAGATTATAGATTTCTCAATCGTACTATTATTAGTAGTAATAGAATTAGTGATCTTTTTCTCAACCTGACTTGCCCTTACACCTCGTGCTCATCACCGATTTTATTAAGTAGAATAGTCTTAACCATCCCTGTGCCAGAACGCTAGCCAGTCACCATTTATGAGGAGTATTCCAAAAGTAATGCCTCCTATTTTTTATTCCATTTGAATGGATCAGAGGTGTTTGCAAGTTGCATTATTATGATGGCTGAACTTATGCATTTATGATCTGAAAGTTTCATCTCTCTGTTGCAGATATTGATGGTGTGAGACTCTAAGAAAGCAACCCCTGTCATGGATGTGCATCAGCAGCAGAGATGCATCACTGAACTCTTCTTTGTAGAAAAAATTGAACCAATCAACATTCACCAGCACTTGTTGAATGTCTACAAAGCTGATGCAGTTGATGTCAGCATAGTTAGGAGATGGGTTTATCGATTTCAAAATGGCGACAGAGATGTGAGTGATAAAGCATGCTTGTGACACTCACAAACAGCCACCACCCTATTGCTGACAAAAATGCATTGAGAATGCTAGTGACTATGTAGAAAAATAAATTCTGGAGCACAAAAGGTTACTCGTTTTAATGGTAGCACTCCCACCTTTGTAGCTTTTCAACTTTATTTTTAGTTAAGAAAATAGGATGCATTACTTTTGGAATGACCCTTGCATATTTCTCAAGAAAGCTGAATCCATTTACACATTCAGGTGGAGCATTTGTCTTACAGCACCCAGTATTCCAAAATGGTTTCCCATCTATGTGTCACCATGTTTAACATTGTTTAACTTTGGTGATCTGACAGGAACTGGTGCGTCAACATGCTCCAGTTGCATTTCATGTTTGAAGTGGAGCAGGATAATTCTGTGCAGTCTCTTTCCATCATCCCTGTTCAAACTGTAACATAAAAGGGAAGCTGGTGGCTTCTAAGGATGATTAAATAAATGTCATCAATTGCTGAATGAAGTGATATTTGCCAAGAGATAAGTTGATGACCAAGTTTGACAAATAACATTTAAAAATTTCAAGTGAAAAACATAAAAGAGATACCAGTTTTTCATAGTGTCTTGACCTAAAAAAGGTTGCTGCTTCTGCTGCTGCTGATTGATGCTGTGATACATCATTCATATATTTTGAAGGAATCAGATGATTATTGTTGGAATTCGCTTCCATGATATCTTTCTAGTTAGAATTCTTTCTAGAAAGACATTGGGTGTATATGGGATGGATCATGTGAAAGTTTCCAACATTCTTCCCTCTCTGCAATCATCACTTAATTACCAAGCTCTCTCTCTCTCTCTCTCTCTCTCTCTCTCTCTCTCTCTCTCTCTCTCTCTCAGCATGCTGGCTGATTTTATAAACAGCCTAGCCGTGTTTTGTTTGTGTTTTCATTTGTATTTTTCTTCTCTGAATCATTTATCGGCTGCCATTACTGAACTATGTTGTCTTTTTGACAAAGTAAACGAAACAGTTCGCCAAATTAAATCCAAATTTTTAGTTTATATCCATTTATCAAATCGTGAGTGTTTATGTTTGCTTTTTGTTTCAATCGCTCGACCTTTCTTTACAAGAAACCTTATCTTGATTCGAGTTAAAGTTTTAGAACAATTCGGTTCCATTAATAATTTAATGCATAAATTATATTGTAATTATTAAATTTAACTTTCAAAATCATTACAATAAAAAGAATTTAGTAAAAAAAAAAAAATGGCATAGTATTAATTGGATTTAAAGATATTTCATTAAATTTATTGCAAAACTTTTTTTTATATAACAAACTCCTTTATTAAATGGTCCTGGATATGACCTTAAACTATATCCAGTGGTAAGGCCCCAGTTTGCGGGCTTTGTGGAGTGTAGAGCCACACTTTATTACCATTGCTCCCAGGTTCACTCTGACCTGGAGTGGTAGTATCTGTTAGGGTCCCAACTATGGGTTAAATAGAAACTGACTTGAAAACAACAAATATATTCTATTAAAATATTTTTCTTCAAAATCTTTGGATTTGGCATTAAATAACCCGAAAAGGGTTGATATGTCATAAAACAAAAACAACCAACCAACCTTTATTAAATTATATTTTTAAAATTATCATTTTCTTACAAGAAATAATTTGCATAAAGAATAAGAACAATGAGTGAAAAGAAAAGTTAATGTAAAAAGTTGTGCCATGGAAGTAATCTCTTCCTCTTTGAAGTTCAGCATCCAAGTTAATAGATGTTGTTTCAAGGTTTCCACCATCTTCATCAGAAATGGAAGATGTAGTTCATCTAAATTTAACTTGTGTAAAAAGTAAAACAAAATCAGAGAGTAAATAATGAACTTGTTTTGCTTCGATTATTCTAAACACATGGAGAAAAAAACAACAACATTTCTACAATTGTTGCTATCATTAATGCCAAAAAAACATCACTACCCAATAAGCCAACTACTTATGTCAACAAGACAGAACAATTTCTGTAGATAAAAAAGATTATGCTTCCTGCTTCTCTAACTATACTTACATGCAGAAGTTTAAATGTAATGTGAACAGACATCTCACTACTAAACCCCCTACAATCACTTGTTAGACATGATCTCAAATAGAAGCCGAATAGCGATAAACCTTGTTTGGGGTGAAAGAGTATTAAAAAAAACTGTGAGAACTGAAGACTTCCTAACAAAATAAAACAAATTAGAATAAGAATAAAATCAAAACAACTTGTTTATATTATTTGTTTTCATTGGACTTTTGTTCTCATCTTGAGTGTTATTTGCGCAACAACAAAAAACAACTCGAAGAATATGAAAATATCGATGGAACCAGTAACTTTTCTCCTTTCTTTTCCAAGATAATGATCAACATGCTTGACGATGGTCGAAGGCCAAACCGACCAAAACGTTGCACAAATAACACTCAAGATGAGAACGATAGTCCGATCAAAACAAGTAATATAAACAATCCTCATCTCAAAAATTCAGAATGGTGATGATGTTTACGCCAGTTTGCTGTCTGATCCAATTCAGAACTGTAACTTATTTGTTATCAAAATGTAGCGATATATTCTAAGAATCAGTGACATGAATAAGAGTCTTACAAAAAATTAGAATTAAACGAATTTATTTGGGTTTTTTACCCTTTTTTTACTAGAGTCATTGAACACATCGCAATATGCAAATGAGACATTGCATTCTGGGATTTATATTTTTGTCAACATCAAATAGATTGCATTTTTTTTCCTGCATTTATGTCAGATTTTGCATTTTTTGTCTATCGATGCCATGTTTGCTTATGAAAAGTATTCGATTACTATTTTTGGAATTACCTTTTTTGGACTCACTATGATTTGGGATAAATGTATGACTTGGTTGTCAAACATGTTTACCTTTGTCGGCCGGATTGAAACGTAGAGTAGATTAACATGTTCATACGATAAGGATAATTATTCGTTAAAAAAAAAAAAACAAAAAACAACAAAAACTATTCATAGTTTCGGCTAAAGGAAACGAGCAAGTAAGGGGTCAAATAAACATCATTTCGACATCAGAGAGTGAGAGGGCGTTTCGCAGATCTGTCACAAAAAGAGTTTCACCTGTGTTTGCGTACTTTAAACAAAATAACATTAACCCTCAACAATTGTGGGCACCTGTAGCTAGACATGCAAATTGAAATCTATTTTTTATACTAAAGTTGAGTTAATTAACATGTTTCATTAAGGATTTCTTTTTCTATCTAAATATTAATTTACTTGTCCATACATCCAGTGTCACAAAAAACCATCATCATCATGAACATTAATTAATGAGAAACAAATTACTTCCCTTTATAGTCGCTCTTTATTAGTTAAAATTCATTGAAACCATTTTCTCTCCAAAAGTTAAAAAAAAAAAACAAAAAAACATGGCTGTCTGTTTACAGTTTCAAATTGGCTTTTTTATTTTATGATTAAAAAAAAGTCATGTTGAGAAAAAGCTATCAGTGTTTTTTTTATTATGGTTTCTTTTTAAAATTAAAAAAATATGTGAAAGTGAATTGATATCTGTTCCTTTATAAAAAAATTGTTCAGAAAAAAAAAAATATTTTGTGTTGAATTTTCATTGAAAAAAAAATCTAAATTTTTTAAATTAATTCTTTTTAGTTTTAAAAAGTTAAAAGAAAAATTTGCTAAAAAATTATTTAAAATTTGTCATTATTTGTTTTTTCATTTTATTTATGTTATTTAAAAATTTTCAACTACTGTGGAATTTCCACATGTTTTGCTAGTATATATTAATCACACACACTACATGTTAAAATACTACTTAGATTCTGTTATGCTTAAAATTCCATTTTAATAAACTGACCAAGTGACCAACTTCTTACTAAATTTCTGTTTATCACTCTCCTCCTCTCTCACTGTATCTTGTTTGACCCTCCCCCTACTTTTTTTTAAAAGACTCTTTCATTTCAAACAAAACATATCACCATTTGAACATAAGGGGCTCCTATTTGAGATCATATCTAACAGTGCACTGTGGGGAGTTGAGCAACAAGATGTCTGTTCATATTACATTTAAACTACTGCAGATTAGTATAAAAAGGAAGCAGGAAATAGGGAAGGGTTTCCAAAGTCTAGCAGTACAAGAGAAGAAACTATTAAAGTAGAAGCCTTTCTGGCATCTAGAAACCTAAAAAGTGAAGGGGTGGAATTTTTTTGCTTGTCAGGTTAGTAGGGGGTACTTATGTCAAGGGGGCACAAATTCTATGAGTTCATCAAAAGCACATTCTATCAAAGTACTTGTAAAACAGACACATACATTCAACATTGCAATGATGGGACAGAGGTTGGAGCTTGGCCGATAGTGTGTGACTCTTATTTTATATTGTATCTATCGATCTTTATCTGTTTATTTAGGTAAAGAAGGGTTTTGTTTTATGGTATATCAACCCTTTTGTGTTATTTAATGCAGAATCCAGTAATTTTGTAAAAATGATGTTTTGCTCCAACTTGTTTATAGCTTTCAAATATTTATTCATGGTATTTGGTTCGGTTGTTTTGTAGTGAAAACTGTTGTTTTTGGTTTTGCCGAACATGATTGAGTTTTGGAAAGAGAAAAGAAATAAAAACAATATCAGAATTCGGTACATTTAAATCAAGAAGCCAATATCTTCAGACAGTCTGATCCATTACCACTAGAGTAAAGAAGAAAAAGGGTATAAAGAATGGAATAGTCCATTATAAACAAAACGAAATAGCACCACAAGTTGTAATATGATTTAACATATAGCTGTGAGAAAAAGAGAAGAGAAATATAGCAAAAAGGAAACAACTAAGTTAGCATTTTATGTTTTTATTTTTATTTTTCACTGGCTTTAAAAATCCAGTTTCTGTGATTTGAAACAACCTAAATTAAGCTTAAAGGTTTTTTTTTTCTAGTAAAATATTAAAATCAGAAAATATACAAAAACCTGTGTGAAAAAATAAACCATCACAATCATAAAATCGGTTCGAATATTTTGGTTTAATTACTTCATAAGAGAAGAATGAAGATGGATTTAGTTGAGACTTTCAAATTAATGCGATTTTGTTACAAATTTAAAAGAATCTTGTTTTTTTTTTTTTGTTCTTTTTTTACATGGGGGTCATCACTTATGAAGGCCCAGGAGCCACTCGGGGATAAAGGTTATTGTGTGTACAATAATCACTGGGATAGTATCGTAGTAATAGCTAGTATTGGGGATTTGATAAGGTGTCATTACTTAAGGGGGCGGTTCATCAGGAATTTGTTTGTGTTGGACTTGGAGACATCCAAGTTGAATTCGAGGGGGGAAACAGGCAAGCGGCAGAGAGTTCCACAGGCGTGCAGTTCTAAGAAAGAAGCTTTGTTCATGGAATCTACGTTTTGATTTAGGCACGGATAAAGAGTGGGGAAAATTATTGACAGTGGTTTCAGCTAGTCATGTGTTTTTTGTGAAAGATTTGCGAGGGGGGGACCAGAAAATGGAGCTCAGACGAGCACTTGCCATGGAAATAACGATAAAACAGAAACAGGCTCGCAACGTCTCTTCTGTGGGAGAGAGGTTGCAGAGAAGAGAAAAGGACATCCCCACTAAGCCACGAAGTCTGTTTTGAACTCTGTCAAGATAGGATAGACTGTTTTTAGCAGCTCCTGCCCAGATGTGGCAGCAGTACTCCATCCTTGGACGTACTCGGCTTTTATACAGATAGAGAATTGCATCATTAGTGAGATATCTTCTGGAGCGGTAGAAGGATTCCACCATTTTCCCAGCGACCTTGGCCACAAACTTGATGTATGTGTTCCATTTCAGATCAGGAGTAAAGGTCAAGCCCAGAAGCTTATCAAAACATGGGGCCTCACCTAGACGAGAGTCATTCATTTCAATCGATGCCAGATGGGGATCAGAGCGTTTATGATGTAAAGATAGGAGCTTGGTTTTAGATGCATTAAAGGTAACCAGCCACCTCTTCCCCCACTGAACCACGCGCTCAAGATCTGAGGAGAGAGAATCAGAGAGAACTTTGTCATTTATGGCCTTTGATGTCTTGCCATAGATAGTCGTGTCATCAGCATAAATGTCAACGAATGATTTTAGTATGTGTTTTGGGAGATCATTGATGTAGATCAAGAAAAGAGTTGAGCCCAGGATGGACCCCTGAGGGACTCCAGCATTATTACTGTGGGCCTCTGATTTCTGCCAATCAACCACTACTCTTATGAGCCTATCAGAGAGAAATGATTTAATAACTGAGAAAATATTTCCAGTTATACCGTAGCTGGAAATCTTGTGAAGTAGGCCTTTATGCCATACCTTATCGAAGGCCTTTGATATGTCAAGAGCAATTGCCCTAGAAATGAAGCCTTTGTTGAGAGATTCGTTAATTCTATGTGATATAACTGTTAGCACGTCTGCTGTAGATCTAGCAGGACAGAAGCCATATTGCGTGTCACTAACAAGGTTATTTCTGCTGAGGTGGTTGACTACTTCTCTATTTAATATGGATTCCAGCAACTTACTCATGACACTCAGGAGACTTATTGGTCTGTATTGAGAGGGAGATGACTTATCACCTGAATTCTTAAATACAGGGCATACTGATGAGGTTTTCCAGGGTGTTGGAAAGCACTTCTTAAGGCAACACTTAAACAGTTTCGTAAGTATGGGGGCAAGTTCTGGTTGTAGCTTTTTTAATACTATAATTGGAATACCGTCAGGGCCAGTTGCTTTACTGGAATCAAGGTTCTTGATTAGCTTGGTGACCTCATGCACAGATATTTGTATGTTACCTAGTGTGTTGTAGGAGGAAATACGGGGAGTTGATGGCCTTGGTCGCATAGGGTAGAATTTGCTGCAAAGTTCTTTGCAAATAGTTTGGCCTTGTCGGATGCTGACAAGATGACCTCTGGACCATTGATAATGGTTGGGATAGAACGCATGCTTCTGTTCAGGATCCTGTTTGGTATTTGCCAAAACTGGTGGAAACCAAGCCGCTGCTCAGCTACTTTGGATTTAACAGATTGAGCATATAGCTTTCTTGCATTTTTTATTACTCTTTTACAGTGGTTGCTGGTGGTCATGAAAGCAGCTTTAGTCTCAGTGCATCTATTACGTTGATAGCTATGGAAAAAGTGATTTCTGTGTGCGATGGCAGCAGCACATTCAGGGGAGAACCATGGCTGGCTGTTAGGTTTTTGTTGGAATTTTTTGGATGGTATGAATTGGTCTATGCCAACAAGTAACCATTCGGTCAGGTCTGATACTATAGAGGACACATCCTTTTTAAACATGGGATGGAGAGGTAGATCAGATATGAATGTACGGAAGCTATCCCAGTCAGCCATAGAGTATCGGTATACAGTACAGTGGAGAGGTACATCTGTAGACTTATTATATTTCATTTTTATCTTAACTGATACAACGGAGTGGTCGGAGGATCCCAGAGGAGATAGAACGGCATATGAGCATAGCTCCGGGGAAGTGGAGAGAAAAAGGTCTAGAAGACTTGCATACTGATTTAAAAACAAGAAAATTAGTAGAACAGGATAAGTAGAGTTAAGTTGTTTTGAGTTTTAAGTCAAAAATGCAATAAGAAACAATAAATTCAAATAAAATAAAATATAAAATAGAAATAAGCAAACAAATTATATATATATAGTGCACAAGTGTAGGCATTTTTAACAGTTATGGATAAGAATTGTTTAACTTAGCTCTGAATACACCGACCCTGTCTTCTGAGGTCATCTCAAAAAGAAGGAAGCTAGCAGGTTCGTTGCTGGTACTTAAAGGGTATGGTGGGGGTGGCTAGAGGTGGGGATTTAATGTTTGTTTTTTTCTCTCTTCATTTCTTCATTTTTCTCTCTGGTAAAGTAGTTAAACCTAAGGATTTTAACCTAATTTTTATAAATGAGATCTTTTTCTGATTTTAGACACTTTACTCTCTAAAGCTGACTGGAAATTTATTTTAATATTATCATCTACCTATGAGCCAGATATGGCTTAAGATGGAGTACTGCTGCCACATCTATGAAGGTGCTGCTTTCTTAACATGTCAGAATTTGCAATCTAGTAGATAATGATCTCTGTCTTACAGCTTTTTTTCACCGAAGAGACATTGTTAGTCTTTCTCCACTTTTATTATTTGGATTCTTCAGGTGGTATCTTGTCGAACTCAGGAATGTTTCTGTCGAACTTGCAAATTTGGACGGAATTTCAAACGGAACCCTTTATTTACTTCATGCATAACTGAATGGAGATCACAGTTGCATTTTTCAGTTGCTCACATTGAGAATTGAACCTTCAGGAGAATATCACTTTTGCAATTGATTTTTCCAAGTACTCTAACTACTGCGCCACGAGTCCTTGAAAGTCAACACTAGCAGACAGTTCTAGTACGAATTTTGGAAGCCTTAAACCTATTTTATTTTTAGTCGTAAATATCACTATTTATTATTAATTATAATTACTATATATATATATATATATATATATATATATATATGAAAATATGTTGTTTTCTTTTTCAATTATATTTCACCTTTTATTCATACCATACCTTTAATTTATGAAGCTTGATGTAATTACAGAGCATATAACAAATGACAAAAGTTTATATTCCAAATTTCAAGATGTTGACCATCTTACCATTTATTCATTTAAGTATGTTGACATGCACAATTCTTGACAGCACCTGTTTCGTAGCGCAAAATCATTCATTTAATTATTATATGAATTAACTTATTTCACCCTTAACTCATCAGAAGAAAAACCACTTATCAATTTTAAAAGAAAATAAATGCATACGGGCATGATTACAAAATCCGAAAATTGAGAGAGAAAAGTTGCGATTACCTTTTTTCTTGAGATGGTGTAATAAAATGCAAAAAAAGAAAAAAAATGGGTAATTGCAACTTCTTTCCGAATTTTCAGATTTTGTAATCATGCCCGTATGCATTTATTTTTTTTTTTAAAGTGATAAGTGTTTTTTCTTCTGATGAGTTAAGGAAAAAATAAATTCATTGATTGATATCATAATTAAATGAATGATTTTGCGCTACGAAATAGGTGCTGTCAAGAATTCTGCATGTCAATATACTTAAATAAATAAATGATAAGATTGTTAACATCTTGAAATTTGGAATATAGACTTTTGTCATTTATTGATTATATAATTGTTTACTTATTACTGCATATATCATCTATTATTTATAATTAATGATTCCCAGATTGTGTTAAATTCTATACTAAGTCTACTTAGTAATTGTCTCCAGATGAGAACAGTAGTCCAAAGAATTCAAATAATACGAATAACCAATCCTCATCTCAAAAATTCAGAAATGTCATTATTTTCATGGGAAGTGCTCACCGAGCTCCAATCTTTGATTTCTCTCTATAAGATATTTATAGCAAAAACTTGTCAGATTATCCAGTTTTATCCCAACATTCAAAAATTATAATTGCACAAAAAACTTTATTGTGAATGAACATACCTGTTAGATTTAAAAAAAACGGCTATACATCAAAATTTACACAAAGTTGTCCTGTATTTTCGTTTTTAGAAAATAAAATTTGATCAGTAAGGAATTTCTAGCCAGTATTATTATGATTATTATTATGATTATTATTATGATGACTGTTGAGTTATGTCCCTTGGCTGTTGACCTTAACGTAAGCAGAAAATGGCAGAAGAAACATTTTGCTGTTAAAATGTGTTTTTTCTTTTCTATTTTAAAAAAATATTTTATGAATTTGCATAATTTTTGGTGCACTGTCTTTTTTTTTTAACATTACAAGTAAGTACAGTATAAAAATTTGTGCTATTTTGTTTATTCTCATTTCAGAAGTACATTTTAAAATTAGGGTAAAACTTGTCTTTCTAACATCACCGCAAAGAACTTTTGTTTCTTCTTCTGTGTCTCTAAAATCAGAATTTCCATGAACAAAGTTTCTTTCTAAGAACTTGTGATCTATAGAACACATTGCCATGGGACTGTTTCTCTGCAAACTACAACATTCATCTTTAAATCAAATTGTTTCTACTCCTCTGATAATATTGTTCATAATCCGACTGGGAATCCATTCATCTCATTAACCTTTATCCTCGAGTGGTTTTTGCTCTTGATAAGTTGTGAGTATATAAAAATGTCCAAGAGATTTTGATGCACACAAAAGGTTTGAATCTACAGGGTGGAACGATAAAATTGCCGCCCTAAAGAAAACAACACTACAGCTTTATTTTATAACTTTTACTGCAAAAATCAATTCAGGTAATTTCATTATGTAGTAGAATTGACATCTTCAGTCTTAATCACTACCTCAATACGGGTCCAGAACTGGGAGCATGCCTTTTTCACAAGTGCCAGTGGGAGCTCCGTGAATACTCAGCAGATGGCGGCAATCAGGCTGGCTTTGGTGTTGTGGGAAGTCATGTTGGTGATATTCTCAATGTATATATATGGAAATATGTTTTTCCAATTATATTCCACCTTTTATTTATACCATTCCTTTAATTTATGAAGCTTGATGTAATTACAGAACATATAACAAACAAATGACAAAAGTCTATATTTCAAATTTCAAGATGTCGACCATCTTGAAAGTAGTTCAGTGAGTTCAGGTTGGGGGAGGAGGGGAGCAAGTGAGAGACATAATACTCCTTCTCAAGCCTAGCCTGGGTTTCTTTGGATTTGTGGGCTGGTGCAAGTTCTGTTGATACACTCAGGGTCTGCTAACGGCCACTTGATTGCACCATGGAATCACCACATTCTTCAGCACATCCAGGTACACTTTGGTGTTGACTTTCAAGTCGACTTCGAAGATGTGAGGTGGCATGATGTGGCCCTCACATGAAACCTCACCAAAGACCATAACTGTGGCCGAAAACTTTGTTTTCATAACCCTGGGCACATCCCTGTTACTCGTAGCAATCCAGCTATGCATTTTGAGGATGCTGGCAATGGTCCTGTTGTCATAACTTGGATCAATAGAGAGCATTAGTTGTAAAGTTGTGCATCCCTGATCTCGCTCACTGAACATTGTGTCACTTTCAGGCATGATAGAAGGCTCCTATCACTCTTAGGATTTGTACACAGCCGGCCAACTAGTAGATGGTCTGCAACAAAAAAAGAATGGAATCATGTCGTCTTTCCTAGATCGACAATTCTATCATTTCACCCTGTCTAGGTAATGAAATAAAAAATGTCTGTCGTAATTCTCAAGGAAATTTTTTATTATTATTCTTTTTACTTTAAGTGATTGTTTTTATTTTAATTTAAAAAAAAAAAAAGGTAAACACTCATTTTGTCAATTAAAATGTATTCCGACGAACTCAAGGCACTAGTAACTCCTCAATGTAAATACACCCGACTAACCTAACAAGCTGCAAAATCCCACCCTTAGAAATCTCTAGATGCCAGAAAGTCTTCTACTCCAATAGTTTCTTCCCCTGAACTGATAGACTTTGGAATCCCCGCCCAGGTCTCTGCTTCCCTGGCTGTACTGACATGCAGAAGTTGAAGTGTAGTGTGAACAGATATCTTGCTGCTCAACTCCCCACATAATAGCCCTATCAAATTGGTCCCATATAGTAGCCCCCTTCACATCCAAATGGCATTGTGCCTAGTTTGAAGTGAATGAAAGGGGGGAAAAATTGTTTTTCCAAAAAGATGATAAAAAAAAAGACAACTTATTCTGATGTCTGAATTTCCAGGGGGAGGAGCATTCAAATCACAATCTGTGCATCTGAGGGAGTGGGGGGAGGGGCTCATTCCAATAAAAACCTCACTGTGTGACTGCAGCCCATCACTCATTGCAGCTGTCGCACAATGCATTTAAAGAGACAACTATCAAAATCAATCAAAACTCTCCAGCCAATAAGAATGGTTTTATAATGGCTATAAATATTTAGATTAAAGAGAATCATAAAAAGCAGCCAATAAAAACTGGGAGTTATTTTAGTAAAATCCGGCGTCTAGCAATTAAATTCTAACGTTACTATCTTTTTTTTTTCATTCATCTTCAGCCCTAACAAGGCATATTGCCACTTGTACATAAGGGGCTACTATTTGGGACCATGTCTAGGAAAGATTAACAAGATGTTGGTTTACATTACATTTAAACTTCTGTATATCAGTACAATCAGGGAAGCAGGTAGCAGGAAAGGAATTCCAAAGTCTAGCTGTTTAAGGGAAGAAGTTATTAGAGTAGAAAGCTTTCTGGCATTTAGGGACCTCAACAGTGAAAGGGTGTGATTTTGTTGCTAAGCGGGTTTGTCAGGGATATGTATGTCGAGGGGGCACAAGTGAAGTGAGTTCATCAGAGCAGATTTCATTAAAATATTTGTAAGACAAGCACAGAGATGCAACATTGTGGTGATGGGACAGGGGTTGGAGTTTAGTTGACACAGTGGAACCTATTAGATTGAAAACTCTTTTCTGGACCCTACCCAATATGGAGAGGATAGTTGTAGATGCACCAGCCCATGTAGCAACAATGTCATAATTTAAATACAATAAAATATTTGTAAAAAATGTTAAGTAATTTTTATTTTATTTATAGTTAGCAATGGTCAGAGTGAGGATTGAACCTTCAACCTCAAGAAGATTACCATTAGAATTAAATGTAAATCAACACCTTTATCCATTGTGCCACTGAACATTGAAAACTTTGAAAAAATTCACCTGAAGAAGGTCGGAGGTTACATTGGTCGGAACAATGTGAATATAATAACAAAGATTAGAATAGTAGCTTGAATTTTAAGAAAAGTAAAAAGTTAAACGTTTACTTTTGTTAATCTCGTATTTTGTTTCTTTATTTTGTCCTTTAGTCCTCACATTCCATGAGTGATGTTTCTGATAAAGAAGGAAGAATTGCTGTTTTCTGGGTTAGAATATATCCATCTTACACTTATTTCTGGCTAGTTCCTGACCTTGAAGTATTTTTTTTAGCTCCTTTTCATACCTTGTCTTGAGAGATTTCCATAATTTTTCTTTTTTAATACAAACAATACAAATTATTAATATTCATTTAAAAAATTAGTTACCATGTCTACGTCCTTAACATTTTATGATGTGGTAATATTGTTCTCTAAACATGTGGTCATGTTGTTATTGCCATTTATTCCAAAGTTCTATAAGCATGTCTATTATGTGTAAAAACGCCCGTTTTATAAGCTTCTTTTCTGGTGATGAGAAATCACTGAATTATTCCTGATATTCAGTAATGACCTCCCTAATAATATTGTGTTTGTGATGGGTATATTTGCTGATGATACAATGCTCTATAACATGCACAGGGGGGAAGAACGGATGTACACAAATCCAAGACAATGACTGAATCTTTAGAAAATGACCTGCACACTGTAATGGAATGGGGTTGTATATGGATGGTAACATTTATTGCTACTAAGACTAAGCTGCTTTCCTTTAACAATTACAAGAAGCATCTCCAACCACTGATATCCATGACAAATAACACCATATCTTAAAATTCTTCATTTAAACTCCTCGGCTTAACATTCACAGGAAATATGAACTGGAACAAATATATTGAGGACATTGTGAAGGCTGTTGCAAGGAAGATGGGCTCCTTCTATCATGCTAGAAAACTACTCACACCTGAGAGTATCCTGTACCACTACAAGGCCACCACTTGCCCATGCATGGAGTATTGTTGCCACATCTGGGCTGGTACATCTGCCACTAGTCTCTCCCTCTTGGATAGGGTTAAAAAAAATAAAAGAGTCTACAATCTAATAGGTCCTGCTTTGTCAACTAAGCTCCAACTCCTGTCCCATCGCCGCAATGTTGCATCCCTGTGCCTGTTTTATAAGTATTTTAATGGAATGTGCTTTGATGAACTCATTGTACCAGTGCCTCCTCAACATACATTTCCCTGACAAACCTGCTTAGCAACAAAATTACACCCCTTCACTGTTGAGGTCCCTAAATACCAGAAAGCTTTTTACTCTAATAGCTTTTTTCCTTGAACAGCTGGATTTTGGAATGGAATTACCTGCTTCCTTGACTGTACTGATATGCAGAAGTTCAAATGTAACGTAAACTAACATCTTGTTAATCTTTCTTAGGCATGGTCTCAGCTAATAGCTCCTTACACCCAAGTGGCGATATGCCTTGTTTGGGGGTGAAGATGAGTAAAAACAAAAGGTCCCGTACCTAATCAATAAAATATTTTTTAGGCAAATTTTGACTTGATTAATCAACATCTTCTTCTAAGGGGATACACTGATTTCAACACTTCTCTATTTTTCATAGAATAATTTGACTTTGGCTTTAAAAAACACTTTAGTTTCCAACACCACATCACTGGAGCAAATCTCTTTCCCTGAAGAATTCTTTTGTGGTCTGCAAACAGCCAGTAGTCACTAGGGACAAGATCAGGTGAATAGTATGTATGGAATCAATTTGCGGTGCAGTTTGTGTAGTTTTTCTAATGTCGCAATCAACTTGTGACATGATGTATTACTTTAGTGAAAGAGCATTTTTTTTTGCAATTTCTTCTTTTAAATGCACCAATAATCTAATTTATAAAACTCTCTGTCTGTCTGTCTTTATATTTTCAAATTCTATCTCTTCCAAAACTATTATAAATGAAAACATCCCACCCATCATAACCCAATCTCCACCACTTCTGCCATAGCAGCGAAACTCGAATGACAAGTGCCAGTGAGTGAAAAACTTTCCAACGTGATAGTGGTGCCTTTTTGGCAAAGAAGAAATCAGTTTAATGAATATCTGAACATGTGGAAACTCTGGACCGGTATCTTTAAAATTATTTCAGTGCTAAATTGTCATTATAATTTCTTTGCTTGAAGTGTCTCTTGGGAAGAAGAAAACCTGAACACTCTTAAATGGAAATTACAGTAACCTATATCTATTCCATTTTCATTTCATTTGTAATTATGGGAGGGGAATTTATCTTCAAATATTTTAAATTTCCAATTAGAGCAACGGACTTTACTAAGTAAATATTAATAAGTCCTTACACCCTCCCCCCCTTTTTTTTTTTTAAATTGTGGATGCGTTATCGGCAGTTCTTGTTACTCTCGCTTCCTCTTATTTGTCCCTCAGTCCTCATTTCCAATGAGTGATGTTTCTGACAAAGGGGGAAGAAAAGGCTGCTCTCCAGGACGACAGTACTTCGTGAACAGTAGCCTGAGATGTCGGAAATTTTCTGTTTCTATGTCTATCCTTGTGGCCATGTCACTAGTAAGGGTGCTGGATGTAAACGTTTCATCTGGGCTGACGTTATGGACCATGCAGTAGTTTCGAGTGGGGCCTCTCAATGCCATACTAGTGGGTAATTATTACGGCTTTACCTTATCATGGCTACAAAAAAAAAAATCTTCCCCTCTTTTTCTCTCTTACCTTCCCTCTCTGTCCTGCTCTAACCAAGTCTGTCGACTTGTTCCACAAATCCCAATCCTCAACATGAAATACCTCCAGAAAAATAACATGTGTAAACCTAGAACCCCATCCTCCAACGTAGACCCCTACTACCATGTCTCCATCTCCAACATCAGGGGTCTACGTTCCAACCTTCCAGAGGTTGAAACCCAATTACAGGAGATGAAACCAGACATATTCTTCCTAAGCGAAAATGCATTAGGCCGACCGCTTCCCTTGATGAATTCATAATTAAAGGATACTCTAACTTAACATCTAAATCTAACCCCCAAGATCGCCATGGACATGGAATATGTACCTACATTAAAGATGGCTTTCCGTGTGGTAGGGATATCTCCAGAAAAGACCCTAATTTACCTTATATGTACTTTTGGGTTGCACTTGCTTACACCACTGTATTTATATTTGCTCTCTATCACCCCCACAACAGCAGAGTTACTATCTTTAAGAGCATATGTGAAAAAATTGGCCACATCCTGTCTGCTCACCCTTCAGCTAATATCCACATTTGTGGTGACTTCAATGTCCACAATGCGGAATGGCTGACCCACTCTAACAAGACAGATGATGAGGGGAGGTTCTGTCATGATTTTGCTATTGCCTATGACCTCACCCAGATTGTCCATGAACCCACCCGAGTGCCCAATACTTCTGGTCAGTATGCTAGCCTTCTAGACCTTTTTCTCACAACTTCCCCTGAGCTATGTTCAAGTTCTGTTCTGTCTCCTCTGGGATCGTCCGACCACGCGGTTATATCAGTTAAGATAAAAATGAAATGCAATAACTCTCCACCGTACTGTATATCGATACGCTACCGCTGACTGGGATGGGATAGCTTCCGTACACTTATATCCGATCTACCACTGCATTTCATGTTTAAAAAGGATGTGTCCTCTAAAGTAACAAACCTGACCGAATGGTTGATTGTAGACATAGACAGATTCATACAAACCAAAAAATTCTAACAAAAACCTAACAGCCAGCCATGGTTCTCCCAAGAATATGCTGCTGCCATCGTGCACAGAAATCACTTTTTCCATAGCTACCAACGTAATAGATGCACTGAGACTAAAGCTGCTTTCAGGACTGCCAGCAACCACTGCAAAAGAGTAATAAAAAATGCAAGAGAGCTATATGCTCAGTCCGTTAAATCCAAAGTAGCTGAGCAGCGGCTTGGTTCCCACCTGTTTTGGCAAATACCAAACAGGATCCTGAACAGAAGTGTGCGTTCTATCCCAACCATCATCAATGGACCTGAGGTCATCTCGTCAGCATCAGATAAGGCCAAACTATTTGCAAAGAACTTTGCAGCTAATTCTACCCTATGCGACCAAGGCCATCAACTCCCCGTATTTCCTCCTATAACAGACAACACGCTCTGCAACATACAAATATCTGTGTGCGATGTTGCCAAGCTAATCAAGAACCTTGATTCCAGTAAAGTAACTGGGCCTGACGCCATTCCAATCATTGTGCTGACAAAGCTTCAACTAGAATTTTCCCCCATACTTACAAAACTCTTTAAGCTTTGCCTTAAAGAGAAGTTCTTCCTAACATCCTGGAAAACCTCATGAGTATGCCCTGTAATTAAGGTGATAAGTCCTCTCCCTCTCAGTACAGACCAATAAGTCTCCCGTGTGTCATGAGTAAGCTGCTGGAATCCATATTAAATAGAGAAGTAGTCAACCACCTCAGCAGAAATAACCTTCTTAGTGACATGCAATATGGTTTCCGTTCTGCCAGATCTACAGCAGATGTGCCAACTGTTATATCTCATAGGATTAGCGAATCTCTTGACAAAGGCTTCCTCTCTAGGGCAATTGCTCTTGACATATCAAAGGCCTTTGATAAGTTATGGCATAAAGGCCTACTTCACAAGCTACGGTATAACTGGAAATGTTTTCTCAATTATTAAATCATTTCTCTCTGATAGGCTCATAAGAGCAGTGGTTAATTGGCAGAAATCAGAAGCCCACAGTATTATTGCTGGTGTCCCTCAATGGTCCATCCTGGGCCCAACTCTCTTCCTGATATACATCAATGATCTCCCAAAACACATACTTAAATCATTCGTTGACATCTATGCTGATGACACAACCATCTATGGCAACACATCAAAGGTCATAAATGACAAAGTTCTCTCAGATTCTCTCTCCTCAGATCTTGAGCATGTGGTACAGTGGGGGAGGAGGTGACTGGTTACTTTTAATGCATCTAAAACCAATCTCCTATCTTTACATCATCAATGCTCTGATCCCCATCTGGCATCAATTGAAATGGGCGGCTCTCGTCTAGGGGAAGCTCCATGTTTTGATAAGCTTCTGGGCTTGACCTTTACCCCTGACCTGAAATGGAATACGTACATCGTCAGTTGCCAAGGTTGCTGGAAAAATGGTAGGATCCTTCTACCGTTCCAGAAGATATCTCACTCCTGATGCAATTCTCTATCTGTATAAAAGCAAAGTATGTCCAAGGATGGAGTATTGCTGCCACATCTGGGCAGGAGCTGCTAAAAACAGCCTATCCTGCCTTGACAGAGTACAAAGTAGGCTTTGTGGCTTAGTGGGTGATGCCCTTTTCTCTTCCCTGCAACCTCTCTCCCACAGGAGAGACGTTGCGAGCCTGTCTTTATTTTATCGTTACTACCATGGCAGGTGCTCGTCTGAACTTCAATCTCTGATCCCCCCTCGCCAATCTTTCATGAAAAACACCCGCCTAGCTGAAACCACTGTCAAAAATTTTCCCCACTCCTTATCTGTGCCAAAATCAAAACGTAGATTCCATGAACAAAGCTTCTTTCTTAGAAGTGCACGCCTGTGGAACTGCTGCCTGTTTCCCACCTGACTACAACCTGGATGTATTCAAGTCCAATGTAAACAAATTCCTGATGAACCGCCTCCTTAAGTAAGACACTTATCAAATCTCCAATACTAACGTACTGTACAAACAATAACCCTTATCCTGAGTGGCTTCCGGGCCTTGATAAGTGGTGACTACCTTGTAAAAAAAAAAAATTTTTTAAATAAGTCACAGAGCAGCACTAGGGGCCTCAAATGATTGTTTTTTTTACGGGCCCTTCTTTTATGAGTCTTTAGCCGATCAAAATAGTTTTTAAGTAGACAAAAAGAGTAAAAATTGAAAAAATTGTTATACATTCCATACATTCATCTTAGTTTATTTTTAATCAGTTCATATGCATGCCACGTTGATACAGTGGTAACGTCACCAGCTTTGAATGCTACAGTTTTGTTTTTGGCTTCAGTTTATAGTTGATGGCACCCAAATTCTTTTTTTTTTTTACTTTTCAAATTACGACTCTATAATGATATTTACGAAATCTGGACAAATCAAAATATATAGTAGTGATTACAAAGACAAAATAAAAAATATGATTTGGGTGCCATCAGCTAGAATCGAAACAAAACATTTTGCACTCCAGTCTTAGTTGTTATCATTTGAACAATCCTCAAATGAATAAGAAATAGTTAAAAATGAATTAACTTTAACATACAAATTTGATTTGCACATGCATACAAGAGCACTTTGCGCCGCCAAGTTTTTCCGATTTTGACTCTTTAGCAGCTATTTTTACAGACTAAAAACCAGTAAAAGAATGGTCCACAAAAAATGCAATCATTTTTTTGGCCTGTCTCTGCTTTGTCATTATTTTCATGGCAAGTGTTCATCTCAGCTCCAATCTATGGTCCCCTCTTGCCAAACTGTCATGAAAAACAGTCGTCTAGCTGAAACTAGTATCAATAATTTCCCCAACCCTTTATCTGTGCATAAACCTAAACGTAGATTCCATGAACAATGCTTCTTCTTAGAACTGCACACCCGTGGAAATCTCTTCTGTTTTTCTGTTTTCCAGTTGACTGCAATTTGGTCATCTTCAAGTCTAACGTAAACAAATTCTTGTTGAACTGCCTCCTTAAGTAAGTCAATTTACCAAATTTCCACTACTAACGATTAGTACGATATTATCTCATTGACTACTGTACACTCATTAACCTTTATCCTTAAGTAGCCCAAGGGCCTTGATAAGTGGTGACTCCTATGTAAAAAAAAAAATTTGACCTGTCTCACGTCGCACTGTGACCTTTCAACTTTGAAGAGATGCAGTTTGCAAAAAATGATGATAGACGCACAGATATACTGAGTTTTATAAATTAGATGTTTTTTTTTCTTTCTCAAGATAAATCCATGAACAATATATTTTATGCGTCTCAAAAGGACTGACCCTTTCAATTATCACCCTATCAGTCTCCTCCCCTCTTTGCTAAAATCTTTGAGACCTTAATTAATCAAGCATTAGTTTACCACCTTGCAAAAGCTAATTTTCTCTCTGACAAACAGATAAGGTGGGCAAAGCCAGGTATAAAGGGCTGTTAATAAAAATTAAATCATATGGTATTAACATCTTGTTAATCTTTCCTAGGCATTGTCCCAAATAGTAGGCCTTTATGCCAAGTAGTGATATGCCTTGTTAGGGGTGAACGTGATTTAAAAAATAAATAAATAAAATAAAATAAAATAAAAATAAATAAGCCCAAACCTTGCCTGCTGATGTTTGCATCAGTAGATGGCTTTCACCTGTTGCTGTCCACTCAGCTGACAGCTAATTTGACTCTGGAATGAAGTGGTAGATCCAGGTTTCATTCATTGTCACATATTGATGAAAAGACTGTTTTGTTGTGGATAACACTCTGAATCATTAGCACATTGTTGTTTTTGATCAACTGAGATAATGTGAACCCCCTCCTCCCACTATGAATACAGCTTTCTCATTGACAAATTTTCATACAAAATATTGATACATTGTCTTCTGATATCTTCAACTCCTTTGCTATTTTATGCTACTTCAATTTATAATTGCACAAAACGAGTTTGTGAATTTCAAAAATCTTTTCTAGGATAACTGACAAATTTGGGTGATTTAAGTATTCAGCATTATTTGTGTCTGTATGACTACATTTACAGTTATTAACTCTTAACTGTTCTTTCTGACAGAGCAAAGCCCGAATAGCACTTATCAAGCCATTGCTTTGCTTGAATAGTACTTTTCTTAATCAAAAAGCAATGCTTTCTTCATGCATGAAATTCAGATTTTTTTTCCCCCATTATTTTGAAAATTTACAACAGGAGCTTCACTTGAATAACTAAGTTGTAAACTAATAATCTAATTACAGTTCTGAAGTTTTTAGATGAGGGCTGATTGTTTATATTACTTGTTTTGATTGGACTATTGTTCTCACCTTGAGTGTTATTTGTGCAATGTTTTGGTCAGTATAGCCTCCAACCTTCATTAGGCATGCTGGTCACCATCTTGGAGAAAAAGGAGAAAAGATACTGGAGCTGTTTTTTTTTTTTTTTTCCATGGTTTTGTATGTGTGAAAAAAATTTGGTTGACAAGGGAAGGTAACTTTAACTTTTAGACCAAGCATAGATATCAGCAGTATATGGGAACCTTTAATCATAAAGAAAAACAAAAATTGTACAACCCTCTCCTTAAAATATCAATAGTTAAAGAGAGATAAGAGTTACCTCCTCTTATCAATCAAATTTTTTTTCACATATGAAACTACAGCAAAAAAAAAAAATCAAAAACAACTCCAAGAATACGAAACCATCTACAAAGCCAGTAACTTTTCTCCTTTTTTTTCTAAGATGGTGACCAGCATGCCTGACGATGGTCAAAGCGACAGACCGAAACATTGCACAAATAACATCAAGATGAGAACCATAGTCTGATCCAAATAAGTGAACAATCTGATTGACCTCAATTTCTGACATCCTTATCCTTCCAGTTAATGCCTCCCGGAAAGCGGCAAGACATTTAATTACTAGACAAATAAAAGCGTTGGAGTGGAGTGTGGTCCTGCTGATAAAGATGATAAGAATGTTGATTTGTTGTCCCCCAGTTCAACTAACGATAAAACAGCATAGCTTATAATTTACTTCCAATTATACCTGTACTGTATTGTACTTCATATCAAAAATGACGTCACTTGTATCTACATTGAAGATACATCTTAACCTCCCTGCCATCTGAAATATCCAGAGCTTGGGCAACAAAATTTTTAGTTAATTCCTAATATCAAGTATTCTGTAACGCGTTATCCTATTCCTAAGCCATAAATATAGCTGCTTCCACTGCATGAACTCTTACTCCCCCTCTCCTCCAGTAACAATGAAATAGCAATGTCCCTTAATCACTTTGAGGAGTATTATTTTACAGTAGATATATAACCTTTACAAACTAACCCAGTAACATAAATATCCCAGCGGGGTCGCAGAAATACCTGGATTAGGACCCAGGCGTGGGGCAAACCCTCTTAGTGCTGATGGACCCATAGATCTTCCCAGGTCATCTGTCTAGGAGAAGGAAAACTCTGAAGCTAAACCTAAGGAGAGGGAGGCCTCTCAAGTCTTTGATGACAACCTTCCTAAAGCTGGTGACTCAAACAAATTACCGGTCTGCAAACCTAAACTGCTTAAGGAGTAGATAGGCACTGTCTATCGCCCAGCTTCCATACTCCTTCTTTGCCTATTAGCCAGGCGTAGATGTCGAATCACAGGACTTCGACAGAAACTCTCAGTGATCGATCTTGTTTCCTGACTAGGGCAATGAATGCCGTTTTCCCCAATCCCGACACATCCCATCCCTTTAAACTGGGCCCTTGGAAGTGCTTGAATGCTGTAATGCCAGTGCAAGTAGATTGGGTTGACCATCGTCTGATGGGGTGAGGGCACTGGATTGACAGTTCCTGGCTGCTGTTCCCAATTGGTAGTACAGGTGCCCTAACTCTTTGGTAGCACTTAGAGCAGCTGCTCCATCAACAGTTGAATAATATCAGGATGTTTGTGGTGCCATGTCATGCATGGAAAGGGACCCTGCACTCATCCCCGGTGGGCTTTCCTGAGGTCACAATCCTAGTAGATGGAAGGTCAACTGATGGTCGACTTGTGTTGCATGTCTGGTATTGTTCAGCACCCCTTACCTAAACTGAAACTCTTTTAAAAAAATGAGAGTACAATAAAAAACTACGCTTAAACCAAAACTCAAACAAAACCAATTTGCCTCCTGCCTTGATGCTTGCATTCATGAACATCCTTATTTAGATGATGTTGAAGCATTTCTCCTAACAAACACCCTGGATATCTTAGCACTAAGTGAGACTAACCTACACTCTTCTACAAAATTCAAACTAAACCAAATTGCCTCCTTGAAGCTTGCATTTACAAAGATCCATGGGATTAGAACTAATTTAAATGATGTTGAAGCATTTCTCCTAACAAACACCCCGGATATCTTAGCACTAAGTGAGACTAACCTACACTTCTCCATCCCCTCTAACTACTTTAACATGCCTGGATATCTCCTACTTTGCCGTAAGGACTGACAGACATATGCATGGGCTTGGAGTCTATATTCGTAACACCCTCCCCCTGACTAGAGAAACAAAATTAGAATGGGACGATCAAGCCTTTATGTGCTTTAGACTTAACATTAGTTACTTTTATTTCTCTACCGCTCTCCCTCGACCCAGGACTGTACCCTAATAAACAAAATCTCTGATAGTATAGATACAGCACTTTCCCTCGACGCTAGCGCACAAATACATGTATTTGGTGACTTCAATGTCCACCGCAGCAACTGGCTCGGATTTTCTACTTACACAGACGCAGCTGGTACCACAACACATAGCTTCTTTATATATCATTCCCTATCACAAATGGTTACGTTTCCAACCCGTTTCCAAGACCAGCAAGAACAACACACTTCACTTCTAGATCTGTTTCTGACAACAATTTCCGATGATTTTCTAACGAATGCCCACAGCCCACTCGGGAACGCTGATAATGTAGTGATAATGATTGAAATCGCCCTAAACTCTAAAGCCAAAACCGAAGAGCCACTGCTCAAAACAAAAAAAGGCTGACCGGGAAGTCATCAGGGATCTCATCAGAGATGCTCCATGGCGAAATATCTTCTCACTTCCTGGAGACCACTGAATGGTTCAAAATGGCAATTGAAGCACATGTTCCCGCGCAGAAATTTTATAGCAAGCCCCACTCTCTCCAATGGTTTACTTCTACTTGTGCAGCTGCCATTGCTCAAAGGCAGCATGCATATCACAGATTTAACTGACATAAGTCCAGTTAAAACAGACAGAAGTATATAGAAGTCAGAAGTAACTGTAAGAAAGAAATAGCGACAGCTAAGAGAGAATTTACTGAAACCACCAAAAAACGCATCAAAGCACAGAAATTAGGAACCCGTGACTTCTGAAAAATCTACAACAGTGTAGTAAATAATAGGCAATCAACTATTCCCCCACTATCCAACAATCATGAGCTTGTTTGCTCAGCAACCGAGAAGGCTAACATACTTGCCAGTCGGTTTGCCTCCAACTCCACACTGGACCCTGCTAACCACCACCTCCCTGACTTTCCTTTGTGGACAGATACCACACTAGACAATCTGAAAATCACCTTTTCTCAGGTGCATGCTATCATAAAAAAATCTTGACACTTCAAAAGCATGTGGACCTGATCTCATCACGGCTGTGCTATTAAAAAAAATGCTCCGTCGAAATAACTCCAGTTCTCTCCAAACTTTACAACAAATGCCTGCTGGAAAACTACTTCTGTAGTACCAGCTTTCAAGAATTCTGGCGAAAGAACTGACCCAGTAAATTACCGCCCCATTAGCCTCCTCCCACTTTTTGCCAAAATATTTGAGTCCATAATTAACTAGGCTCTGGTCCATCACCTTACAGATACTAAACTTCTGACCGACCAAGAATATGGATTTAGGCAGGCCCGTTCCACAGCAGACATCCTAACTGTAATCTCTGAACGTATATACCATTCACTGGACAAAGCAGGGGAGGGTAGAGCGGTAGCTCTAGATATATCTAAGGCTTTTGACAGGGTATGGTATGAAGATCTTCTCAGGAAAATCAGATCATACGGTATCACTGGAAAAATACTTAACATAATTAAATCCTTCTTAGATAAGAGAAAAATCCAGGTTGTCCGTGACGGTCGTACATCTAAACAATATGATATAAATGCAGGAGTGCCTCAGGAGTCTATCCTTGGACCTCTATTATTCCTAATATTCATAAATTACCTCCCTGACAAAATTGTCTGTGAGATGGGTATATATGCTGATGACACCATGCTCTATAACAGACACGACAGAAAAACAAATGAACACATATCTAAAGAAATGGCAGAAACACTAGAGGATGACCTCCGATCTATAGTGAAATGGGGACAAAAATGGATGGTCACATTCAATGCTGCCAAGACTAAACTTGTTTCCTTCAATAACTACAAGAAACCTTCTCTACCACCAATAGCAATGGCCAAAGACTCTTTATCTGAAAGTACATCTTTTAAACTCCTCGGCCTAGCATTCACAGGAAACATGAGTTGGAACAATTACATTGAGAGTATTGCCAGGACCGCTGCAAGGAAGGTGGGCTCTCTCTACCGTGCTAGACAGCTACTAATGCCCGAAACTATCCTGTACCTCTATAAGGCCACCATTCGCCCATGTATGGAGTATTGTTATCATATTTGGACTGGTGAATCTGCTACTAGTCTCTCGCTCCTGGACAAGATCCAAAAGAGAGTCGCCAACCAAATAGGTCCTTAACTGTCATCTAAGCTTCAGCCTCTGTCCCATCGAAGAAATGTTGCATTCCTCTGCCTGTTCTACAAGTACTTTAGTGGTGAATGCTCTGACGAACTGCAAGCACTTGCACTCCCTCAACATAAATACCCCCGACAGACCCAACAAGCAGCTAAATCCCACCTTTTTACAGTAGAGATCCCTGCATGTAAGAGAGCCTTCTACTCCAGTAGTTTCTTCCCCAGAACTGCTAGACTTTGGAACTCCCTTTGGGGACCCTGTTTCCCCAACCGTACTGACATGCAGAAGTTCAAGTGTAACGTGAACCGACATTTTGCTGCCCAACTCCCTACATAGTACCCCTGTAGCTTATGTCCATAATAGTAGCCCCCTACATCAAAGTGGTGATGTGTCTTGTTAGAGGTGAAAATTTAAAAAAAAAAAAAAAAGCATATCAGTCCAGAAGGATAATGGTGGTCCAAATGGGAATACGATAGTATCTGGGTCATTTGTGTAGTTGTTATACAGTCACATAAACAAATATTTGTTTTGCTAACTAAACCCAGAGTAAATCATAATAAAAATAAATATACAATTAACAAAAATATGAATGAAATAAAAACAAATATACATGGATAACTTGCATCTCTTTGGGTTTTATATTGTTTCATATCAAACAAGTTAAGAGATATGAGGATAGATGATTTGGATTCTTCAGACTACTGTTCTCATCTTTAATGTTATTTTCACAATGTAATCTCCGCACAATGGATAAAGTAGATGGTAAAATTCAGTTCTAAAATTACACTCTTCCGAACTTGAAGGTCCAATCCTTGAAATACTGAAAATGCAATTGTGAATTACTTCGGATTTCTACCCGGTCATGGCTGACAGAATGAGAACATGCTGCCCCCATGGATTAAATAAAAGGTTCCATTTGAAATTCCATGCAGATTCCCAAGTTCGAGAGAAAGATCCCTGAATTCAACAAGACATACTTAAAGAATGTTGCAGGTTATATCAACCAAAGTCTTATAAAAATAACACTCAAGATGAGAACAGTAGTCGAGAGAATTCAAACAATACAAGATACAACACACTTCAGGTAAAACTGCAGTAAAGATTAAAACTACATTTTTTTGTTTATATATATTTTAAACTAGCAGGCTGCCCAGCACTGCCCAATCATAAAATACACAATATTATATTTTAATTCATACCGAAACTGAGATATGTGCATGTGAGTACTATGTTTTGTTTTTAAACAGTTAACTTTTTGTAAGTAAAAAAATACTCGAGCTGAGATTGAAACCAAAACCTAAAGACAGTGAGTCAAGTACGATAACCATTAGGCCAGATTAACACGATCTTTAAAAAGTGTTTTCAAATCTACTTATTCTGAACGATTCATGCATGTGCATTTGTGAAACAGTTGACAAACGATAAGAATCCGATATCCCTCTATATACTAATTTTTCAATTTTGACTTCTTAGCAACCTTTCTCTCCAGATGAAAACTGATTAAAAAGTTTTCCACATGTCTGAATACCCTATATACCAAATTTCAAGTATGTAGATCAAAAATTCATTGAGTATATAGGTTAAGAAGTGTCCTCACACACACACACACACACACATTCTCATTTTTACAGATATATAGATATATCCAGTAACATTAAGAGGGAAAAGTTTTATAAAACTTATATACTTACTCTGTCGAACTCTAAAGTCAACAATTTGATATTTTTTGGCTGCTGGATCCTTACGAGGATCATAACCAAAGCGTACCCAGAGGCTACGCCAAGGTCCTGTAATGAAGTAGTATGCGATGAGGGGCAGGATGTATCTCAAGTTATCTCGACGGGAGCCAATTTTACAGCAAAGTCCGTTCCTTGACCAAATCGGTTTTTGTTGGAAGAGCTGAAAAGAGAATTTGTAAAAATAAATTTAATAATTAAAAAACTAAGCATGCGGGGGTCCACCTCCATGAGTGAAAAATTTACTTTCACCATGACTAATGTTTGTGCAAAATTTAAAAAAAAACCCAAAGTGTGATTATTGAGAAAAGTGCAAACATGAATGGATAAACAATTTGGGGGCAATTTTACCCCTATAATGGCCCCTTATGGACAACCAGAGTTATCCCGGAAAATCCGTTCTAGCAAAATTTACTTTCACCATTACTAATGTTTATGCAAAATTTTTTTTTAAATTTAAAGAGTTGTTATTGAGAAAAGTGTGAACAAATGTGCAAACAAATGATTTTGGGGCAATTTGACTCCTATAATGGCCCATGGGGGTGGGGCATCCAGAAATATTCAAGAAAATCCATTCTGGCAAAAATTACTTTTATCATGACTAATGTTTGTGCAAAATTTTAAAAAATTCCAAGGTGTTGTTATTGAGGAAAATGTGCACAAACAGATGAACAGGAGTGACTTACTAGGCCCAATCTCTCCTTTGTTGGAAGACCAAAAATTGATTTCACTAATGCTCTAAATAAGGTCAAAATCTTTGTTAAAAAAGAAGCTGCTGTTTTTTTTTGTTGTTTTTTTTTTACATAGGGATCATCACTTATCAAGGCCAAGAGACCACTCGAGGATAAGGGTTAAAGCGTGTACAGTAGAAATTGGACGATAAAGTAATCGTTAGTAATGGAAATTCAGTAAATTTGTTAACAATTGGAATGGCTCATAAACAACTTGTTTACATTAAACTTGAAGAAAATCATATTGTAGTCAGCTGGAAAGCAGGAAAACGGAAGACAATTCCACAGAAAGAAGCTTTGTTCATGGAATCTACATTTAGGTTTAGGCACAGATAAAGAGTGGGGGGAATTATTGATAGTGTTTTCAGCTAGACGAGTGTTTCTTGTGAAAGTTTGGCGAGGGGGGACCAAAGACTGAAGCTCAGTCAAACACTTTCCATGAAAATAACGATACAGCAGAGACAAACTCGCAACATCTCTTCTGTAAGATAGAGGTTGCAGGGAAGAGAAAAGGACATCTCTTACGAGGCTACAGAGTCTATTTTGAACTCTATTAAGGCAGGACAAGTCCTTTCTAGCAGCTCCTGCCCAGATGTGGCAACAGTATTCCATCCTTGGACGTACCTGGCACTTATATAGATAGAGAATTGCATCAGTAGTGAGATATTTACTGGATTGATAGAAGGATCCCACCATTTTTCCAGTGACCTTGGCAACAGATTTGATGTACGTGTTCCATTTAAGATCAGGAGTAAAGGTCAAGCCCAGAAGCTTGTCAAAACATGAGGCCTCCTCATTCATTTCAATTGATGCCAAATGTGGATCAGAACGTTGATGACGTAAAGATAGAAGCTTGGTTTTAGATGCATTAAAAGTAACCAGCCACTCCTTTCCCCACTGTACCACGTGCTCAAGATCAGAGGAGAGAGAATCGGAGAGAACTTGGTCGTTTACTGTCTTAGATGTTCTACCATAAATGGTAGTGTCGTCAGCATAAATGTCTACAAATGATGTAAGGATGTGATTTGGAAGATCATTAATGTAGATCAGAAAAAGAGTTGGGCCCAGGATGGACCCCTGAGAGACCCCAGCATTAATACTGTGAGCTTCTGATTTTTGCCCCTCAACTACTACTCTTATGAACCTATCAGAAAGAAATGATTTCATAATTGAGAAGACATTTCCAGCTATATCATCAAGAATCTTTATGGCTGAAATAATCAAAGTATTACTTTTATCATCATGACAAGTGTCCCTTGTCACAAAGGTATGGATATAATATCTATTGAGTACTCCCAGTGGAAAAAATTGGTCCACAAGAAGCTTTTTTTTTTCACCTCAAACAAGATATATTGCGAATTGGAATGTAAGGGGTTACGATTTGGGATGATGTCTAACAGAGGGCTGTGAGGAGTGAAGCAGTAAGATGTTTGTTCACATTAAAACTTCTGTAGGTTAGTACAGTCAGGAAAGTAGGAAAAAGGTAGGGAATTCCAAAGTCTGACAGTCTGAGGGAAAAACTGCTAAATTAAAAGATTTTCTGGACCTCAACAGTGAAGGAGTAGGAATTTGCTTTTTGTCGGATTAGTCAGGGCTACATACATTGAGGAGACACAAGTGCTATGAGTTTGTCAGAGCATACTCCATTAAAGTACTTGTAAAACAGGCACATGGATGCAAGATTGTGGCAATGGAACCTATTAGATTTGAAATCCTGTTTTGGATCCTATTTAAGAGGGAGAGACTAGTGGTAGATGCACCATCCCAGATATGTAAACAATACTCTTTACATAGGCAAACTGTGGCTTTGTAAAGATATAGGATGCTCTCTGGTACGAATAACTTTCTAGCATAATAGAGGGAGCCCAACTTCTATGCAGCAGTCTTGGCAATGTCCTCAATGTATTTGTTTCAATTTATGTTGCCTGTAAATGTTAGGCTGAGGAATTTAAAAGATGGACTCTCAGGCAATGGGTTATTTGTTATGACAATCATTGGTTGAGATGTTTTTTGTCCAGCCTCTGATTGAAGATCCTTTTCTAGGCGTTCTGCCATTGTCTTAGATGTGTGTACATTCATTTTCCCCTCTATTATAGAACATGTGTCATCAGCAAATATACCCATTTCAAACACGATTTTATCAGGAAAGTAAAAAAAAAAAAATTCCAGCTGAGTGAAGAAATAAGGATATCAGTGAAGATAGAAAGAAACTTAAAATAATTGCCACCAGCAGTGATTGACAAGATTGCAGAAAAGACGACAATCAAGTGGTCAAGTACGATCATCATCCGATGTTCTTATCATTGCTTTAACCAACTGCATATGACAATAATATGAACTACATGAAAAATATGTACACAAAAAGATTAAAATTGTTTTCCCATTGATTTATTTGACGTTATGAAAGAAACAATAAAATAAAATAAATCAGTTTTTACTTGAAAGATTGAAAAGAGAGTTCAGAAAAAGAATTATTTTTTTTTTTTTATTGCATTTTCCCCCCAAACAAACACAGTGCCACTTTGATGTAGGGATCTACTATCCGAGACATAATCTGCAAGGATACTATGTAGGGAGTTGAGCAGCAAGATGTCGATTTACATTAAGCTGAAAAATTCCTAAGCTAACTGAAATTGCAGATTCATCTTCCTTTTAAACCTGATTTTATGGGGTATTTATCATCATTTTATATAATCATAAAACTCAAATGACCTTGTAACGGGTGTTGTAACCCAACATCCGGTTTACGACTTTTGGTTGCACATGCATACATACACAAATAATCAAAGTGACAATAAAACGTATTGTTTTACAGTGTACGTTTTCAGCATCCCAATTGTTTCTTTGTTCGTGTTTAAATTATCCAAATAAACAATTGTTAATAAAATTTGAATTTAACTTTAAGTATTATGGTATCTGTTCAGCACACATTTACCTCTAAGTATGGCAAACCACTTATAATTCAATGGCTGTAAGTTTTTTTTTTTCAAAAATAAACAATTATAAACAGAATGACTCATAGAAATCTGCCTATATTCTTTTTTCATTTTAATATTTACTTTCATAGAAATGTTTCTGTTATGTCACAAAAAAATATTTTCTTTACGTCACAAGTGTCATGCTCATACATTAATTCCATAGCTAATATAACATACTGACTCAACGGGTCACAGGCAGTCTAGTATATATATATATAAGAACAAGTAAATAAATTGAAAAAGAGTTAAAAATATATTTAATTTTAAAAAGGAAACACTAAATAAGTGGATAGTCCTTAATCCGTGGAGTTTCAAAGAAATACTTTCCTTCTCATCAGAGGGTAGGATTTAGCAAAATGCGGGATCGGATTTTGCTTGCAAAAGTATTAAATGAAACTACAAGTCATAGATCTTACTTGATAAAAAAGAGAAGCAGAGGGATTAAGGTGAATAAAAAAGTGATTTCACGTGAATGGAAAGTCTGGTGAAAGGTAAAATTTCCAATGACGGTAAAATCCAAAAATGCAAATCCAAGAAAGTTAAATTTCCATTCGCACAAGTAAAATACAAGGAAATCACGTAATTGGAAGATGATCCAAGATAATCCAAAAAGCAGAAATCAGTGTAATAATTCACAAATAGGTACAAGGAAAAGGGAAAGAATTCCAATATATTATTAAAAGAAAGATAAAATGTGCATAGTTTTGCCATCTTGGATCATTTTGATAAACTTAACTGTAATTCTTATTTTATATATATATATATATATATATAATTGATATGTAATTTGCTTGAAGCATTGTGTGGGATAGGTATGTAGTAGAGAATTAGAAGGCTATCACAATATGAGGATGAGATATAGTTGGTGTTGTTTGAAGAAGCCGAAAACAAGTGGCGATTTACAAATCAATAAGTACATACATATGTGTCTATATATCTATAATATAAAGCTGTGTGTGTGTGTGTCTGGTTACGAATAGGCTCCTATATGGTTGACTACTTTAAAAAACTTATTACATATAATGACAGAAGATGTATCAAGACACAGGAATGGGTACGTTTGATCTGGCAGAACGGTGGTGCATTAAAATTGTGGGTTTGCATTCGCGCCTCGTCCACAAAGTATGGAAATAAACAATTTCAAAATGAAAAAAAAAAACCTTTACAAGTGTTTTTGATATAGATGTACATAATAATAATTTGATAAGTATGTTTTAACTTAAATAAGGATGGTATAATAAAATTGTGGGGTCTGCGTTCGCACCTGGCCTCCATAGAATGGAAATAGGCACAAACTTTAATAAAGACTTCATATCTATCTGTGTAAGTATACTTTGATAATTATATTTCAGTTTGAAGAAATATGGTATAATAAAAAAAATATGGTATATAAAAAAATGGAAATATGTCACAAAGTTTAACAAGGTTTTTTAATATAGATCCACAGAATATTGTGATAAGTGTTTCAGTCTGAACAGGTATGGTATGATAAATTATGGGGTTTATCTATTTTACTTTTACTTTCATTATATTTTGCTTTGGTTTGATACCCCCAAATTCGAAGCTATCTCTTTACAACCCTTCCTTTTCATACCCTATCATCCTTTCATAAATCAGAGTCCATTTTCTGTAGGCTGTTTTTGAACCCAATCAACGATGGGTACTTTTGCTAGTATGTATATATATATATATATATATATATATATATATATATATATATATATATATATATATACAACTGAATAAATATATGTATATATAGACACATATGTATGTACTTATTGATTTGTAAATTGCCATTTGTTTTCGTCTTCTTCCAACAACACCGACAATATCCCATTCCTCGCATTGTGATAGTCTTCTAATTCTCTACTATATATATATATATATATATATATATATATATATATATACATACTAACATTTCAGCCCGGCGTTGCTCAGGTGTTTGTAGGTGTGTGTTGAGCAAAAAAAAAGAAAAAAAAGTTGTAGTAGGAAGGCAGGCTCGAACCCGTACTGCGAATGAAGAAAAGAACGGAAAAAAACATGACGTCTTTGCTGTTACAACCACCACCAAACCGGAAGTGACGTAGGTTTTAATTAAGGCTAGACAATCAAAAAGAGGGGATGACTTTCGAAAATATCGGCAAAAAAAGTAACCCCTTCCTGTTAAAAAGTGCCAAGTTGAGGGTGAAGAAATTAATGTTTTTAGCCAATCTTTCGGTATTTGTCATCTGAAGGGTTGAACTTCAACCTTGTGAAAATCCGTCACCTCTGTCAAAAGTTTTAGGCAGACATGCAAACATACATACATAGATTTATATATTGGTAGCTCAAATTTTCAACCCTAACCGATTAAGCAGGTTGCCCTTTCTCTGAATACCCTTTATGTAAAATTTCAAATGTTTAGACCAGAAATTGTCTGAGTAATTTGGTAGAGACTGCAGGAGTCAAATTTTTTAAAACTTTGACCCCTATTATGACCCATTAACATTTATTGTTTTAGGCTCAAATAAAGTTGTTAAGTTAGATCCATGTCCATGGAACCTATACGTAAAATTTCAAGTGTTTAGACCCAAAATTGTCGGAGGAGATTGGTAAAGTTCTCAAAGGTCAAATCGTTGAACTTTGACCCCTTAACAGCCAAATTTCTGGTTGAAAACGGATTACAAAGATTTTCCCAAATCTCAGTAACCTGTATATCAAATTTCGAGTCTGTAGACTGAAAGTTGACAGAGTTATTGCATAGGGAAATGTACACAGACAGACACTTTCACTTTTATAGATATATAGATATAGATGTACAGGGTTTCCAAAAAGTAACTGAAGGGTTGAAAATCTTTATCATTTTACCATTATTGATTATTTAAACACATTTCTGTAAAAGTTTGAAGAAGCTACAGACAGCCAAAAAACGGCCGGGTAGCTGAAACAATAATATAACTTAACAGAAAGATACAGTAATAAAAAATAAAATGTATATATATATATATATATATATAAAAATGGGTTAATAAATTCCAACGAAAGAAAGATGTATATTTAAATAAGGGAGCAGTCACCAACAATGTGTATTTTTTAACATTATTTTACTATTCCATGTCTTTGTTTTTCATTGAGAATTATGTTTGGATCATTGTAATAATGTTTTTAAGTCATTGAAATCGTTTACGTACGTTTCAGAATGTCTGATGCGTCCTATATATATATATATATATATAGGGTGTCTAAAAAATCACTGAAGGGTTTTGATGAATATATATATATATATATATATATATATATATATATTCATAATTATATTGTTGGAATTTGTGCAATTTGAAGCTTCAATTAATCGCTGAGATAATATTTATAGGACATTTTATCTCATATCATCCAGCCGTGACACCACACATCCTTTAAAAGTTTTTCTTGCAAATATCCCATAAAATCAGGCTCAAAACAAAAATAAATCTGCAAATTCAGCTAGCTTAGGAATTTTTCAGATGGATGAAATTCATTTCGAAATAAGAAATTTGAGCGTCATCACCTTCTATTTTTGACTCTGGCTATTTTAGAAAATCTTGATTTTTTTAATCTAAAAACAATCCATTTAGGTTGTAAATTAATGCAAATATTGATTTGATAGCCAGCCTGCGACACTAACTTCCGGAAATAAAGAAATAATTAAAAATTAAACAAAGGAAAGCCTCGCCGAACAGTTGTATACGTTTCTTTTTATTTTTGGGGACATCAACACCTACCATCTTGTACGTTGGTAAATAATTGTAATATAGTTGAAAATTACTGAAAATTCCTTTTAATATTGTCATTATTCTTTTATACACTAATTCGTGTCTACGGAGTTTCCTATGAATCACATTGATATAGCCTTCAAACAACTCCTTTTACATTAAGGCAGAAAAGTTTACAAAGGGCGAAGAATCCAAAAATCATAGTTAGAAAGTAAGAAATGAAGAGAAACAGCCCTATTTCAACCTGTTTAGGTGTCGTCACGGTGCTTTTCAAAGGAACATTCCAGCCAATAATGCAGTCTAAAAACTAATAACTGTAATGCTTTGAAGGAAGGAAATATCTTTTGAAAATTTAAAAATGGCTTGAGAAATTAACCCATATTTTTGTATCTTAGCGATCAAATGAGACGAGCTACATTGTATGTATTCTTCAGTTACTGCAGAATGAGCTGAAACATATTTTTGGGAGTTTTTTTAAGCTTTAAAACTATACAAAGAATAACAATTTTTTTAAATTTTAGTCCTTCATTGGAAAATTATTTTGCCAATAAGTCAATTAACCTCCTGTTGCTTTTTTGAATTTACAACAGTCCTAATGTTATTTCAATAATCATCAGTTATTTACCATGAAACATTTTCGAGGATTCAAAAATAAAACAGTATATTAAATCATGCCTCCCCAGCAGTGTTGATTAAACACCACTTCCTGAAAACATATATTTTGTTATTCGTTTTGATTGTTTCAGATAAATCTGGTGAATATGCTGAAAGATAAAATTAATTTTGATATCGATGATTCTTATACTCTGATGTAGAGGTCTACTACCTGGGACATAATTTGCGGGGTACTATGTAGGGAGTTGAGCAACAAGATTTCTGTTTACATTACACTTGAATTTCTGGATGTAAGAACAGTCAGGGAAGCAGGAACTCGAAATGGAATTCCAAAGTCTAGCAGTTCTAGGGAAGAAACTATTAGAATAGAAGATTTTCTTACATCTGGGGATCTCTACTATGTAGGGGTGGGATTTTGCTGTTTGTCGGAAGTATTTACATCGAGGTGGTACAAGGGCTTGTAGTTCATTTGAGCACCTACCATTAAAATACTTGTAAAACAGGCAGAAAGATGCAACATTTTGTCAATGGAACAGCGGTTGAAGCCTAGCTGACAGTGCAGGCCATATTAGGTTGGTGACTCTCTTTTGAACCTTGTCTAAGAGTGAGAAACTAGTAGCAAATGCACCAAATGTGGCAACCATACATGAGCGAATGGTGGCCTTGTAGAAGTACAGGTTTCTCTCAGGCATAAAGTAAATTTTGAATACAGTAGAGAACCCACCTTCTTTGCAGCAGCCTTAGCAATGCCCTCAATATATCTGTTCCAACTCATGCTCCCAGTGATATGCTTGGATGCGTTTTAAATGTTTACTCAATGAATACAATACTATATGAAACTTAAGTTTGACAGAGCATAGAATCCTATTTTAGACTTAAGCTTGACAATGAAAGTGTTAAAAACATAATTTAAAAAATCGTGTTTCGAAATTCTGAGATGAAGATAATTTGGATTATTTTCATGTTGGATGCGAGTACATGGTGGAACGATAAAATTGTCGCCCTAGAAAAGACGACATGATTCCAAATCCATTTGAAAAAACAGGTTTTCTTTTTTTGTTGCAGGCCATCTACTAGTTGGTCAGTTGTGTACAAATCCCAAAAGTGATGCTCTCTACCAATCCAAGTTATGATAACAGGACCATTGCCAGCACCCTCAAAATGTAAATGGATGGTTCAATGCTTGAGGGCACAGAACGCATCGGACGTCCCACAGTTATGATCTTTGGTGGGGTTTCAAGCGAGGGTCATATCATGCCACCTCACATCTTCGAAGTCAGCTTGAAAGTCAGCACCAAAGTGTACCTGGATGTGCTGAAGAGTATGGTGATCCCCTGGTGTAATCAGGTAGCTGCTGGCAGGTCCTAGGTGTGGCAGCAGGACTCGGTGCCAGCCCACACGTCCAAAGAGACACAGGCTTGGCTTCAGAAGGAGTGCTACGATTTTGTACCTTCTCTCACTGACTTCCTCCTCCTAACCTGAGCCCGCTGGACTATTTCATTTGATCATATGTCAGGAACATCACCAATATGACCTCCCACAACACCAAAGGCAGCCTGATCGCCGAGCCTCTGCCAGTGTTTGTGGAAAAGGCATGCTCCCAGTTCTGGACCTGTATCGAGGTGGTGATTAAGGCTAAAGATGGTTATCTTGAATAGATGTTAACTCTACTACATAATCAAGTTATTTGAATTGATTTTTTTAATAAAAGTTTTAAAATAAAGCTGTACTGTTGGTTTCCTTAGGGTGACAATTTTATCATTCTACCCTGTATTTGCAATAAACTCAGGAACTTGGAATTTCAAACAGAATTCTTTATGAGTGTAGATTGTTCTCTTTTGACATCAGTGAAAAGTATTATTATTTTCTTAGTTATTATCATCACTTGTAAAAATTGAACGTTTTAACTACGCAGAACTGATTATTAGCCAAGGTTTTGAACTCATTTGCCATGGGTCATGTGGACAATTCTAATATAGATTTTAGAAACATTAAAACTTCCAAAACAAAAAAAAACTCCAAAAATATGAAAATATCTACAGAGTCAGTAACTTTTCTCCTTTCCTTTCCATGACAATGACCAACATGCCTGACGAAGGTCAAAGGCTATATCGATCAAAACGTTGCACAAAAAAACACTCAATAGTCCAATCAAAATAAGCAATACAAACGATCATCTAAAAAATTCAGAATTGTAATTCCAAAATTGAAGTTCTAATCTATTAATAATTACTACAGATGATAATGACTAGCAATAACAACAAACGGTTCAACCCAATCATGACTGTTAGAACGAGAATAATCTACCTCCATGGATTAAATAAGGAGTTCAATTCTAAATTGTTTACAGGTTTTTGAGCTTGGCAATAATATTCCCAAATTCAACAAAAAGACATCCAAGTTTGACAAAAAAAAAAAGCACGTAAAGAAAGAGGTTTCATCAAATGAAATGTGAAAATAACAGCCAAGATGAGAATAGTCATCTAAACCAGGAGTTCCCAAACTTCCATGGAACCCCTGAGTAGAGCAAATGTTTTTTCACAGAAATTTCAAATTTTAACACTAACTAATGATTTTGGGGTTTGTTGACTTAAGCCAAAGGGAACAACCACATGTATCATATCTATTTCCAGTAAAAAAAGATCAATAATTAAATGTGAGCAGCCATTTAATTTTTTCCATATAAAGCATTTGGTCCTGTTTAAGAAAGGGTTTCCAGGGCCCCTCAGTTTCACTCATGGAACCCTGGGGCTCTGCGGAGCGCACTTTGGGAAACTCTGGTCTAAATAACCCAAATAATAAAAACATAATCGATTTTATTTTTTAATAAAATATTGCTGTTTCACAAACGATTGGATTTTATCTAAAGTTAGAAATGTTTTATCTGAAAATCTATAAAATATTTGCAGCTGTTGAGCTAATAAGTGGTTTATTGATGCGTTCGCGTTATATTTATGTAACAAACACATTTTCCATCTTGAGTAATTATGTATACATCTTGAAATTAAACCGGGTCAAAACAGATGCCTTTTTTAAAATTTCTTATAAACAAAAATGAATTCGTTTGTTGTCTTATGGCATATCAACCCTTTTGTGATCTGATGCTCAAACACAATATTTCTCTTTTATGACTAATGAATCACCATTTAATAAGGCTAAAAACAACTTGAGGATAAGGATTAATGAGATAAATAGAAGGTGAATGATGATTGAATATGGTTGACATTCCTCACATACAACACTCAAAACAACAGTCTACATAGAAAACAGCAATTTGTCCTCCTAGGCCAGAAACATCACATGGAATATGAGGACTAAAAAAATAAAATAGCAAAGAAGTAAGAATTATGAGGCTGCTAAAAGTAAACCCATGGTCCATTTCGACTCTACATGACTTATTCTCACAGTCTATAGCATCAGAAATGTTGAGTTCCAATCCTGTTGTAATTTACTTTTTAATAATGCTGGGATTGAGCAAGCCAGTAGGTATGGGTCAATATGCAGAAAAAAAGCAAATCACTGAGAATAATGCATGATGACATGGTTATATTCTTGGACTTCCAGATCAATTAGTTTGCTAATGAGTGTAGTGAGAGAAACAAGATTGAATTTAATATCCAATGCTCAGTTGTGTGACCAACTGAGCTAGAACAAAAATAGATTGCGATCAGAAGTTAAAGAGTTGATATCTAAGCAGCCTGGGATGTTCTATTGTGCTTAGATGGGCGAGTCCATTTTCTGAGTTCTGATTGGTTGTTTGTCCATGAGTTGTTATTTGAATTATTAAACCTTAACAAAAATTCCATGCCTAAACCTAAACAAAGATTCCATGAACAAAGTTTCTTTCTTAAAACTGCACGCCTGTGGAATTCTTTTCTGTTTCCCTGTTTTCAAGCTGACTACAATATGGTCATCTTCAAGTCCAATGTAAACAAGTTCTTGATGAGCTGTCCCCTTTAAGTAATCCAATTTGCTAAATTTCCACTACTAATGATTACTACGATATTGCCCCATTGACTATCGTACACTCATTAACTCTTATCCTCGAGTGGCCTCCAGACTTTGATAAATGGTAACTCCTTTGTAAAAAAAAAAAAAAGAAAAAAATTCATCCTAGAGTTTGTCAACTGGATGCAAATTTGAATCTTCATGTCATGCAGAAGAAAAATTTGCTGATGCTGAATTGTTTTTACTCTTTTTTATTCCAAATAAGGCGTATCACCATTTGGACATAAGGGACTGCTATTTAGAAGATTCTAACGGAGGATTGCGGGGAGTTGGGTAGCGAGATGTCTGTTCACATTACATTTAAACCTCTGCAGTACAGTTAGAGAAGCAATAAAAATGGAATCAATTCAAAAGTCTAGCAGGCCGAGGGAAGAAACCATTAGAGTAGAAGACTTTCTGGCATCTAGGGACCTCAACAGTGAAGGGGTGGGATTTTGCTGCTTGTCGGGTTAGTCGGAAGTATGTATGTTGAGGGGACACAAGTGTTATGAATTCATCAGAGCACATTTCATTAAATGCTAGAAAAGACAATTACAACCCTGTTATCAGTAAAATAGCAACTTGTGGTTAATTAATCGTATACAATTAATTGTTCATAAGTGTTTTGGCAACCAAGAAGTAATACAGCATAACCATGTTGACATTCCAGTTCTTAGTAGATCACTGAAGTTAAGCAATGTGGAGCCTGGTCAGTACCAGATGGGGTGACCAATTTGGGAATACCAGGAGCTGCATATAGGAGGACGTTGATACCTCCTGCAAAAGTTGCAAAAACCTAACATCATTTCTCCTAATGGGATATACATGCGATTGGGGACTGCTTGTAAATTTCATACTTCCATAAAACTTCCTCATTTGGAGGGAGCTGGTTAAACCCACATTAGCGTTAGTGCTGCAGTTTCATTCTTTTCTTTCAACCAAGAAGTCAGAGACCGCACTAACCAACAGGAAGTATTGTCAATCTGCAAATGACATCTAGACTGGTTCGAAAATATTTTAAGATCGGCTCCAAAGAGAATTGCCAACCAAGTTCTCTAATAGACTCCTGATGGTAAAAAGAAAAGGAAGACCAAAAATAAACTGAAAACAATCAAGAGAGATTTAATTGCAACAAGAAGAAACTGGAAAGACACTGTGGGTCTGACTTCAGTTCAAAAACAATGGTATACTTTAACTGACTCATGCATTACAGGACACAACAGTTTCTAAGTCTAAATTTTGGCATTACACGACACAAAAAGAAGTTGATATGCCATAAAATAGGTATTGTGTTATTTTTGACATAACTCAAAAAGGTTTGATATGCCATAAAACAAATTAAACAAAACTATACTTATGTTCTTCTATTCTCATTGGAGGGAAGTAATGTATGAAAACTGACAGGGAAATTCTGATGTAATAATGAGAGCCTTGGAAATGAACACAGTAGAGGATGAACATGTCCCCTTCATAATGACGGTTTGAAAACAAAATTCATGTGGAAAAATGTCAAATAAATTACTCAATTCTATATTTTCTTGCTAAACATTTGAATAGACTCTTTTGTTTTTGTGTCAAGGCCACGTGAAAATAACACTGAAGGTGAGAATAGTAGTCTGAAGAATCTAAATAATATAAGCAATCAATTCTTATCTCAAAAAAATCAGAAACGTTTTTTCTTTTTCTAATGTTTAGTTTTTTAACTTGGTATTCAAGAAGTCAAAAGATTTTCAAGTTGGATCTTTTCAAATCAACATGGCATGTCAGTTGTATTTGGATTTTTTTCTTCTTTTTTAATTATTCTCTTTTCATATTTTATTTAGCATTTTTTTTTTTTTCACTGTGATCAGCAACCGTTTCTTAGTCTTTATCTCATTTTACCAGAGCAGAACTACAAACAATTTCTTTGCTTTGTTCCTTTCGTTGGTTGCGGTTCTGCTAACTGAAACCCTTCAGCAATATCAAAATGTGATCTCTCAAGACAAAAAGAAAAACCACCCAATTGAAAATAAAAATAAATGCTTATCTTTAGAAATAGTAAAGATTTTTAAACGTAGATACAATTCACTAAAAGGAGACACATTTCAATGAAATTAGTCATTCATATAAAACTAGCGGGGTTGGGGGAAGGGCGCCCGGCTTTGCCCGGTCGTAAAATACGCTTAATCTGATATTTTAATTTGTCCAGATTTCATATATATTATTATAGAGTCGTGATTTCAAAAGTAAAAAAAAAGTATTTAGGTGCCATCAGCTAGAATTGAAACTGAAACTCTAGCATTCAAAGCTGGTGACGTTACCACTGTACACACCGTGAAACACATATAAACTCATTAAACATTAAAAATAAACTAAGAATAATGTACAAAATGTTTAACAATTTTTTTTTTAATTTTGACCCATTTTTGCCCCCTTAAAAACCATCTTAACCGGCTAAAGACCCATAAAAGAACGGTCCGTAAAAAAATTCAATCATTTGAGGTCCCTAGCACTACTCTGTGACTTTTTAGTTTCAAAGGAGACAGAGTTTGAAAATATGGAGACAGACAGACCAACACACAGACAGATTGACAGACAAACAGACATATAGCCGTTTATATATTAGATTTGAAAATTTTACATTCACTACTGACTGGAAAGGTCGTCTAGCAGTGCCAAAGCTAAAAGAAAAATCCAATTAAAAATAAGCAGACCATTAGAAATATTTTCATCTTCTTCTACCTTGTCAATTAATGTGTCTTTTTTATATAATTTTTATTGTATATTTTTCAATCTTGTCATTTTCTTATAGTTTAATAAATCACTTCACAATCGAAATACTGAAGAACAATAAAAGTGAAGGAACTGATTTGTCTTATCACCGCTTTCAGTAGCAGCCATGCCGGAAGTTAGGAGGTATGTTAGCTGACTATAACTGCAGTTGCAATACAGAGCTGACTCCAGTCAGAACCTCATCAAGCTGAATACCACATATCTATTAAATTATGGCTTTGTCAGTCCTATGTGTTTTTAGAAATGCTGAATAAGTTGGAGCTCAACATTTACTTACATGTAATATTCCACCGCAGATATAACTGTTATATGAATAGAGAAAAACGAAAACACGATTGATTGTATCCTGTGTTTTTTTTTCTTCTTTATTCATTAGCATATCTTTTCCAGATCAAATGTCGGCTGCACATTAACCGTGATGAAGCAATTTTCTGAATAAAATCCTATGATTTATGTTGGTTTTAACGTGTTATTGCTTGAGGTTTTTCTTTGTACTACAACAAACAGTTGCAAAGCAGTTCTGACTCAAATGACAGAGAGTCAGAGCTGTCATCAAGATATACATCACAAATTCACTAAAACCAAAAATCTGTCATTATTCTTCTGCATCTGCAGAAAGGCTGAATTAGTTGAAGCTCAACATCCACTCATATCTAACACTTCCCTACAGACATAGCTGTTATAAATTTGACCCCAAGTAACAAATAAAAATGAACATCAAATTAAAATGAGAAACAGCTCAGGAAAATTTCCATATGCTTTTCAGATATGCTAGATCAGACTCAATTTAAATCCACCATCAGCAACAGACATATCATCAAACAATCCACAAAGAACTCAGTACAAAGCCTTCGTGTTATTAGGGGTAGGCTATAGAAACAAAATTTTTCAAATAAATGCCAAAAGTGGCTTATTACCTTCATTTATATGTAAATAGATGGGAACAAGTGATTTTGTTCAAAACGGGTCAAAATTGGAGGGTCGCTGGCCCCAAACATGATTTGACCGCGTCAACGCGTGAAAATGGCCCAAATTTTGCCCCCGAACACACTTAATCACTTATTGAAAGCCACAGGGTGCATTTTTTGACTATAAATGCATTTGTATCATTAAATCTAACATTCCCATTGGCTATCCCACAAGTATAGGGCTTTTAGGGTATCTCAGAGTTCAAAATGGGTCAAAATTACCCCAAAATTAGCCAAAAATGGTCGGAAATCACAGATTTTCCAAAATGCACCTCCCATGGGCCCAAAGACACCTCTACATGGCAGAAACTGTTGGGAAATGCTTGAAGCAGGCACTCTCCTAACTTTTGCACTGTTAATGAGGGGTATAAGGACCTTTAAAAGGGGCTAAATATGGCCGATTTAGCCAAAGAGAGTCAAAAAGTCCCTAAGAATCAACATAGGTTGTCAAAAAGGGGCTTAATTTGAGTTATAGATGGAAAAATACCAAATAAGGAAATGTTTTCTTTCTGTAACAATGCAATGGCATCTTTAAATAGACACGATAACATTGCATTGCATTAATTGTGAATTTGATTGAACTTTGCTTTCTTTTTCAGTTAGTAAAATGCAATGAACATGGCTGGTATAGCAGGGCAGATTGACGAAGATTATAATTACGACGATTGGACTTATCTTCTGCTTGATTCTCTTCCAACTGAGGCTGAATGTGTTCAAGCTGTGCAACATCATGCTGCCAAATATGGTACCACAACACAGAAAAATCATATTCACCAGTTCTCCTTCCGATTACTACAATTGAGGCAGAAAGCCTTTGGAAGTGATGTTCGTTATGTTACAATACCTGGGATAAAACATAAACTTGATCGATCGCTAAAAATTTACGACAAAGATGTCTACAAAGCAAAGGGTTCCAGACGTGTGAATATGATTAAATGGAATCGAGAGCACCATGTCCTTCTCAATATACTTTCAAAAGATGTGAATCCTGATGAATTTGATGTACATGAACGAAGATTCTTTGTCGATCAAAAGTCTCTCTCTCGCAAATGGCTCATTGACACTTTCCACGTCGATATGGAACATGAACGGTTTCTGGCAGAGCAAGAACTGCACAATCGTTTGGATTTGGACGATGATCAATTTGAAGTGGAGGATATAAGTGACTAATTGCCAGAGCATGATACCTCAAACAATTTGAACTACTCATTAAACAGATCGGATACAATCCATAGCACAATATGAATTCAGACTCTTCTTGGACAGCATTTTATTGACATTCAATGTTCAATTTACAATTAATTACTTTCTGAGAAGTTGATGTAGTAAAGTTACGATGTTTCTAAAAAGTATCATTGATGAATGAACTAATGATTCATATATGTTATGTAACGTAAAGCGTAATTTTGTCATTTTTGGATTGTTTTGACCCTTTTTACGTCCCCCAAAGATCTCTAAATACCCTAAATACAAATGGATAAGATAACAGGGTGGTTATTTCAGTCTTCCAACTGTAAAAAGCCATACAGGAGTGTTTATAGGAGCCCGATGAGATATAATACCTACATTTTGGGGATTATCCATGATTTTCGTTCATTTTTGGCTAATTTTTGGGTAAATTTGACCCATTTTGGACCGTTAAGATACCTTGAAAAGCCCTATATAGGTGGGATAACCAGTGAGAATGTTAGATTTAATGATATAGAGCCATTTATGGTCAAAAATTGCACCCTGTGAGAGGTGCATTTTGGAAAATCCGTGATTTCCGACCATTTTTAGCTAATTTTGGGGTAATTTTGACCCATTTTGGACTCTGAGATACCCTAAAAGCCCTATACTTGTGGGATAGCCAATGGGAATGTTAGATTTAATGATACAAATGCATTTATAGTCAAAAAATGCACCCTGTGGCTTTCAATAAATGATTAAGTGTGTTCGGGAGCGAAATTTGGGCCATTTTCACGCGTTGACGCGGTCAAATCACGTTTGGGGCCAGCGACCCTCCAATTTTGACCCGTTTTGAAAAAAATCACTTGTTCCCATCTATTTACATATAAATGAAGGTAATAAGCCACTTTTGGCATTTATTTGAAAAATTTTGTTTCTATAGCTTATCCTTAGTGTTATATATTGGGACCCTATGCCAGTAAATAGCGATAAAATTAGCTAGTGTGAATTTTGAAGAAGGTCACATAAATACATGTCAGGATGACCTGGTCCTCAACAGAAATTTACCCTGGCATGATTGAAGTGGAGGTCAAAGGTTAGACTCTCTAGATCCAACAGGTGTCAAACAATGACTCAAATGTTCAAGCCAGAGAATAGAGATCTAAGCTAAAGTTGCTGACTTTTCAAACGTTTTATTTAGAGAGAGAGATGAGAGAGAGAATTTATAAATTTTTTTTTTTTTTTTTTTTTTTTTACACAGTGATCACCACTTATCTAGGCCCGGAAGCCACTCAGGGATAAGAGTTATTACAAGTACATTACGTTAGTGTGGAGATTTGATGAAGTGTTTACTTAAGGGGGCGGTTCATTAGGAATTTGTTAACGTTGGACTTGAAGACATCCAACTTGTAGTCAGGTGGGAAGCAGGCAAACAGAACAGAGTTCCACAGGCGTGTAGTTCTAAGAAAGAAGCTTTGTTCATGGAATCTACGTTTTGATTTAGGCACAGATATAGAGTGGGGGAAATTTTTCACAGTGGATTCAGCTAGACGGGTGTTTTTTGTGAAAGATTGGCGAGGGGGGACCAGAGATTGGAGTTCAGACAAGCACCTGCCATGGAAATAACGATAAAACAAGGATATGCTCGCAACGTCTCTTCTGTGGGAGAGAGGTTGCAGGGTAGAGAAAATGGCATCCCCTACTAAGCCACGAAGTCTATTTTGTACTCTGTCAAGGCAGGATAGGCTGCTTTTAGCAGCTCCTGCCCAGATATGGCAGCAGTATTCCATCCTTGGACGTACTTGGCTTTTATATAGATAGAGAATTGCATCAGTAGTGAGATATCTTCTGGAGCGGTAGAAGGATCCCACCATCTTTCCAGTGACCTTGGCAACAGACTTGACGTACGTGTTCCATTTCAGATCAGGAGTAAAGGTCAGACCCAGAAGCTTGTCAAAACACATTGAGAGAGAGAGACTACTTAGCTAAAATTAATTGTTTTTCTAACTTGATAAATTAAGACACACAGAGGAGTAGAAGCATCAGCAACTTGTGCTTAGATCACTCCATTCTTGAACTGTTTCATCCTTGATTTCTTGGAGAGAGCTGTGTCTCTCAATTCCAAAGTTAGAAAAAGAAGTAAGAAAGAATTAATTTTAGCTAGGTAGTCTCTCCATCAATGTGTAAACTCTCTTTCTAAATAAAACCTTTGAAAATCAGCAAGTCTCCATCATGTTTCATGCACGAATAGCTTTGTTCATCTAGCTAAACAGACACGGGGGGTCAACAACTACAACCAGAGTGAAAGAAGCAACAATTAAGAGAATGGAAAGTGCATATAATCACGTGTCGCATGTTTGTGTAAAAAGACTTTATTTGATTCCTTGGTCGCTCACGAGTGAGGATGTATATGTGTAATCTAGACGTTGCAATATTTTTGTGCCTGCGTAAAAATATTGTTTTGTTAAACCAAAAACGTGCATCATTTCAACTGTCACATGCACATTCTAATTATTCGTCCAAAAACACATTTTATTCATCCGCAAGATGCCTATGTCATTTCATTTGTCTGACAATGTGTAGATTTTTCCAATAAGAACTCCTGTATCTATTTTAGTTCACTGAACATAGTGGCCAACTGATATTTCAACTTATTTCTCAAGTTGTGAAAAGGTTAAAATTGTTTCTCTTCACTTTTAAATATGATTTAGTGTTTCCATTGTGTTCCGCCTATCCGGCACAGTTTCGTCTTAGACCAATCGTGCCAGTAATTTATATTCTAAATATGAACACGAGGTGCTAAACTTTGCATCTTTGCAGTTTGCATAATATTGTTTTGGTAATGGTGTTCAGAAATTAGAGACGTCCTATTTCCTGTGTCCTTAAATTGAAACGGTCAACTTTGGTAAATGTCAATAAGTTGATAAAGAAACGCATTTAAAATTGGCCTGGGAATCACACAGCCTTTTTGAAACAGAGACTGTGAGAAAAGGTCCCCCCCCTCTCTCTCTGCAGATGGCATCATTTCTACTGATAATTTATCTTCTAGCTTTGTGTCCTTTAAAAAAGTCTCTCTAAAAATGAAAAATCTGTAAAAAGGCTTTCATCCAACAGAAGCATGTGTGTATGTGTACATATGTAAGTGAAATTTTATTAACGTTAGAAAAATTATACCCTATTTTAATAACCACCGAGGAGATGACTCACATCGTCAAAATTTATATTAATTTACATAGGGTTTTTATGGTGTTTATATAATTTTCCTTATAACTTTATATATGCATTGAGCACTTTTAAAAATAAATAATTGCTTTTTTTTAGTTCAATACATATAATTTAATTATATGTATATAATTACATATATAGAACTATATATTACTATATAAATATTAATATTTGCTTCAAGTTTACAGAAGTCTTTGACTTGTGAACATAATTTTTACTTAATTGTGTGTGTGTGTGTGTGTGTGTGTGTATATATATATATATATATATATATAATAATAATAGCAGGTTGCCCAGCATTACCTAGTGATAAAATACATTTAAACATGGTATTTTAATTCATGTAGAGTGTATATTTATTATTATCGTGCCAATCCTCTATTAATTATTATATTGTATCCAATATATAGTAGTATCCACTCTCTCGGTATGGCCAGGTTGAAAATATGCTTAAATATAACATTTTAATTGATACAGATTTCATATTTGTTATTATAGAGTCAATTCTTTCTTGATTATTATATCATACCCAATATATATTAATGATTTCTAAAGCTAGCCATCAGCTAGAATCAAAACAAAAGCATTTACTAATTTCAGCATTAGTTGTCACCATTTGAACTATCGGCAGATGGATAAAGAAATCTTAAAAATTAAAGCAACTTTAATGTATAAATGTATATTTGCGCATGCATAGAAGTAGCAGGCTTCGTCAACCTTACTCCTATCAAGTTCAATTTTTCTTTTTGAAATTTTGACCCCTTAACATCTATTTTTACTGGCTCAAAAATCAAATGGAATCTGTTGCACAGGTCCAAATCCCTTATATATCAAGTTTCAAGTTTGTTGACTAAAATGTGACAGAGGAGTTTGGTAGAAACCGTTCTGCACACACAAACAAGGTTACTTTATATATATATATATATACATAAATGTTTCTACATATATAAAGATTTATTATATCTATATATCTATAAAAGTGTGTGTGTGTGTCCGTCTGTCTGTGTATGTACATTTCCCTACCAAATAACTCTGTCAATTTTCGGTCTACAGACTTGAAATTTGACATACAGGGTATTGAGATTTGGGAAAATCTTTTTAATCAGGTTTCAGCCAGAAATTTTGCTGTTAAAGGGTCAAAGTTCAATGATTTAACCTTTGAAAACTCTTGCAAACTCCTGATAATTTTGGATCCAAACACTTGAAATTTTAGATATAGGTTACTTGGACAAGGATCTAACTTTAGAATCTGATTTGATTTCAAAACAATAAATGCTAAGAGTTCATAACTGGGGTCAAAGTTAAAAAGAAAATTGACCTCTGCAGTCTCTATGAAATTACTCAGCCAATTTTTGGTCTAAACATTTGAAATTTTACATAAAGTGTATTCAGACATAGGGGAAGCTTTTTAATCGGTTTTTGGGTGAAAAGTTGGCTGCCAAGGGGTCAAAATTCAAAAGATTTTACCTTTGCGATCTCTAGCAAACTATTAAGCCGATTTTGGGTCTAAACATTTGAAATTATACATAAAGGGTATTCAAACATGCAGCATGCTTTTTAATCAGTTTTTAGGAGAAAAATTTGCTGCCAAGAGATCAGAGTTGAAAGAGTTGACCTTTGCAGGCTCTAGCAAATTCCTCTGCCAATTTTGGATCTAAACACATGAAATTTTAAATGTAAGTTACTTGAACATGGGTCAAACATTTTAATTTGATTTGAGCCAAAAACAATAAATTTTAAGGAGGTGAAAATTGTAGTCAAAGTTAGAAAACATTTGACCTCTGCTGTCTCTACTAACTTTTCTCTATGGTAGTTAAGGAAGCCTATTGTATAGAAAGGCATTACCGTACATATTTACACTTTTTGATATATACGTATGCACATAAAGTTATGAACAGTACATAGGGCCTGAGCAAAGCCGGGCTGAACTGCTAGTATATATATATATAAATATTATATTTTAATTCATGCAGACTTCTTATAGAGCCAATTCTCTATTGATTATTATTCAATATATAGTAACAATTTCAAAAGTTATAAAAAATATGACTTGAGTACCATTCGCTAGAATCAAAACCAGAATGTTTAACACTCCAGTCTTAGTAGTTATTCATCTCTGAGCTACCGACAGATGGACATGAAAGCTTAAAAAATGAGCGACTTTGAGTCATGAATGTTTGATTTTGCGCATGTGCAAAAGTAAGAGTAATGTTTCATTCAACTTACCTTGACAAGGTAATCTATTTTGTTTTAAATTTGGATCCTTTAGCAGCAATTTTTGCGGGCTAAAAACAAAATCGAAAGTGCTCTACCGGTCCAAATATCCTATATATCAAATTTCAACTCTGTAGACAAAGTATTTAGAGAGAAATTTGGTAGAAACTTTTTGCACACGCACACACCAACAAGATCACTATATATATATACTAGCAGTTCAGCCCGGCTTTGCTCGGGCCCTATGTACTGTTCATAACTTTATGTACATATATATATATGTATACATGAAAAAGTTTGACTCATGTCCAGGTAACCTACACCTAAGTGTTTAGACCCAAAATTGGCGGAGGAGTTTGGTATAGTCTGCAAAGGTCAACTCTTTCAACGTTGACTTCTTGGCAGCCAAATTTTCGCCCAAAAACAGATTAAAAAGCTTGCTGCATGTTTGAATACAGTTTATGTAAAATTTCAAATACTTAGATCCAAAATTAGCTGAATAGTTTGATAGAGACTGCAACGGTCAAATCTTTTGAACTTTGACTCCTTGGCAGCCAAATCTTCATCTAAAAACCGATTAAAAAGCTTGCCCTATGTCTGAATATACTTTATGTAAAATTTCAAATATTTAGACCAAAAATTGGCTGAGTAATTTGGTAGAGACTGCAGAGGTAAAATTTTTTTTAACTTTTACCCCAATTTGGGCCCCTTAACATTTATTTTTTGGGGCTCAAATCAAATTAAAAAGTTTGATTCATGTCCAAGTAACCTGCATCCAAAATTTCAAGTGTTCAGACCCCCAAATTGGCAGAGGAGTTTTGTAGAGTTTTCAAAATCGTTGAACTTTGACCCCTTGGCAGCCAAATTTCACGCCGAAAAACGATTAAAGATTTTCCCAAATCTCAATACCTCGTATGTCAAAACTTGAGTTTGTAGATCAAAAATCGACAGAATAGTTTGGTAGGGAAATGTACAAACACAGACAATTTCACTTTCATAGATATACAGATATGTATGTGTGCATATATTTATGAGGAAAAATATGCTTATTCAATTATATTTCACCCTTTATTTATACCAATCTTTTTATTTATCAAGGCTCGATGTATGTTAAATATAACTACTGATCATATACAAATAAATGACAAAAAGTTTATGTTCCAAATTCCAAAATGTTCATCTTACTGTTTATTTTTTTTAGCATACAATCAACAAACTCTTCCATTTGTTGGTTGTATGAACCATGTAATTTGTTCAAAATGGTGTTTTTTCTATGTTTTTTAAGCTCAACATCTGACTAAAAATGCAGCAAAGACATAATCTTGCCAACTTAGTCGTAAACAAAACAATATTGTAATGGTTATCTTTTAAAAAGCAATAAATTAACAACTGAGAAAACTTGATCTTTGAGAACTATTATATTACACTATATATGCTCTGGAATCAAAAAAGGATTTTCATCCCAAATGATACGTAATTATAGACAATTTAGAACACATGCATGGATAGAACTACTTAGCATATTAGTTAAATGAAACCAAATATCCGATAATAAACCATAAATAATCAATAATTTATTAATGGAAGTTTGTTTTACAAAGGAATATGCATATCCATGACTGAGTATATTAAGTTCATTTTAATAACTTTTAACTCGAAAAAGTAAATTTTTAATATCAATGTCTGTGCAACAAAAAACTCAACTGTATATGTTGTAACATATACAAGGTGCCTTCAATAAATTTCCAGACTTTTTCATAAGAGCACTTTTATTGATAGTACACACATGAAACTCGAGTCCCTTTCAAAGTAATCTTCTCCAGCTGCAATGCACTTGTTGTACCAATCCAACAACTTCTGGAAGGCTTCATAAAAGTCCTCTTGTGTGAGCATGTCATAACCCTCATCACAGCCTCTTTCATCTCCTCAATTGTCTCATAATGACAGAACTGGTCTTGATGGTCATCTTGGTCAAATAGTCTATGATCTTCTTTGAGCACCCTTGCGCAAATCGTCCACATCTTCAGTTTGCGCAAATCGTCCACATCTTCAGTTCCTCATGAATAATTGTGTACGCAGTCCCCACACTGACAGCAACTGTGCACTTATTATCCCTATAGACACATCCTTATACATGAAATTCTTTATTTGGCCAATGAACTTTGATGTTCTGTCTTTCTCACACCTCTCATCATCCCTCACAGACTCCCTGCCTTCCTTAAATCCTTTATAGCACTCAAAAACTGATGCTCGATTCATGTAAAATGGTCCAAAAGCAGTCTGAAGTATTCCATATGTTTCTGTTAATTTCCCACGTTTAAAACAGAATTTTATTGCATATGCTCCTTCTAAAGTATTTTCACATCCAGATTGTATTTTTTGAAATTCACCAGCTGTGACAATCAGGCTTTAGTAGAGTGTATTCCAATTCCTGCTATAGCTGTTCTTTTGAACCTTAAATCATAAAAATTAGTCATCTCAGAAGACGTATAGCAATAATATTTTCAAGAATTTATGACAATTTCAACTACATGCACAAAACAATGTCTGGAAACTTATTGAAGGCACCTTATATGTTGGGGGCGGCCAATCTAAGTGAAAGTAATTTTGTTTTTTAAGCAAAAATTGTAAACCCCTGATTGAAAAAAATCCACTAATAATCATCCAAACTTGATGCATCCGTAAAAGTTACATCTGAAGAAGTCACAATCAGCAGACAAGTTTTGAATATAATAAGGAGGACAAGCACTTCAATTTGCAATGAGGCATAAATTTATTCCTTTTTTTTTCAACTATTAACAAAAGATAAAAATTAGCAGATATTTTTTTGCTATGATTTTACTAATGTGTCATCATTTGTAATGAATAAATGCTTGCGTTGATGCATTTAATTTTATGTGGTCACCCTCATTCGTCACATGACTAATACAACATTCAAGTAAAAACATTTTTTGTTATTCAGATTTGACATGTGGGCATGTCATGATTAATAAGCGTAAATAAAATATTTTCACTATATTCAACGACTTTTATTAGTTTTAATACAACTGCTTTTATGTTGGCATTTTAGTAGGAAAGAGAATTTAACACTTTTTTCTCAAGAAAGTCTTATTTTTTAGTCTCATTCTGAATTGGCTCAGGATGAAACAAATATATTGGTTTATATTAACTGCAAATAAACAAGTTAAATATAGTTAAAAATAATATGCATGTCAATTAAATTGATTAAAAAAATGGAGCCAGTTAATGTAAAGTAAAAGGCTTCTTTCAGTCTTGACAGACTATGGATACCCACTGTAAGGGTACCTGCGCGTGAAATTTTTTTTGTGGCAAGAGTTGCACAATCTCCAACCACACCTCTTCTGAGTCGACATTGTTGAATACCAGTGGCAAGTGGAGGTTCAGAATGACTGGAAACAATGCCGAGATAAGCGGAAAGCACATACAGCGTCTAGAATTCCCAAATGGACACCCATCTGGTACTAGCCAGGCTCAACGTTGCTTAATTTTGGTGATCTGACGAGAACCGGTGTGTTAACGTGATTGTGCCGTATATGTAAAGTAACAGAGAAGATAAAATACTTTTTTTTTTTACTACTATTACTACTGTTACAATAAGAAATAAACAATAAAACAAAATTATAAAGACTTCTATAGAACACACAGCATCCCAAATGAATGCAGATCATGCACGACGGTTTGCAGTGGCTAAGATAGTTATAGGCAGTCCCGAGACTAATGGCAAAGACCATAGATCTGTGGACTGAAGGTAGGTTTTATATCAGCTTCGACAGCATGTAACTGTTGTGGCAGAACTAACCTATATTACCTACTAATAGACTATTCCAATCTTAATAAATACCAGAAGACTAAGCTGTAAGATGTCAGTCAATATCTGGTGGACCAACCTAGGTCGTTTGTTGCTACAACAAACAACTCACCTATTGTATGCTTTGCAATGCATGTTACTTTATTTTAGGGCTTATCATGATTAGCTGCTTGATCAGGTTGAGTCTCTCAGACCACCCATCTAGTCGAAGCAAGGGCTAAAGTAGAGTGTTACAAACTTACAGCCACTTGGATCCAAGTCGTGAGGTGCTCAGCCATCAGGATCCCGTTCTAGAGCATTACGGGTCGCCACCTACAGTCAACAGGTGGCCCCATTAAGGGACTTCTACCCTCTGCTGGGGAGCAGTCAGTGTATTCTGGAACCTTACTGACAGGGCCTTCAAATGTGTGAAATTTTTATGTTTCAAGTTCTTCAAGTTTTTCTTTGTGATGTTTGTTTTAGTCATTTTGTTTCATAGTACTTCAACCCCTTTGCGCTATTCATATTGCATCCAGTCATTTTGTTTCATAGTACTTCAACCCCTTTGCGTTATTCATATTGCATCCAGTCATTTTGTTTCATAGTACTTCAACCCCTTTGCGTTATTCATATTGCATCCAGTCATTTTGTTTCATAGTACTTCAACCCCTTTGCGTTATTCATATTGCATCCAGTCATTTTGTTTCATAGTACTTCAACCCCTTTGCGTTATTCATATTGCATCCAGTCATTTTGTTTCATAGTACTTCAACCCCTTTGCGTTATTCATATTGCATCCAGTCATTTTGTTTCATAGTACTTCAACCCCTTTGCGTTATTCATATTGCATCCAGTCATTTTGTTTCATAGTACTTCAACCCCTTTGCGTTATTCATATTGCATCCAGTCATTTTGTTTCATAGTACTTCAACCCCTTTGCGTTATTCATATTGCATCCAGTCATTTTGTTTCATAGTACTTCAACCCCTTTGCGTTATTCATATTGCATCCAGTCATTTTGTTTCATAGTACTTCAACCCCTTTGCGTTATTCATATTGCATCCAGTCATTTTGTTTCATAGTACTTCAACCCCTTTGCGTTATTCATATTGCATCCAGTCATTTTGTTTCATAGTACTTCAACCCCTTTGCGTTATTCATATTGCATCCAGTCATTTTGTTTCATAGTACTTCAACCCCTTTGCGTTATTCATATTGCATCCAGTCATTTTGTTTCATAGTACTTCAACCCCTTTGCGTTATTCATATTGCATCCAGTCATTTTGTACATGGTTTTTATTCTTCAAGCTCCTTGTATCTTAAATTGATAGTTTGTAGTGTTTGGTTTGGTTGTTTTATAGTGGACTTTGTCGTTTCTGTTCCCTGTCTTGCAGAAAATGAATAAGTTTTGCAATGGGAGAGGGAAAAGGATTACAGTATTCATGTTTGGTACATTTTAAGTCAAGAAAACAGTCAGAAAGTGCTGGAGACAGAAAGAAAAAGAGGGAATGGCTCTCATCTTGGGGTGGCTCCATGTTTTGACAAGCTTCTGGGATTGACTTTTACTCCTGATCTGAAATGGAATACGTACATCAAATCTGTTGCCAATCTTGAAATGGTCCTGGAGCTATTGCTTCGTGGATGAACTCTCCTATGTTGTGGCATGAGGTGTGATCAAACCAAAAAACTCTCCTCTTTAAAAGTGCTTGGATGTTGCTGCATCGCATCCAGATTTTTGTACTGGAGACAAAATGGTACCAGAAAGTCTGCAGAATTAGGCAGAGAGAATAGAGGTTAAACACTACCAATCTTTTGAGATCTGCAGCTTTCATCGGCCAGGTCTTACAGCCATAGAAAAGGATCATCTGAACAAGTGCCTGATAAATCCAGACTTTTCATTAAAAGAGTTGAAAACAAAATAAAAATGAAGCGATTTATTATCACTTGTACTAAAATGTTACTCAAGTTAGTACGAGTCGAATTATTTGTGCTAATGTTCATCTTGATTGTATCATTTAGAATGCTTCAGCTAATGTAACCTCTAACCTCCTTCAGATGTATCTTGTTGAACTCAGGAATTTGCATGAAATTTCAAACAGAATCCTTTACCTTATCTACAGAGGTAGCATACTCTCGTTCCATCAGTCATAAATGGATGTATAAGTAATTTGCAATTGTATTCTGAGTATTGCCCACACTGAGGATTGAACCTTAAACTTCCAGAAGAAGGTCACATACAAATAATTTTTTATCTGTTATGACACAAGCCCTTGCTGACAATTCTAGGATGCATTTCAGAAGACATAAACCAATTCTTGTTTTTAGATGTATAATTTTACTTTAGATACCTATATATTTTTTTAATTAATGAGGTCTTTTATTTATTATTCATAATTAATGATGTCTTTTATCTATTATTCATAATTAATGATGTCTTTTATCTATTATTCATAATTAATGGTGTCTTTTATCTATTATTCATAATTAATGGTGTCTTTTATCTATCATTCATAATTAATGAGGTCTTTTATTTATTATTCATAATTAATGGTGGCTTTTATCTATTATTCATAATTAATGGTGTCTTTTATTTATTATTCATAATTAATGATGTCTTTTATTTATTATTCATAATTAATGGTGTCTTTTATCTATTATTCATAATTAATGGTGTCTTTTATCTATTATTCATAATTAATGGTGTCTTTTATCTATTATTCATAATTAATAGTGTCTTTTATTTATTATTCATAATTAATGATGTCTTTTATCTATTATTCATAATTAATGGTGTCTTTTATTTATTATTCATAATTAATGATGTCTTTTATTTATTATTCATAATTAATGATGTCTTTTATTTATTATTCATAATTAATGATGTCTTTTATCTATTATTCATAATTAATGGTGTCTTTTATCTATTATTCATAATTAATGGTGTCTTTTATCTATTATTCATAATTAATGGTGTCTTTTATCTATTATTCATAATTAATGATGTCTTTTATTTATCATTCATAATTAATGATGTCTTTTATCTATTATTCATAATTAATGATGTCTTTTATCTATTATTCATAATTAATGAGGTCTTTTATTTATTATTCATAATTAATGGTGGCTTTTATCTATTATTCATAATTAATAGTGGCTTTTATCTATTATTCATAATTAATGATGTCTTTTATCTATTATTCATAATTAATGGTGTCTTTTATCTATTATTCATAATTAATGGTGTCTTTTATCTATTATTCATAATTAATGGTGTCTTTTATCTATTATTCATAATTAATGGTGTCTTTTATCTATTATTCATAATTAATGATGTCTTTTATCTATCATTCATAATTAATGATGTCTTTTATCTATTATTCATAATTAATGGTGTCTTTTATCTATTATTCATAATTAATGATGTCTTTTATCTATTATTCATAATTAATGGTGTCTTTTATCTATTATTCATAATTAATGGTGTCTTTTATCTATTATTCATAATTAATGGTGTCTTTTATCTATTATTCATAATTAATGGTGTCTTTTATCTATTATTCATAATTAATGGTGGCTTTTATCTATTATTCATAATTAATGGTGTCTTTTATCTATTATTCATAATTAATGGTGTCTTTTATCTATTATTCATAATTAATGATGTCTTTTATCTATTATTCATAATTAATGATGTCTTTTATCTATTATTCATAATTAATGATGTCTTTTATCTATTATTCATAATTAATGGTGTCTTTTATCTATTATTCATAATTAATGGTGTCTTTTATCTATTATTCATAATTAATGGTGTCTTTTATCTATAATTCATAATTAATGGTGTCTTTTATCTATTATTCATAATTAGTGGTGTCTTTTATCTATTATTCATAATTAATGGTGTCTTTTATCTATTATTCATAATTAATGATGTCTTTTATCTATTATTCATAATTAATGGTGTCTTTTATCTATTATTCATAATTAATGGTGTCTTTTATCTATTATCCATAATTAATGATGTCTTTTATCTATTATTCATAATTAATGGTGGCTTTTATCTATTATTCATAATTAATGGTGTCTTTTATTTATTATTCATAATTAATGATGTCTTTTATCTATTATTCATAATTAATGGTGTCTTTTATCTATTATTCATAATTAATGGTGTCTTTTATCTATTATTCATAATTAATGGTGTCTTTTATCTATTATTCATAATTAATGGTGTCTTTTATCTATTATTCATAATTAATGGTGTCTTTTATCTATTATTCATAATTAATGATGTCTTTTATCTATTATTCATAATTAATGATGTCTTTTATCTATTATTCATAATTAATGGTGTCTTTTATCTATTATTCATAATTAATGATGTCTTTTATCTATTATTCATAATTAATGGTGTCTTTTATCTATTATTCATAATTAATGGTGTCTTTTATTTATTATTCATAATTAATGATGTCTTTTATCTATTATTCATAATTAATGGTGTCTTTTATCTATTATTCATAATTAATGGTGTCTTTTATCTATTATTCATAATTAATGATGTCTTTTATCTATTATTCATAATTAATGGTGTCTTTTATCTATTATTCATAATTAATGGTGTCTTTTATTTATTATTCATAATTAATGATGTCTTTTATCTATTATTCATAATTAATGATGTCTTTTATCTATTATTCATAATTAATGGTGTCTTTTATCTATTATTCATAATTAATGGTGGCTTTTATCTATTATTCATAATTAATGGTGTCTTTTATCTATTATTCATAAATAATGATGTCTTTTATCTATTATTCATAATTAATGGTGTCTTTTATCTATTATTCATAATTAATGGTGTCTTTTATCTATCATTCATAATTAATGATGTCTTTTATCTATTATTCATAATTAATGGTGTCTTTTATCTATTATTCATAATTAATGATGTCTTTTATCTATTATTCATAATTAATGGTGTCTTTTATCTATTATTCATAATTAATGGTGTCTTTTATCTATTATTCATAATTAATGATGTCTTTTATCTATTATTCATAATTAATGATGTCTTTTATCTATTATTCATAATTAATAGTGTCTTTTATCTATTATTCATAATTAATGGTGTCTTTTATCTATTATTCATAATTAATGGTGTCTTTTATCTATTATTCATAATTAATGGTGTCTTTTATCTATTATTCATAATTAATGGTGGCTTTTATCTATTATTCATAATTAATGGTGTCTTTTATCTATTATTCATAATTAATAGTGTCTTTTATCTATTATTCATAATTAATGGTGGCTTTTATCTATTATTCATAATTAATGGTGTCTTTTATCTATTATTCATAATTAATGGTGTCTTTTATCTATCATTCATAATTAATGATGTCTTTTATCTATTATTCATAATTAATGATGTCTTTTATCTATTATTCATAATTAATGGTGTCTTTTATCTATTATTCATAATTAATGATGTCTTTTATCTATTATTCATAATTAATAATATCTGGCATTATTTTTAAAAATGTTAGCCTTAAAAGAGTATAGGCAGCCACCTTTTGAACTGGTGTGCTTTTATGCAGGTCACATACATGCACACTGTGACGATATTGAGATATGTCAATATCGTATTGATAAAAATAAATAAATTTAATTGTTAAAATTCCAAGACGCAAAGGAATTAAAATGACCATGTGAACCGTCGCCATGACAACAATGGCAGCAGAGGAAAAAAAAAAAAAAAATGCTGATATACTTAAAATACAGAAAAATATCATCAGCATTCCTACCGAAGAAAGTTAACTGTTAAGAATTGAGACACAAGCAGTTGCAGAAGAGATTCCAAGAAGAGAAGACATCTAAGCAACTCCACTGATGAAAACAAGATACATGGAGGAAAACATATTTGGCGTCAATCAGCATAAATGAAGGTCGGTCTGTCGTTTACTCTTTTCATTTGTCAGTTATAAAGATAGATCGGACCACTTTAAGAGAACTATTAAATGTCAAAAACTCAGAAATCTCGCTAGAGTTTGATGAAAAAAAAACATCACCCGAAGAAAAAAAAAAAAAAATGAAAGGGAAAATGAGAAATAAAAAAAAAATAAATAAACAAAAGGGAAAAATCAACAGAAGTAGTCTCCCTTGTTCTATTATGAAAAAAAAAGGAGATACTGATGTAAGGGGTGCAACTCCATAAATTATTTCTGTTCTAAATTTGTCTTTCTCTTTTTTTAATGGGAGTTTGGTATGCGAGATATATATCTATATATATACATATATAATTTTGAAAATAATAAGCGGAAGTTTCTTGAGAGCTCTTTCGGCTATCATCTCATCAGGAGAAAATCGATAGCGTACAAAATAATATTGTGTCGAAAATGCAGAGACGTCTTTTATGTGCTCATTTGATGTCTCCAGTCTCTTTACCAACATACCGTTGGATGAGACTATACGTATATGTACCGACGCGCTCTATGATGGTCGCCTGACTGCTCCATAGTTTTCTAAAGAGAGTCTTATTGAACTCATTTTAATGTGCAATAAATCCGTGGAGTTTAGTTTTTGTGATATTATGTACTGTAAGGTCGACGGGGTTTCAATGGGGAGTCCGTTGGCCCCAACTTTAGCCGATATTTTCGTCGGGTACCATGAATCCGTTATGTTTAATTCTACAACTAAACCCACTGCATATTTCAGATATGTTGACGACACTTTTGCTATTCTTCCATCGCAAAGTGAAGCGTCGATATTTTTTAATAGATTGAATTCCTTACATGGGGCTCTTAAGTTCACTATGGAAAGTGAGAAGGACAATTCGCTTCCTTTCTTGGATGTTCTTGTCGAACATTAAGGGGGGGGGCTTTCTCACTACAATTTATAGGAAGCCGACATTTACTGGCCTATATGTGAAGTGGTTGTCTTTTGTACCAAAATCATGTAAGGTCGGCGTAATTAATACTTTGGTACATAGAGCCCTCATGATTTGTTCACCTAACAGATTGGATGCCAAACTCGATAAGATCAGGGAAATATTCACCAATAATGGTTATCCTGTTGACCTTATTGATGACTGTATTTTCAAAAAGGTTGCGGATTTTAAATCCCCTAAAAAGTTTGGACCCTTGAAATACCCGGTTTATTTAAAATTACCGTGGATTGGGGAAAAGAGTAATAGACTTTCCAAACAGATTTGCAGAAGTATTTACGACTGTTTTAATTCTGTGTCCTTGCGTTTGGTATATACTACGAGACCTGCTTTTCCGTCTTTTCGCAAGGATAGTTTGCCTTACATCCAAAATAGCAATATTGTATATCAATTTAAATGCCAGTGCGATGCTGGTTATGTTGTGCAAACATCCTTGCACCTTTTGACTCGTATAAACCAGCATGTTCCATCGAAGATCAGACAAGGGAGGATGGAGTCTGGTGGTCTCCCTCCTTCTGCAGCCTTGGACTCTGCTATTGGCCAGCATTTGGTTGACAACCCTTGCTGTGCCGATAGATATAAAATAGATTGGTTTGAGGTGCTACATAGAGCGGACTCCAAAAACCATTAAAAAATTTTGGAGTCTGTCTCTATTGCGGTGCGTCAACCTTCTTTGTGCCGGCAAAAGGAAACATCCAACGCATTGTTTCTCTTTGGGGAACTTTGAATCTTTTCTCCCGTTTTTATTTTTTTTTTCCTCTCTCGTCGTGCCAATATTTTAATCGTTTTTAAACGTTAATGAATTCATTTTAGTGCCCCCGTACTTTTGGCAGATTTAATAAGTTCCCCATTAGAACTCTTTATTTTTGACAATATTATTTTGTACGCTATCGATTTTCTCCTGATGAGATGATAGCCGAAAGAGCTCTCGAGAAACTTCCGCGTATTATTTTCAAAACTATATATAAATTCTGTACCTCTAAACATTTATTGATATATACATATACAAAAAATAAAAGAGAAAGGAAAAAGCAAAAAGAGAAGAAAGACTTATGAGTTTATATATATACTAGCATGGGTGCCCGGTGTTGCCCGGGTGTTTAGAGGTGTGTGTTGAATAAAAAAAAAAAGTGGCAGTAGAAAGGCAGGCTCAAACCCATACTGCAAAGGAAGAAAAGAACATGAAAAAAACGTGCATCTTTGCTGTTATGACCACCGCCAAACACGAAGTGATGTGGGTTTAAATTAAGGCTAGACAATCGAAAAAGGGGGATGACTTTTCAAAATATCGGTGAAAAAAGCGACCCCTCCCTGTAGAAAAGTGCCCAGTTTAGGGTGAAGAAATTAATGTTTTTACCCAATTTTTCGGTATTTGTCATCTGAAGGGTCGAGCTTCAAAACGATACTGATCTTGTGAAAATCCGTTGCCTCTGTTGAAAGTTTTAGGCAGACATGCAAACATACATACATAGATTTATATATTTGTAGTTCAAATTTTCAACACAAACCGATTAAATGTTTGCCCTATTTCTGAATACCTTTATGCAAAATTTCAACAGAAATTGTCTGAGTAATTTGGTAGAGATCACAGAGGTCAATTTTTTTTTAACTTTGACCCCTATTATGACCCCTTAACATTTATTGTTTTGGGCTCAAATCAAATTATTAAGTTAGGGCCATGTCCAAGAAACCTATATGTAAAATTTCAATTGTTTTTACCAAAAAATTGACGGAGGAGTTTGGTAGAGTTCTCAAAGGTCAAATTGTTGAACTTTGACCCCTTAACAGCCAACTTTCTGGCCGAAAACGGATTAGAAAGATTTTCCCAAATTTCAATATTCTGTATATCAAATTTCGAGTCTGTAGACTGAAAATTGACAGAGTTATTGTGTAGGAAATGTAGACAGACAGACACTTTCACTTTTATAGATATATAGATTATCATCTTTTGAAATTTGTATATATTACCTATTCGTTCTTTGATTCTGTTCATTATATATAAAATAAAAAGATAAACAAAAAAAGGGAATATATATATATATATATATATATATATATATATATATATATATATGTTGAATTGGTTGTCTTTTCATGTTAAAATATATGCTTAAATTTCTCTGACCTATCATTTCTTACAGCGATAGAACAGCTGATTGCTCAATACATCCATTCATTCATCTGACATCTATTTTATAAAACCACAAGCCTAGAGTTTGTGTTTTAAGTCGAGTACAGCAGATAATTGTTACCCCTATTTAAAATTCTCTTTTTGGCAGAGGAAGTCAACAAAATACAGGCTGGCGTGTAGGTTCTCGCGTTCTTCCACGCAACCTGAAGAAATTATTTTTTGGGAAATTAATTTATCATAATCGGATAACAAAGCTAACCTCAGAAAGAGCACATCACATTACTCGACTACGCATCAGTTACCTGCCCTTGTTGTGATTTCCGATTTGGCTGACAGATGGTATTTCTCTACTTCCTGTTACGTTTTAAATCTCTCTCTCTTTTTTCATTCAAATCCTTTATATGAGAAGGCATGTTTTTAACAACTAGTGATCAAATCAATCCCTACAACTGGTAACAATAACTATTACGAGAGGTTGAAAATTAACTGCATTTACTGAAAATAAAATGATTTAATGTAAACTACATTTATTAATAAGGAAAAAGAGAAAAGCTTTAGTCTGTTATCAGGGGAAGGCAGAGGGAAAGAAAAAGGTTTTATAATCACAGTAATTTGTTTTAAAGTGATTATTTCTTGGCCTTATTAAATACTAGCAGGCCACCCAGCATTGCCTGGTCATAAAATGCGCATAAATATTATGTTTTACTTAATGCAGATTTCTTATTTATTATAAACAGAAACACTGTAGGCATTAAACATAACGTTAAATTCCTTTTAAAAAACATGAAGTAAAAAACGGAAAGAAACTGAGACCTGTGCATGCAAGTATTGTTTTTCTGAACAGTTCACTTCTTGTAAGCAAAAAAAAAAAAAATATGTGAGCTGAGATCAAAACCAAAGCCTAAAAGAAATAAGCATGATAGCCATTAGACCAGCTTGCCATGATCTTTAAAAAGTGTTTTTAAACTTACTTATTCTTAACATTAGGAAGCTGTCATGTTTCACAACTGCGCATGCGCTGTCACAAAACAGTTGATAAACCGATAAAAGTTTGATGACCCCCACCAAATACCAATTTTTCAATTTTGACCCCTTAGCAACTCTTTTTTTCTAGATGAAAACCGATTAAGTTTTCCACATGTCTGAATACCTTATATATAAAATTTCAAGTCTGTAGATCAAAATTAATTGAGTATATAGGTTGAGAAGTGTCCTCACACACACATTCTCACTTTTATAGATATATAGATTAGTGCTATTTATCTTTTTTTAATGGTAATATCTTCAGACAAGGCATGAAGCCACTTAATGTAAGAAACTGGCAAGAACAAAAGAGGATTATCACAAAGACAATGATTATTCATTTGTTGGCCGAATTAAATATTTTTTCTTTTTACCCATTTACACCCGAAATAAGGCATATTGCAACTTGGAACATACGGGACTACTACTTGGATTGTATCTGTTGAATAGTGAGATGTTTGTTGACATAACATTTAAACTTATGTAATGTAGTATAGTTAGGGAAGCAGGAAACACGGAGAAAATTCCAAAGTCTAGCAGTCAGAGAGAAGAAACTGTTAGAGTATAAGACTTTCCGACATCTAAAAATCTCAACAGTGAAGGGGTGGGATTTTGCTGCTTGTTGGGTTAGTCGGGAATATGTACGTTGATGAGTCACAAGTGCTACGAGTTTGTCAAAGCACATTCCATTAAAATATTTGTAAAACAGGCACAGGGATGCGACATTGCAGCTATAAGACAGAAGTTGGAGCTTGGCCAATAGTACGGGACCTATTAGATTTGAGACCTTTTTGGATCCTGTCTCAGAGTGAGAGACGAGTAATAGATGCTCCAGCCCATATGTAGCCACAATACTCAATGTACGGGTGAATTGTGGCTTTGTAAAGATATTGGATAATCTCTGGTGTGAGTTACTTTCTAGCATGGTAGAGGAAGTCCACCTTCTTTGCAGTAGCCTTGACAATGTTTTCAATGTTGCCTATGAATGTTAGGCTGAAGATTTTTGAAAGATTCGCTCTCAAGTTTTATTTGTAATGACAATCGGTAGTTGAGAAGGATTTTTGTCATCGTTAAAGGGAAGAATCTTAGTTCTTAGTAGAATAAAATGTTTTGATCCATTTTCAGCCTCATTCCACTACCGTCTAAAAGTTGTTAACTGTGGCCTTAGATATATTTACATTTGTTTTTCCCTGTCATCAGCAAAAAAAATAAAAAAAAACCTGTCTCACACACAATTTTTTCAGGGTCATTTATGAATATCAGGAATAATAAAGACCTAAGGATCAACCCCTGGGGTACACCTGCATTAATATCATGCTGTTTAGATGTACAGCCATCGAGGACAACCTGGATTTTTCTCTTGTCTAGGAAGGATCTGTTTATGTTGAGTATTTGTCCAAAAATACCATTGGACTTAATTTTTATGAGAAGTTCTTCATGTCAGACCTTGTCAAAGGATTTGCATATATCAGGGGCCACATCGCTAGCTTCCCTTGTCTTATATGTATTCAGAAATGACAGTTAAAATATGTGGATAAAACAAACTTGCCTAAATCCACACTGTTGGTCAGAAAGAAGCTTAGCAATATGGTTGACTAGTGCTTGATTGATTAAAAACTCAAAGAGGGTTAGGAGACAGGTGGGAAGATAATTAAGAAGGTCAATTCTTTCACCAGAATTATTAAATATTGGTACAACAGATGCAATTTTTATGCAGAAAAGCTATGCATTTGTTGAGGAAATTAGCGAGGACAGGGGCTAGCTTAATTAGTATGGCAGGGATGAGATTAAGCCCACATGCCTTGGAGGTCTCTAAAGTTTTTAAGATATTACAGGCATGAGAAGGGCGATTTTCAGATATACAAGTGTGGTTTCTGTTTGCTAAGGGAAATTTTGGAGGAAGTAGTTTGAGGTGTTTAAAGGAGCAGTTAGTGGCAAACCACTGAGCAAGTAGGTCAGCTTTCTTGGTTGCTGTGCAAGTGACCTCATGGTTGTTAGATAGTGGGAAAATTGTTGATTGTTTATTATTCATCAAACTATTAAAAATTTTCCAGAAATCATGAGATCCTATTTTCTGCGACCAGATACATTTCTTAATCACTTTGGTATGCCTTCTCTTGCTTGTGACTATTTCAGTCTTACAATTATTTCTGGCTTCTATGAACTTTTGTCTATTTATACTTGACTTGTGGCAAACGAAATGGCAACTGCACAAATTGAAGAGAACCATCGGGGAAAGTGGAGCTTGCTACAGTACTTCTGTGTGCTTCATTGTTTGTTTGCAACACTCGTTGGCACACTGTTCAGCCAAAAGAGAAAAAATATCAGAGCATGGGGCATCTCTAATGTGTTCTCTGATGACTTCCTTGTTATTTAATTATTAATGTAATTATTTCTGGGTAATATAAAAGTTTTAATTGTTAAAGACATGAAAAGTAAGAGAGGAAAGAAAAAAAAACAAAGATTGGAAACAATGTTTATTAATTTTAGTACAGCCGAAATTCTTAGATATTAGTGATAGTTTTTATGTTTAAAAATAATCAGTAATAACTTTACCAGTTACAGCAGATATTCATTCTGATAATTTAAAATATTATGATTTGCAGCATTTTTAAAAAGTGTTCACTTAAATGAATTTAAAAAATTAGCCAAAATTTGTTGAAAATAAGTATTTATGATTTAATTCATTTTGTATTGTTTGGATTAATTGGACTAATGTTCTCATCTTGAATATTATTTACACAACGTCTCAGTCGACGTAACTTCCGACCTTCCTCAGGTGTATAAGTTGCCATGTTTGGTATAGGGAATGGAGGGATAACTCTATATTTCCGAAGTTTTATATTGGGGTTCTAGTAATTAAAGTAGTTAATTAATTTTGTGTATGATATGATTAATACATTTGATTAATATTTTATGCTTTAAGTAAGAAAAAAATTTATAAGAAAAAAAGAAAGGTGACCATTTTAGTTCATTCTCAGAAAAAAAAAAAAAAAAGGAAAACTTTAAAAGGTCATAACTTGCCTAAAACTGATCATTGATCTCTTGACCTACTCTGATTCAATATAATCTCAATTTATTTTGTTTGGAAGAGGAGTATTTTATTGATATTAAAGATTGTTACAGTTTTTTTTATGTTTTAAAGATTTACGTTTAGAAGAACCTATTAATCAGCCATGAAAAGTCCAAAACTGCCAATAAAAGCCTTTTTTATTAAATAAAGGAAATATACTACATTAGTGTTCGCTGTTGTAATATCCAAGTAATTCTAGAAAATAAGTAAGCTAATATTTATTTAAAATAAGATATCTGATAGCTAGAAGCGATATGACAGTGATGAATTGTTTTTTAATAATGATGTAAGTTAATTGTTCCTTTAGGTGTTAGCAAAATATGTCTCCATTTTATTAATCTTCCAGGCCAGAATAAATAGGTTTTTAAAAGAAACTGAAACAAAATAGATATTTGCATGCATAACATATGCAATAAAATATACAAGAATAAAAAGAAAGAAATCACTAGTCAGAATCAAATGTCAATTTGTCAAATGCAATGCTATTTGGGTCTAAAGGCAAAAATCTAGTTCATCATCATCATCATATTCAGTTTAATGTTGATTTTACATGTTTCTTTTCTCTCTCCTCCACTTCCTTTTTATTCTCTCTTTCTCTCTCTCTCTGCTCCTTCATTCTTGTTTTTCTAATTCTATCCTCCCTTTTGCTTGTTACTCCATCCTCTCTTTCCTCTCTTTTTCTATCCTCTCTGTTATTTGTCTGTCTGTCGCTCTCTCTTTGTCCCTCACTCATTTCTCTCTTTGTTCTCTCACTTCTTTCTTTCTGAATGAATATTTACAATTTCGTGCTAACTTTCTATATTTAAAAGAATTTTGTCTGATTTTTATTTTGAAAACTATTTCATCAAATGAGGTTCCTGTTCTAAATTTCAAGACTGGGAATTCTTTGGGTCATGGATTATCTATGATTTATTTTAATGAATGACATCATCCCTTATAACATGATAAAGGATCTTCCCAGTATCTTAAACAAAGTGATGGAAGAATACAACATATCACTTATATATTTGCTATAACACAAACGTATAACCACATTTAAGCTGCAAATATGATAAATGAAACTGCCAGCAAAGTCTTCCATTATATTATTCAATAAATATATTTTATCTTTGCATATTTGAAATTTAGCACTAAAAAATATTTAAAACCTTAAATAACACTTTATTACTAGCCTTTTTTTTAAAAATTAACTGATTATTGTTTTATTAAGAAAATTTCAAGGATTTTACGTCAACTGCTTTTTAATTTTCATTTGCAAAAAAGTTGGTTCACTCCACAAAATCTTCTTTTGTGAGAATGAAATCAATTTTTTTTTTTAATAAACATTTTAACCTTGTGCCCTTAATGGATAAGTTTTTACCAAAAATTGGGTAAAAAGTGTACATCTGACCTATTTTTATATTTTTTAATTGGAATTCATTATTGATATGAGTATAATTTATTCATTTATTGCAGGCTATTATCCTCATCTTTTAGTTGTTTTGGTAAAAGTGTACATTCAACCCATTTTTCTTCCAAACTGACAAATTGGGCTTCAGGACGTGTTTACATGTTAAGATACAAAGTTTTTATGGATGTAATAATGAAAAAAATAAAGTTTAATTTACATGATGCCATGAATCATAAGTTTCAAGGTGTTAGTTGCTAAAATAAAACTTATATGAACACTGTTGTTGTTCTGTATCGTTTCCACACAATTTTTGTAACAGCAAGTGATTTTTAAGACTTCGATCTATATTATCTTTATTTTAATGAACTATGACATTATATTTATAAAGAATTTTTTATTTGAAGCTTTAATCTTCAATTATACATTACTGGAGTTGGCTTTGTATTCAGTATTGCACAAAACGCAATGTCCGACTTTGCATAGCCATAACTTAGGTACTAATTGAGATGCAAAGATAAATCGGGTATTTTTTTTCTCTTATTTAGAATTCGACTTAACAATAAAGCAAACAAGAATAAAAACAAATCTTTATGATGTACGTATTCATCACGGAACAAAGATGTCATATTCCAAAAATCATTTAAATTGATTAAGTATTTTTTTTTAAACTTAGAAAATCAAATATTATAATGAAATGATATGCTATGCTCGGACATTTTTTTATAAAAAAGGGGAAAACAATTCGATTTAGATGATCAAGATCAAAATCAGCCTTATAATGGATACAATTTACTATTAAATCACTAAAAATCGTAAAAAATGAGTTTCTACTTAAAAAAAAAAACTACCTGATCAATTTACATAATTTTTGGAATATGAAATCTTTATTCTGTGATGAATATGTACATCATAAAGATTTTTCTGTATTTTTTTTTTTAAGTGTAATGCTAAATAAGCACTATATATGCATAGCAACAAAGTTATTTCATATATTACAAAAAAGAATTCAGTATAGATAGTATTTCATGAAGATAATCACTTCACATTGCTATGGTCAACAAGGAAGCTACGTCATCTGATGTTTCATGATGAAGAAAAAGAAGGAAGACACATAGTGCCAGAGTCAGAGGTATAGTAATATATGTAAGCATTGTATAAATAAATGAGTTTGCTTACTTTGTGCTGTGAGTTTATGCAACTGCTACCAGAATATGTGCCTAACAACAAATGCAGCATTAAGGTTTGTTAAGGTTAAGCCATCTGGCAACGTTAGATGACTTTGAATGGTTTACCAAAAGAAAGATTTCCCTACATACTTTATATGAGTTTTGTTACTTCCAGACAGGAAAGCGTATTTCTATAATGTTTGAATAATTCAAGAGAAATCAGTTGTAAGGAAATCACAAAGATAATTATCCACCATCCGTTTCAATCTTTCTCAATAATAATATCAGCAATTTCAAAATCAAAATAAAGACAATTATATTTTTTTATTAATAGTTGCAGTAGTTGAAATAAAAACGTTGATAACTTACAGCACGGAGTTTCTCTTCCACTTCTGTAGTTTTCACTTTAGGCCGAAGTGCTACTTCTGCACCTGGCATGGGTCCTTCAGGAATGGTCTTGTCCTCAAAATTAACAAAAATAGTGTGGTGGGATCTTCTTTGTCGGGCTGCAAAAACAGTCATAATTTAAATTAAAATATAAACAAAAAAATAACATTATTTTCTGGATCTGGGTAAAATAGATATAATCATCTCTTGCATTTAATCAAAAGCATACATTCTAAAAAGCATCTGGAGAGAGATTTCTTTCATATTTTAGTTTTCAAATTGGCAGCCTGATAATAAAAGGAATCATAATTCTTTGGAAACTGGCAAGTTCAAACTTGTGGGATCACCTTTCTGTAGTTACGCTTACATTTCAAAATATGATTCATATATCCACAAAAATTCTTCACACATATATTTACTCTAATAGTTTCTTCCCTTGAATTGCTAGACTTTGGAATTCCCTCTCTATTTCCTCTTTTCCTTACTGTATGAACATGCAAGCATTTAAATGTAATAAGCAGTATAGGCAAAGTTATATGGAAAAACTCATAAAATAAGTTATTTCATTTGCTGTGGAGCAGAATCTGCAAACACAACTTTTATATATAATACTAGTAGGACCTGTGTCCTAGCATTGCCTGATGAAATATAAAATAATAGTATAATTGTCATTGACCTGGGAAAATATAAAACAACTTCTACTTATATATAAAAGACACTTTCTCTGTATGTATGTGCGTAAGAGTTCGTTCCCTATAGACTCCAAAAATACTTCCTCCTTTCGTTTTAGCCATGCCTAATATATTTGATTGTTTAGTGATAAGAGTATAAACAGAACATATAATCAAAAAGAGACAAATAACAGTTTTCTTTTGGGAGTGGGTCAACGTTGGCCAATGAGGAAACATAACCACCTTTGCTTTTGTTTGATGGAAAACTGCAAAGAAGTTTAATCCCAATGAATCAGCAAATCTTGGGCTGTCTTTTCAGTAACTTTATTCCAGATGTTTCCCCATTGGAAAGCTGCATGCTAGTCTTAGATTTTACTGTCTACATTTTTTGATAGTCTTCCCTACTCAAAGCCATTACGGTCCCTGGACCGTCTCTCTCCCTCTGATTACCAACTCCTGACTCATTTCTATGTGTCTATCAAAAAAAAACATCCCGTTACGTCATTAATTCCAGTTGACCAAAGACACAAATCAGATGATCCACATATTTTGTGTTAATTAAGATTCTTTTCACCAAGTTAACATTTGTGGGAACTATTTTAACAAATAATTTTCATCCAAAAAAACACATTCCACCTTGATAACACTTTTTTTAGGTTTCTAATTTTACAAATATCAATAACAATCACACTAATAATCGTTCAGCCCAGACCAACTACAAAACAATTATTGATTACCCATTGTTCACTACAGTATTATAAAGTTTCCAGATCTCATAAGTTCCTAATTTCTTAGCTGTGCCTATTACACTCTAACAACGGTTTCTTGCTACCACAAAGTGCTGCCTATTTTCAGCTAACTTATGGCGGTTGAAATGGCAAAATGTTTAGTACCTAATAGCAGTTGCACAAGTCAAAATGAAAAGTGAGAATTTCTATGTCGAAATAAAAGCTTCTATGCATACACATTAATTTACTTTTGCTACACAATGTTCGGCAGGGAAAGAAAAGGTTTTATCCCAAGGTACATCTCTAACAAGATCTGAGAGATCCAAATCAGCACATTAGTAATATCTTGTTCCTTTGAATAACGGCACTTTCCATTGGGGTTGGGGCTGGTTATGATAATATCAATTATTACTACTAGGTGATTAGCATTTTGGAGTGAGGCATGGGCATCTGTTATACAAGCCTCATAATCTGGGAGGTAAGGTGAAAAAAAATTTGACATAAAAATTCACGAGTTCCACAATTTTCTATCTATATAAGAGCCAGGTACATCCAGGGATGGAGTACTGTTTCCACATCTGGGCAGGAGCTGCTAAAAAGGACTTATTCTGCCTTGATAGAGTTCAAAGTAGACTTTGTAGCTTAGTAGGCGATGCCCTTTTCTCTTCCCTGCAATCCCTTTCTCACAGAAAAGACATTGTGAGCCCATCTCTGCTTTATCATTATTTCCATGGCAAGTGCTCATCTGAGCTCCAAACTTTCATGAAAAACACTCGTCCAGCTGAAAACACTATCAATAATTTCACCCACTTTTATCTGTGCCTAAACCTAAACGTAGATTCCATGAACAAAGTTTCTTTCTCAGAACTGCACGCCTGTGGAACTGTCTTCCGTTTGCCTGCTTTACAGCTGACTACAATATGGTTGTCTTCAAGTCCAACGTAAACAAGTTCTTGATGAGCTGTTCCACTTATTAACAAATTTACCGAATTTCCATTAGTAACGATTACTATATTGTCCAATTGACTACTGTACACTCTTTAACCCTTATCCTCGAGTAGCCTCTGGGCCTTTATAAGTGGTGATGCCTATGTGAAAGAAAAAAGAAAGACACACCTAAAGAAGATTGGGAGTTACATTAAATGAAATATACGAAAATTAGTCTGATTAATGTAAATAATAATGTTTTTTTCAAGCAAATAAAATCAATTCTTCTAAGTTTGGAGTGAGAGGGTAAGCTTCTTTCTCTATAGCTCTAAATAGGAGCTAAGCCATAATCTCAAACATTTTAGAATAAAAATATTTTTATTTAAAGTTATTGAAGTTGTCTACAAGTTTTGTTAACTTGGTGATACCATTGGAGCACAGGATGGAGCAGATGTTAGTGTGAGTGCAAAAGTTAGGAGTATATACAGTAAGTGCAGGGAACTTCTGCCATTACTAACCAGCAGAGTATTAGCACTATCAGCCAAGGGAAGAGTCTATCAGGCATGTGTACAAAGTGTGATGATATATGGAAATGAAACTTGGACATGCATTGCATGAAGAGAAATAATACAAGAATGATACAATAGACATAATTTGAACCTTAAAGACGATTTTATATCTGATGAGTAAATTTGGAAAATATACAGAGATGTATGCAAAACAGTAGACTTTGATGGTATGGTCACATTGAAAGAATGGACAAGATTTTCAATTGAGTTAGAAATGTAGAACAATTGAGGTCAAATGGTCAGCTCACAAGGGAAGCAGAAGTGATAAAAATGGAGAAAGAAGGATAACAGTTTTACTTCCATTTCTTCCCATGTCTGAAAGTTGGAAGTTCTGTCATGTTTGACATGACATTTGAGACTGAAGCAAATTTTTATAGCTAAATGCCCTTCTTAACACCAAACCCTCCAAGGGGACAAGTATTTTGTTGATACACCATTTTGTCTTGTCATAGTTCTCTCCTAACTGGAGAACTACTGCTATTCCTGGAGATAGCAAGATAATTCATTCCGGTTTACTCCTCTAGATCCACCATGTTCTGTATACGCTCATGCCTATTAACAGGGTTACCTCTCGAAGGGTGTGACTCTTTACCATGCACAGATGGTCATTCAGTATTAAGAGGTTGTCGCAAAAGGACGCTATTTTATGCATCACATAGTGCTGGGTGCATGGAGACCAGTCGAGGATAAGAGTTTTACTTTTTCTTAATACCAATCCTTTAATTTACGAAGCTTGATGTAATTACAGAGCATATACAAATAAATGACAAAAAGTCTTTATTCCAAATTTCAAGATGTTGTCCATCTTACAGTTTATTTCTTTAAGTACGTTGATATGCACAATTCTTGACAGCACCTGTTTTATAGCTCAGAATCATTCATGTAATTATTATATGAATTTTTCAATTTATTCTGCCCTTAACTCATCAAAAGAAAAGGAACTCATCAACTTTAAAAGAAAATAAAGGAATGATTACAAAATCCAAAAATTGGGAGAGAAGTTGCAATTATTTTTCAATTTTTTACGCCATCTTTGAATTCAACTTGAATTTTAGCAAAAGTTAAAAACATGTAAAAGTTATAACACATTGACTTAGAATGAGTACTTTATGCCAAATTGATGGTTGAATATCATTAAATTTGTGCTTACTTTTGCATTAAATACCAATCCCTATTAATACCCAACTGTGCAGTTAATGGATACCATAATACTTAGTTCATTGCACCTTATTATAAAAAAAAGTGGATGTGAATTTTAAGTCAGTTCAGCCCAGTAGTTCCTGAGAAAAGGTGAAACAAACAAGCAGATAGACTAAGAGAAATATATAAATAGATATATGACGAAAATAGTGGAGATAATATTCCATGACTGAAAATTGTAACAGTGTGGATGCTCGTATGTAAATGCATGCTAAGTGACGTCATTAGGGAGGGGACTATAAAAAAGAGAATGATCATGAGAGAGACGAGATAATGTTCAAGATCTCGTGAGAAGCATGGAGACCGTTCTGGATTACATGGGTGATGTCAGCACAGTACTAATGAGAAAATAAATGTTCCTACTTACTTGCCTCCTCATGAGGGCAAATGGAGACACAAGGTCAGTTTTTGATGTGGGGAAAATCCCGCTCCCCAAAAAGGGGCACTGGATAGGAACAAAAATCAAAATTGTCTCAGTCATGAAGAATTTCTCCTCCACTAATCGAGGACAGAAAAGGTGAAGTGTAGCATCAGAACAGATACTACACTGTGATCTTGGCCTGAAGGAGCCGAAGAATGAGCAGAATGTTATTGCTACAAAAAACAAGCGAGTTGGAGTTATTTCCTATTCTTCATCTTGGTCTCCTTTGTGACTGAAACTGCACACAACGTGTGTTGGTCTGCGGACAACGTTACAAAATTAAAAAGGAAGTATTAGAGTTATTAATATATTCATCAACATTTCGTCTTTATTTCAAGACCTTGGGATGATTGGTTTGAAGAAATAAAATACAAATACAATATTGGAAAATATTTTAATGTGAACAGTATTTTGTTTTTTCATTAGAATTTAAAACATTTAATAAATTTATGAAATGGAACGAGTGATTTTTTTTCTTCAAACGGCATAATCATTAGAATTCAAATGTGCTGCGATTTTAATCTGAAAAGAATGTTTTTATTCTGTTTTTGAACGAATCATAGTCGCTAGAATTCAAAATAGTTACTGTGTTTATGAAATGGAATGTTTGTCTTTTTATTTTATTATCAATATTATTTTTTGTGATGTAGAGTTGCTAACATGGATCTAAATTTAAACTATTCTGTTAATATAAGTTTACTAATCAAATGAGATGAAACGACCACGTTGTTTTAACAGTGTTCGAGTTGATCTTTATCTATAAAATTATTTTGACCAGATTTTCAATGTCCTAAGGTGACAAAATATTTCTAACAAAATTCCACTCGAAAAATATGCTATTATATTGCCAATAAGATAGTACAATAATTATACCATAGCTATTGGCAACATAATAATAAACTACAATTTATTAGTCCTTCTCAGACAATCTATATTATGGAAAGATTTTAGTTAATAAATTTTTTTAAAAAAAGTAATTAAAATGAGAAGGGGCAATAATTTGTGTTTTTAAAAAACATAAAAAAATAGTTGTAAGGGGGACAACTCTTAATTTAAAAATTAAGAGTTGTCTCCCTTACAACTATTTTTTTGTTTGTTTTTGTCCAAAAAAATTAATACAAATTAAAATGGCTTCTCATAACTATATCCTAAACAATGCCATGTAGATATAATTCTTTTTTTTTTTTAGCAAAGGTCTGGAGGCCACTCGAGGATAAAGGTTAATGTGTGTATTGTAGTCATTGGGACAGTAGTATGGTAATCGTTTGTGGTTGAAATTTGGTATAATCAGATTATTTGCGAGGACGGTTTAATATAGGCACGGCCAAAACGAAAGGAAGGAGTAAGTATTTGTAGTTACAGATATGCTTAAAATAATCAGCCGAAACTGAAAAAAAATATATCGTATTGTGGGGAGGGTACGGATTATAGATAAAACAAACAAAAAAACGGTTGTGCACGTATCAAATTTGAAAAGGTTGAAAATCCGAATTTTTAATGTGTTTAATTTTTCATCTTTTGTGTTTTGAAGTGTGAAATTTGTTGAATATGTTAATAGGAATTATTTTTTCAGATAAGCAAAAAAAAAAAAAAAAAAAAAATTATATATTTTCATTATTTTTACAAAAAACACTACTTTTAAATCTTTGAAAAATAAATATTGCTACAAGGAAATTTTTGAAAAATCGATACCAAAAAAGTAAAACTAATTTCACATTTTGCTAAAAATATGATAATTTATTTCGACAATTTGTTGTTGTGTGATATTACCTCACCTATGGTAGACCATAAGGCCTACATACAACTGTTTGTATTTACAAACAATTGTTACCTCCCCCTTTTCCTTTTTGCTGTAACTTGCGCTTGCCTTAGTTTAAAGTGTGGGGGACTTGTATCTACCACACTCTCTCATCCAGTAACACTTGGTCCTGATGGTAAGACAGGGTTAAGATGACCAAGCATTTAGATGACCAAGCGTGATGCTAGATGCAGGAATTGTCACCAACACGTATAGCGCCTAGCATTCCCCAAACGGTTACCTATCTAGTACTGGCCAGTCTCATCATTGTTTAACTTCGGGGGTTATGTACGTTATATATATGTGTGTGTATGTATCGCTTATAAAAAAAAAATTAAACACTTATAAAGTTGATTCTTCACTTAATCATCAAAACAAACGTTAAAAATACATAGAAATTTACAGGACTAAATGAACTTCATGTAGTCCTGTAAAGGCCACGGTAGTCTCTTCCAAACTATCATTAGATTTTGGATTTTTTAATTTCTCTACACGAAATCTATAGAGTAAGATAAAACATGGAATTATTTGAAATTCAGAAACTTATGTTATAATATTTTTGCATATTTTTATAGCAAATCATTCTAAATCTTATTTAGACAAAAAAAAAAAATTAATTGATTCTAAACCTTTAAAAAATATATTTAAATGTGTTATCCATCAAAACGAAAATGGCAGTGAATGGTGTTTTTGGGGGAAAATTTAAAATTTAAAATTCTATTAAAAATAGTAGAAAAAGTTTTATATTAATCTGCTTTTCATGTGATAAAATTCAAGCTTTTATCTTTCTGGAAAAAAAAGTTACTAAAAAATAATAGATTTTAATTTGTTTAAAAAAAAAGAACAACAACCTATTTTATTTCCATTTTTTAGTTGTGTCTAATTCAATAAGAACTTATTTATGTTGGACTTGAAGACGACAATATCGTAGTCAGCTGGAATATATATATACACACACACACACACACACAAATATACACATATATAGAATGTTGTTTTTAAAATAAAACGCAGAAAAATATTTTCATTATACAAATATGCAGTTTATTCCAAAGATTTATTTTTAGTATTTATAATTCAAATATAATTATTAGCATATGCCCCCACCCCTTGTAGCTCATGCATATATAGTGTATTCTAGAGGTCCAATTTTCACAATTGTATACATGAAATTAGGCTGTATTTTAGCAATAACGAATCGAATATTATCTTTCAAGTGATCTATTGTGTCTGGTTTATCAGCATAGATTTGAGACTTTAGATATCTCCAAAGAAAATAATCTAATTGGGTTAAATTGCATGGACGAAGTGGTCCATTTTGTGATATTATTCATTCATCAAATTTTTCTCTCAATAAATTGATCATATCATGCTTTGTGTGGCATGTGGCTTCATCCTGCTGAAACTACATGATGAATTGCTAAACCAAGCTAAGCTCAAAATAACCGATAGCTGCCAAAATCAGCAATTAAAGTAAATATAACATATGGCAGTTTCCACTTAGCATAAAGTATTACTCTGGTATATAGAATAGAGTTCTCTAGGATGGAATGTGAACAAATGATATAAGTTTTATAATTTCATGCTTTCTGAAACTGCTGATCACAAATGGAAGCGATTTGTCATTTTTGTTTTGAACTTAACATCAAAAAGCTACATGACACAATGAGGAACTGTGTCATTATGCAGTGTTGCTGTATAAACAGATCTTTTATATTTTTTTATGAATTGATACACAAGACAATAATGAACAGAGCAAGAAGAGAGACGTTTTAAAAATAATGTATATAAATCTAAGACAATGGCAGAATCGTTAGAAAATGCCCTCCAGACCATAGTGGAATGTAGCCGCAAATGGAGGGTAACATTTAATGCTAGTAAGACTAAACTACTCTCCTTTAACAATTACAAAACGCCTCTCCAACCATTGATATTTTTTTTTTTTTTTTTTACAAAGGCATCACCACATTATCAAGGCCCAGAGGCCACTCAAGGATAAGGGTTAAAGAGTGTACAGTAGAAGTTGGTCAATATAGTAATCATTAGTAATGAAAATTTGGTAAATTTAATAACTTATATGGAACGGCTCATCAAGAATTTATTTACTTTAGACTTGAACACAACCATATTGTAGTCAGCCGGAAAGCAGGAAAACGGAAGACAATTCCACAGGCGTGCAGTTCTAAGAAAGAAGCTTTGTTCATGGAATCTATGTTTAGGTTTAGGCACAGATAAAGAGTGGGGGAAACTACTGATAGTGCTTACAGCTAGACGAGTGTTTCTTGTGAAAGTTTGGCGAGGGGGGACCATAGATTGAAGCTCAGTTGAACACTTTCCATGAAAATAACGATACATCAGAGACAAACTCGCAACATCTCTTCTGTGAGATAGAGGTTGTAAGGAGGAGAAAAGGACATCTCCTACGAGGCTACGAAGTCTATTTTGAACTCTATCAAGGCAGGACAAGTCCTTTCTAGCAGCTCCTGCCCAGATGTGGCAACAGTATTCCATCCTTGGACGTACCTGGCTCTTATATAGATAGAGAATAGCATCAGCAGTGAGATATCTACTGGATCGATAGAAAGATCCCACCATTTTTCCAGCGGCCTTGGCAACAGATTTGATATACGTGTTCCATTTAAGATCAGGAGTAATGGTCAAGCCCAGAAGCTTGTCAAAACTTGAGGCCTCCTGAAGACGAGAGCCATTCATTTCAATTGATGACAAATGTGGATTAGAATGTTGATGATGTAAAGAGAGAAGCTTAGATTTAGATATCCATGACAAATAACACCCTACCTGAGAATTCTTCCTTAAAACTCCTCATCCTAACATTTACAGGCAATATGAACTGGAACAAACACATTGAGGACATTGCAAAGGCTGCTGCAAAGAAGCTGGGTTCCCTCTATCATGTTAGAAGATTACTCACACCTGAGAGTATATTGTACCTCTACAAAACCACAATTCACCTGGCCTGGTGCATCTACCACTAGCCCCTCCCTCTTGGATAAGGGTAAAAAAAAGAAGAAAAAAAAGAAAAAGCATCTCCAATCTAATTTTGTCAACTAGGCGCCAACCCTTGCCTCATCGCCACAATGTTGCATCCCTGCACCTGTTTTACAAATATTTTAATGGAATATGCTCTGATGAACTCATTGCACTAGTGCCCCTTTAATGTACATATTCCTAGCAAACCCACTTAGCAACAAAATCTCACCCCTTCACTGTTGAGGACCCTAAATGCCAGAAAGCTTTCTACTCTAATAGCTTCTTCCCTTGAATAGCTGGACTTTGGAATTCCCTTTCTGCTACCGACTTCCTTGACTGCATTGATATGCAGAAGTTCAAATGTAAATTTAACCAACATCTTGTTAATCTTTCTTAGGCATGGTCCTAAATAGAAGACCCTTACGTCCAAGTAGTGATATGCCTTGTTTGGCGTTAAAATGAGCAAAAACAAAAAAAATTCCGGATCTAACCAATAAAACATAATTTAGGTAAATTTTTATTTGATTAACCAAAATCTTCATCTAGGGTGATACAATGATTTCAACACCTCTATTTTACATAGAATAATTTGACTTTGGCTTCAAAAAACACTTTCGTTTCCAGCATCAAATCACTGGAGCAAATCTCTTTCCCGGTCTGCAAACAGCCAGTAGTCACTAGGTACAAGATCAGGTGAATAGTATGTATGGAATCAATTTGCGGTGCAGTTTGTGTAGTTTTTCTAATGTCGCAATCAACTTGTGACATGATGCATTACTTTAGTGAAAGAGCATTTTTTTTTCTTATTTCTGAACGTTATTTGGCAATTTCTTCTTTTAAATGCACCAATAATGATATATATGCTACTAACTGGGCATCTGGCATTGCCCAGTCATAAAATACACTTAAATATGATATTTTAATTTATGCAGATTTCGTATTTATTATTATAAAGTCAATTCTTTCTCAATTATTATGTATTATATTGTACCCATAGCTTTTTCTACACAACAATCACAAAACAACGATAATGTTCATTATCTAACAGTTTACTTTTTTAATAATAATAGTTGATGTTGCTCCAGCATAACATAACACTCTTCTCTGCAACCTCTTTCCCATAGAAGAGACGTTGCAAACCTGTTTCTGCCTAATCGTTATTTTCATGGCAAATGTTTGACTGAGCTCTAAGCTATGGTCCCCCGCCCCTTGCCAATCTTTCACAAAGAAAACACTACCAATAAATTTCCTCATTTTCTTTCAGTGCCTGAACCTAAACATGGATTCCATCAATAAAGCTGCCCGTCTGTGAAAATCTGTTCCACTGATCTGCTTTTCAGCTAACTACAATATCATCGTTTTCAAGTTCAACCTAAACAAGTTCTTATTGAATTGTCCTTGTAAATAATCTGATTATACCAAATTTCCATCATAAACGATTACTACACTACCGTTCCAATGACTGCAATACACACATTAATCCTTATCTTTGCTCGAGTGGCCTTGATGTGCGGTAACCCCTTTGTAAAAAAATTTAAAAATAACCAGCAGAGGATTACCGTTGTTAACCAAAAGAAAAGAAATCAGTGCTTATTAAGAATTAAACCTATTTTTAAAAATTGCAAAAAATATTTTATGATGTATGTGCCCATCACAGAACAAAAATGTTACATTCCAAAAGTCATATAAATTTATCAAGTTGTTTGTTTTCATAAAGAAAATAATTTTTTTAATGATTTTTAATGATTTTAAGATAAAATTATTGCCATTAGAAGACTGGGTAGTTTGAATTGTCTCTCCCTATTTTTAAAGCATGGAAGATCAAAACATAATATTTCACTTCGTCATAAAATTTTATTTTTACAGTTAAAGAAATAAAAAAACTACTTAATCAATTTATGTGATTTTTTGAAATATGACATCTTAGTTTCATAATCATAAAGGTTTTCAAAGATTTTTCTGTCTTTTTGTTTTGAAAATAGATTAAATTCTAATTAAGCACTGAGAAAAGATAGGAGAATGATATGATAGATGTGTAATACGAGTCTTAAAGGCAGTCTTAGCGCTGATGAGCCCGGAAAAAGATACAATTTGAAAAGTACTGCATGTAGAACAGAAGACTTCAATGGTATGGTCACATTGAATGATGAGTTTTTAGGTTAGTAGATGTAGAATTATTATGGTAACTGGGTCAACCTGAGATGAAAATATGAGGGAAGTGCTAAGCATGAACTTGAAAAAGAAATAAAAACTTGGAACAAAAAAAGTTAATTTGGAAGTCAATTTCAAAATGTCATCTAACACATCATCATCATGTAAGACAAACGTTAAACGGAATATTATATTAAAATCATGATGACAATTTAATATTAATTTTCATTTTCAACACTAATTCTGTAAAAATCCATATCATATATCAACTTCTTGTCGATAAACTCATATATCAACTTCTTGTCGATAAACTTAAATGTGTTAAATAACTTATTTAAATTTCACTTTACATAAAGTGAACCATTGAAAATGGACTTTGTGGCTTAGTGGGGGATGCCCTTTTCTCTACCCTGCAACCTCTCTCCCACAGAAGAGACATTGCGAGCCTGTCCTTGTTTTATCGTTATTTCCATGGCAGATGCTCGTCTGAACTCCAATCTCTGGTCCCCCCTCGCCAATCTTTCACGAAAAACACCCGTCTAGCTGAATCCACTGTGAAAAATTTCCCCCACTCTATATCTGTGCCTAAATCAAAACGCGGATTCCATGAACAAAGCTTCTTTCTTAGAACTGCACGCCTGTGGAACTCTGTTCCGTCTGCCTGCTTCCCTCCGGACTACAACTTGGTTGTCTTCAAGTCCAATGTTAACAAATTCCTAATGAACCGCCCCCTTAAGTAAACATTTCAGCAAATCTCCTCACTAACGTAATGTACTTGCAATAACCCTTATCCCTGAGTGGCTTCCGGGCCTTGATAAGTGGTGATCAATGTGTAAAAAAAAAAAAAAAAAAAAAAATGGACTTTTTTCCGTAAATGACACACCCTGCATTATCTCCCTTCTTCTAAAGCAGTGCACATATTTAGCCTGGAGATCTCTTCAGATTTGCAATCAGCATAAAAATACTCCTTTAAACACTTGAAATTTTCTGATATGAATAAAAAGTCCACCATCTCAAAAACTAAGCCTTTTTTAGCCTCTGGCCCATAGCCTAACAGCAGAGAATTTATTTTTAAATAAATTTTAAAATAATTAAAACGAAGTAAAGAAAGAGTTGTCGCCTCTTGCAATTACTACTTAACCCTTGTAAACGAAGATCAACAACTACCGGTAGATTATGAGCAAAATCTAATTAAAGAAAATTAGCTATTTTTGGCAATTTGGAGAAGATTTTCAGTCCTTTAGGGCTCAAATAATCGTTTTATTTGAGAGCAAAAGTAACTGAATCAGGTCAACAACTATTAATCACAATCTTTTGTAGATTTTCTTAACATGTAATCAATTAAATATCATTACAAAAAATGCTGTTTTACAAGTTGTCACTGTGTAGAGGGAGACAACTCATTTACTAAGAAATTCGTTCATTTTTTCATCCTCATTATTTAGGACAAATCTCTTAGCAAACGAGAGTTGTCTCCCTCTGCAAAGTGACAAATTGCAAAACAGCGCCCAAAAAATTGCCTGTTTTTCAACAGGGGAGGAGGAAATTTCAGTAATCAGAGACGAGGAGTAAAATCACTAATCACAACTTTTGTTCTATTCAAGATAAAATTAATGAAGCATGTTGTGGTACGTTTAGCAATGTAGCTTTCTAGAAAAATATGATCCAGTTAATTTTCTGTGCTCATAATTAAATAATTTTAAGCAAAAAAAAAAAAAAAATTCTAGATTATAAAGAATAGGATGTTATCAAAACACAAGTTATTAGTGACAGATAAGAGATAATTTACTGAAATCACTAAAAAACACATCGAAGCACAAAAATTAGGAACTCGTGACTTCTGGAAAATCTACAACAGTGTAGTAAATAATAGGCAATCAACAATTCCCCCACTAACCAACAGATGCTGCACTTCAATTTTTTGTTCTCTGTCAGTGGAGGAGAAATCCTTTACGACTGAGACAATTTTTATTTTTGTTCCTTTTCTCCACGTTAAAAAACGACCCTGGTGTCTAACTCTCTCCCGTGGGGAGGCATTGTAAATAGGAACAATCACAAGGTCGTTTGCTCAGCAACCGACAAGGCTAATATGCTTGTCAGCCAGTTTGCCTCCAACTCCACACTGGACCCTTCCAACCACCCCCTGCCTGACTTTCCTTTGCGGACAGACGCCATGCTAGATGATCTAAAAATCACCCCTGCTCAGGTGCATGCTATCATAAAAAACCTTGACACCTCAAAAGCATGTGGACCTAATCTCATCCCAGCTGTGCTATTAAAAAAGTGCTCAGCCGAAGTAGCTCCAGTTCTCTCCAAACTCTACAACAAATGCCTTAATGAATCATGCTTTCAGGGCTGTTGGAAAACTGCTTCTGTGGTACCAGTATTCAAGAATTCTGGCGAAAGAACTGACCCATCAAATTATTGCCCCATTAGCCTCCTCCCACTTTTTGCCAAAATATTTGAGACCATAATTAACCATGCTCTAGTCCATCACCTTACAGATGCTAAACTTATGACTGACAAACAATATGGATTTAGACAAGCCCGTTCCACAGCAGACATCCTCACTAATCTCTGAATGTATATACCATTCACTGGACAAAGCGAGGGAGGGCAGAGCGGTAGCTCTAGATATATCTAAGGCTTTTGACAGGGTATGGCATGAGGGTCTCCTCAGGAAAATTAAATCATACGGTATCACTGGTAGAATACTTAACATAATTAAATCCTTCTTAGATAAGAGAAAAATTCAGATTGTCCTCGATGGTCGTACATCTAAACAATATGATATAAATGCGGGAGTGCCTCAGGTGTCTATTCTTGGACCTCTATTGTTCCTAATATTTATTAATGACCTCCCCGACAAAACTGCCTCTGAGATGGGTATATATGCTGATGACACCACACTCTATAACAGGCATGACAGGAAAACAAATGAACACATAACTAAAAAAAATGGCAAAAACACTAGAGGATGACCTTCAATCTGTAGTGGAATGGGGACAAAAATGGATGGTCACATTCAATGCTGCCAAGACTAAACTGGTTTCCTTCAATAATTACAAGAAACCTTCTCTGCCACCAATAGCAATAGCCAGTGACTCCCTATCTGAGAGTACATCTTTCAAACTGCTTGGCCTAACGTTCACAGGAAACATGAGTTGGAACAATTACATTGAAAACATTGCCAGGGCCGCTGCGAAGAAGGTAGGCTCTCTCTGCCGTGCTAGAAAACTACTGACACCTGAAAGTATCCTGTACCTCTATAAGGCCACCATTCGCCCATGTATGGAGTATAGCTGTCACATTTGGGTTGATGCATCTGCTGCTAGTCTCTCGCTCCTAGACAAGGTTCAAAAGAGAGTCGCCAATCTGATAGGCCCTGAACTGGCATCTAAGCTTCAGCCTCTGTCCCATCAATGAAACGTTGCATCCCTCTGCCTGTTCTACAAGTATTTTAATGGTGAATGCTTTGACGAACTGCAGACACTTGTGCCCCCATGACATAGACACCCTCGACAAACCTGACAGGCAGCTAAATTCCATCCCCATGCAGTAGAGATCCCTAGATGTAAAAGATCTTTCTACTCCAGTCGTTTTTCCCCAGAACCACTAGACTCTGGAATTCCATTCCAGGTCCCTGCTTCCCCAACTGTACTGACATGCAGAAGTTCAAGTGTAACGTGAACCGACATCTTGCTGCCCAAATCCCTACATAGTGCCCCAGTAGTTGCTGCCCCTGATAGTAACCCCCTACATCAAAGTAGAAATGTGCCTTGTTTGGGGTGAAAATGTAATTAAAAAAAAATTAAAAAATGAAGCGAAGAAAAAAAAAATTTTGTATAAAAATGATTTCATTCATTCAATAAAAAAAAATTATGACATTATTTGTTTTCTAAAAACTTCAAATTAACCTTGAGAAACAATATTTTCAAAGATGTAACCAAGTTCCTTTCTATTCAAAATTAGTAATAACTATGCGAACACATTGATTTCACACTTGACAACAACCATCAATAACTATACTTTTCTTTATCAATGAGTGGCCAACCTCTCAAGGATTAATGCCAACAGTAAAATGAAGATAAAAACATAAAAAGTCTCCTTTTAAAAATGTGTCTTATACTGAAAGTTTAAAAAAAATTATTTTATTCATTTAATAAAATAATTATATAACATTATTTGTTTTCTAAAATTTCCAAATGTTTCCAAAGATGTGATTAATTTCTTCTATGCATAATATCATTTGAATTGACAGCATAAATGTACAAAGTACTTTTTTTTCAATTTCTGGGCAGTTTGACCAAGACTAATGCTATTATTTCCGACTAATTTTTTCTCTAAATAAAATTTACTGATGCTGATCCTAAACTTCTAAAAAAAACGGAACTTACCTGTTCCAATCAGATGACTTGGCCGTAGATCTTGTGGATTTACAAATCCAGCACGATGCTGCATTTCTGAACGGTAAAGGTATTCCATTGGCATATCCATACGCGAGAAAATGATAGGAGGCAAAAACAATGGAACATCATTCTGAAGCCAATCCTTTATGTCGCCTGGATTCCTGACAATTAATTTTTCAAAGATGCTCATGTATTCCTTGTCTTGGCTGCCAGGACTTGAAGGTTTTGCAACCATTGGTAAATACTGAAAGTCCACCATTCCTAACAAAATATAAAAAATAATATATGGTAGAGGGAAACATAAATGCTTTATTAAAAGTTAATCGATTATTAAAAATTTTTATTCAATAAAGTTCATTTCAGGAATCATGGACTTACCAATTTGTGGCAGTTATGGCCCCAGAATCATGATGTGTACTTCTATAACATACTTTTGCGAATATACTTTTTATTAACTATAGCATTGTGTTTGTCTTGATTATTAATGGCCTGCAAACGCTACAACACTAGCGAGGAGGGATTCAAGACTACATTGTCACAAAATTGGTAGTAAGGATTCACAAACTACACTTTATGTCACCTAAATAGCATATGGTATAGAGAAACAATTCTTTTTTATCATTATTAAAAATTAATTGCTTATTAAAATAAATTTTCTATAATATAAAATATATACACAATTATTCGCGAGGAACTGAAGATGCAGAAAATTTGTTTGTTAAAAATGAACAACTGAACGATTGTATATAAGTGTATATCATATTTTTGTATATTGAACTTGAATTAACCAAATAGAATAGAGATATCTGAGTCTGTCTTTTGCATGCATGAAAATCTATTCACTTCCAGCATGACACAGCATATCAACCCGAAAGTGAAATTGACACTGAACAATGAGATCCTGCTGCGCCGAGAGGACTTATGGAGAATTCCCCGTGAAGAACGATCACAACGCATATGTGACAAAGGGATCCCAATTAAGGGATCTCTGAGGGTTCACATCTGTTGCAGGTGACCTGGAAAGGTTACATTTGGTGACCTATGACCAGGACCTTTCACACTCCCACACTGACATCAAACTGGGCATTTATTGTCTCTATAGACACATGACCGTCCTTATTTATTAAATTCTTTATTTGGCCAATCAATTCTAGTGTTCGGACTTCCTTACTCGTCTCACACCTCTCATCATTCATCACAAACTCCCTGCCTTCCTTGAATCTCTTATGCCACTCAAAAACTGATGCTCGGTTCATGCATTGATTGAGCATGATAAAAGGTTTGTTCAAGTATGTCCAAGGATGGAATACTGTTGCCATATCTGGGCAGGAGCTGCTAAAAACAGCCTATCCTGCCTTGACAGAGTACAAAATAGACTTCGTGGCTTAGTGGGGGATGCCCTTTTCTCTACCCTGCAACCTCTCTCCCACAGAAGAGACGTTGCGAGCCTATCCTTTTTTTATCGTTATTTCCATGGCAGGTGCTCGTCTGAACTCCAATCTCTGGTCCCCCCTCGCCAATCTTTCACGAAAAACACCCGTCTAGCTGAATCCACTGTGAAAAATTTCCCCCACTCTATATCTGTGCCTAAATCAAAACGTGGATTCCATGAACAAAGCTTCTTTCTTAGAACTGCACGTCTGTGGAACTCTGTTCCGTCTGCCTGCTTCCCACCAAACTACAACTTGGATGTCTTCAAGTCCAATGTTAACAAATTCCTAATGAACCGCCCCCTTAAGTAAAAAAAAAAAAAAAAAAGACAAAACCAGACCTGACACTTGCAAGCAAACAACTTTAAAATGACTTGTTTTTGCTTAAAATCCATTTGGTTATGATCAAGATGTCTATGCAAAGATCCATGTATTGTTGAAAGTGCAGAATAGTTAACAATTGATCATTTAACCTTTACATTACCATTTTTATGAGGTTTTGCAATTTTAAAGTTTACATTTTCTTTATTTACATCATTTATTTATTGATATCATATTCCACTTCTTTCGCTGTTTCCCCGATTCACTTTTTCTCAATACTTTTCATCTCATTAGCCTTACCTTCCCACCATCTAAAACAATGTGTAAAAAAACAAAACAAGTTTTCTTTTTATTTAAGATCCATGTTAGCAATATCATTGGGTGAAAACCTACAAAGTTAGGCAAATTGGACATGGTGAAGAAAAAAGAAGTGGTTGTAAAATATCAAAAGCAACAGTTCTGCTGGGTCAGAGATAAGATTCACAGGCAACAAGTGTGTCAGTGCAATGGTATCCTAGAAATCAGACAACCACTTGGAAGATCAGAAGCGATCACTTGGAAAACTGGAAGTATTAAACAAAAGATTTTATCAAAAATGGTGAACCAAGAAAGTGTTGATTATATTGTAGCATTTGGGTGGTTTGTTCAATTCATTTATTTAAACATTTTAATGGAAGTGTTTTAGGTGTTTAATGCAAGTAAAACATGAGAATGTATAGAACAGCTATCGGCTATAATACAAAGAATTACAGATCATACTGGCAATATTGTTGCGTGAATAAAGGGAGATAATTCTCAAATGAAGCACGGTGAAGTATGTGAGTGTGCAAAAGAAGATGTTGCTCAATGGCTACAAAAATTAATCTTTTATTCTTCCTGATAATTGATGACATTCAACATTTCTATGTCAAATGTTTACAATACTGGGATGTTTATGCACAGAAGATCCGATAATATAATAAAGTATATGACTTTTATGACATGAAAAAAACTGGAATATTAAGATTTTCATCATTCCAGTAATTATAGAAGCAATCACTCATGAAAAAGAATTTCAAAACCTATTTGGCAAATATCCCCAGTAAACCAAGTGCAAGAAAAATACAAATAATTGCTGTTAAAGGTACGGTTAGAATCTAAAAAATATTTCCAATCAATGTTTGAAATTAAAGTTTGCCTTTGAACTGCTGAATACGATTAAATCTTTGTGCAAAAAAAAACAAAAAAAGCTTTTCTTCAGTTTGCAATGTTCTTGACACACGCAAAAATGACAGTCGTTTTTCTTTTCTTGTTTTGACATTCGTAGAAAATCCGTATTCCTTTCTTCCCACTCACATGTAAATTAACCATAAATTCAAACAACTCCGAGTCAAAAAAAAGAAAATGTGGGACAGATAGACTAACAGAAATATTTTGATACTTGTACAGATTTAGAATCGGGCATATCTAAGCGTCCGCACTGCTTTGTCTGGAAAATGGATGGTCACGTTCAATACCACCAAGACTAAACTAGTTTCATTCAATAATTACAAGAAACCTTCTCTATCACCTATAGCAATGGCCAACGACTCTTTATCTGAGAGTACATCTTTCCAGCTCCTTGGTCTAACGTTCACAGGAAATATGAGTTGGAACAATTACATTGAGGGCATTGCCAGGGCCGCTGCAAGAAAGGTGGGTTCTCTACCGTGCTAGAAAACTACTAACACCTGAAAGTATCCTGTACCTCTATAAGGCCACCATTCGCCCATGTATGGAGTATTGCTGTAATATTTGGGCTGGTGCATCGGCTACTAGTCTCTTGCTCCTTGACAAGGTTCAAAAGAAAGTCGCCAATCTGATAGGCCCTGAACTGGCATCTAAGCTTCAGCCTCTGTCCCATCAACGAAATGTTGCATCCCTCTGCCTGTTCTACAAGTATTTTAATGGTGAATGCTCTGATGAACTGCAAGCACTTGTGCCCCCATGACGTGAACACCCTTGACAGACCCGACAGGCTGCAAAATCCCACCCCCACACTGTAGAGATCCCTAGATGTAAAAGATCTTTCTACTCCAGTAGTTTCTTCCCCAGAACTGCTAGACTTTGGAATTTCATTCCAGGTCCTTGCTTCCCCAACAGTACTAACGTGCAGAAGTTCAAGTGCAACGTGAACCAACATCTTGCTGCCCAAATCCCTACATAGCACCCCAGTAGTTGTTGTCCCTGATAGTAAGCCCCCTACACCAAAGTGGCAATGTGCCTTGTTTGGGGTGAAAATGTAATAAAAAAAAAAAAAAAAAAAAAAAAATTAAAAAAACACATGACGTCAACTGTTTGGGTTTGCCTGTAATCTGACATAAGATGCTGATTAGCCTATCACAATGTGCAGCAATGAACGAGCAGACAACTTTTGGATAATTATTGAAAGAGAAAAAAAACAAAAAGCAATAAAAACAGATGTTACATGAAAACTAACAGCATTATGAATTTATCAATGTTAGACAAACAACAACAGATGCCCGAATAAGTAGCTTTTTTTTTTTTTTTTTTTGTCAAAAGAAGAAATTAATCTGATTCCCAAAAAATTGCATATTATATGTGGCGTTAGATGCATCATTGCAAAGAGATGCTCCATAAGCAACAAATGTGGCTGGAGGTGTACAAGCATATTCTTACAATTTTCTTTGACACAAAAAGAAAAAATAGTTTTAATCATTGAACATTTTTAAAACCGTCTCTTACAATTTTCTATGAACAAACCAAAAAAAATACTTGAAAATAAAATTGCTATTTCTTTCTTAATCTTTTTAAAAAACCTTTGAAAGATCCAAAGAAAAAATATATAATTTGTTTTGGAAAAAAAAAACAAAAAAATACAAAACAAACATTATCTATCAAAAATGAAAACAAAAAATACAAAAAAAAAGATTACAGTAAATTCCATCCTCCTCTTACATAATGAAATAGGTTTGTGATGAAATAATAAATGAATAATAAAACAAAATTATGGAAGGTCATTGTTTTTTTTTGTTTTTTTTAATTTTTAATTTCTACGATTTTCATTTATTTCACTATTTTTCTATTTTTTAAAGAGTTGAGGAAATCGTATATAGTGGTTGTAGCTAATCAAGTGTTTTTTGTGAAAGTTTGACAGGGAGGGACCATAGATTGGAGCTCAGTCAAGCACTTACCCTGAAAATAATGATAGAGCAGAGAAAGGCTCACAACGTTACTTCTGTGGGAAAGAGTTGCAAGAGGAAGAGAAACCGGTTTTGAACTCTGTCAAGGCTGGATAGGGTGCACCAAGCAACTCCTTCCCAAATGTAGCAACAGTACTCCATTTTAGGATATACCTGGCAGATAGAGGATTGCATCAGAAGTGAGATACCTACTGGACCGGTAGAATGATCCAACCATTTTTCCAGCGATCTTGGCAACAGATTTGATGTATGTGTTCAATTTCAGATTAGGAGTGACGGTCAGTTCCAGAAGCTTGTGAAGACATGGAGCTTCCTCAAGATGAGAGTCATTCATTTCAATTGTTTCGTATCGTTAAGATTTAATCATCAGCGACGCATGGCATAATCTGGCAGTGGACAGCATGTTATGGGCAAAGTTGGACAGGCACTTAGATAAGTTTAGTCCAAAATCAGCACAAGTACCAAATATAATATAGATAATGCACTTAAAAAATGCCAGAGAGTAAATCAATCAATATAAAAAAAATCAATAGTAAAATCAATCAATATAAAAGTCAATAGCAAATCAATCAATATCAAAAATGCCAGTGAGTAAATCAATCAATAAAAAAAAATCAATAGTAAATCAATCAATATAAATAAATCAAAGAATAAATCAATCAATATAAAAAATCTATCATAAATTTCTGTGCAACTCTCACCTTGAAATCTGTATGTGACTTTGACGGTTCCAATAATTTCAACTTTGTGTTCATATTCAATGGTGCCGTCTGCTCTTTTCCTTTTTCGTTTTTTGAACCTCAGCAATAAATTATTGGTGGCGCTACTGTCACCATAGGAACTCTTGCAATACGGGTCTTCAGGTCTCCATCGAAGTTCCAATCTTTGATTGGAATCAGAATATCTCTACAAGACAAAAAAAAAAGAACAAAATTTCAACATTAATTATTATTATCAGGACCATGTGTGTTATAATATCATGATCTTTTATATTGCAAGAGTACATGATTTAGTTCAATATGTAAACACGATTATTTCTGACTCCTTCTGACTTTTAAGGAGTTATAAAAAATTTTTAAAAACACATCAAAAATAGAATCCCAAACATGAAAATTAATTTTTTAATACTCAAAAATTGTTTGGATTATTTGGAATTTCCTCTCGAGTGATATTTTCACAACGTTTTGGCCGATGTAATCTCCAACCTTTCTCCATATGTATCTTATAAAAATATTATATCAGCCGAAATGTTGTGAAAATATCACTCAAGATGAGAACAGTAGTCCAAATAATACAAGTTATCAATTCTCATTTTTTAAAAATTCAGAAACATAATATCAAAAACTGTTTCTTTTTGCAAGGAGTTGAGGAGGGGGCAATAATTTTTGAAAGATTTGGTTTTAGTAATTAGTTGTTTTGTCTGTAATGATTGCATTTATTCCTGATCACTAATCATTTTTCTTCTGTTGTATAGTGATCCTATAGAGAAAACCTACCCTCATATTTTTCATGTAAATTACTAGTGCTACTTGAAACTCTTCGAGAGAAGAGGATCAAAACCTTTGCATTTGGTTTTAATACCCTTACTAATGACCTTAACTTAGGATAGACATATTTCACTTTATGGAGAAATTGTTTCATGGTCAGAGTTATTCCCCTTGAGCTTCAATTCTCAAATATTATGATTACAAGATATTGGGTTAACAACCATCATAAGAACAAATGATTGCAAATTCAGATCAGAATTTTGTAATTTACTTTCTGGACGTAGAACAGACAGGATTTGCTTTGGTCTCATCCTTTAACAAAAATGATGCCATGGAGGAAATGTCAGTTTTTATAGTGTATTTAACACATTCATTCTTTGTCTTATGAATAACTAGTGCATTTTATTTGTATGTGAACAATGTTTGAGAATGATATGATGGAAGTGCAATGCAAGTCTTAAAACAGATCAGATCTAATGAGTTCCAGGATAAGATTAAATCTGAACTGTATGGGGAGATATGTGCAAAACAGGGGTCTTTGATGGTATGGCCATGTTGAAAGAATGGATGAAAGTTTGTGGGTTAGTAGATGCAGAATAGTTGAGGTAGCAAGATCAACCCACACAGGAAGGCCAAGGAAAATATAGGAGGACTTAAGAGAAAGAGGGATAAATAAAGACCTGGCCAGAGACAGGTTAGTTTGCAAGTCAATTTCTAAAAGCTAACACATGCCAGCATATAAGATAGATATTACACACATAGCTACCAGGTTAAAGGCAGCTGTCCAACATTTTGTAAGTTGTTGCCTCTGATAGCATCTACAACTCTTAGTCTCTACATCTGAGCCCGGAGCATCATGTTACATTTTTTTTTTTTTTTTATTCAATTTTCACCCCAAACAAGGCACAGTGCCACTTTGAAGCAGGGGGCTACTATTAGGGAATTAATTAGCGGGGTCATTATGAAGGGAGAAGAGTAGAAAGATGTTTGTTAACATTACACTTGAACTTTTGCATATCATTGCATTTGGGAAAGCAGAATCCCGGAAGGGAGTTCCAAAGACCCGCAGTTCTGGGGAAGAAACTATTGGGAGTAAAAGGCTTTCTTGCACTTAGGGATCGCCACTGTAAAGGGATGAGACTTAGTAGCTTGTCGGGTTTGTCGGGGGTAGTTACGTCGGGGAGGTACAAGTGTTTGCAGTTCGTCAGAGCATTCACCATTAAAGTATTTGTAGAACAGGCAGAGGGATGCAACATCTCGTCGATGGGACAGAGGTTGAAGCCTAGATGACAGATATGGCAATGAATGCTGGTTCGTCAACCTCTTTCTCTCTCTCTTGTTCGTCTGCAATGACTGATCTATGATCAGAACTATTTTGAATATGAAATTCAACCAAACCCAACACATCAGGTCGAAGAATTTCTTTTTTACTGTTTTTTCACCCCAAAGCACAGAGCCACTTTGTCATGAAGGGCTACTATTTGGGACCAGATTTGTAAGGATACTATTTAGGGAGTTGGGCAGCGAGATGTCTGTTTACATTACACTTGAATTTCTGCATGTCACTACAGTCAGGGAAGCAGAAACCCGGGAGGGAATTCCAAAGTGCAGTAGTCCGAGGGACAAAAGTTATTTGAGTAAAAGGCTTTACAGCATCTATGGATTTCTACAGCGTAAGGGTGGGATTTTGCTGCTTGCTGAGTTTGTCAAAGGTATTGTCATCGAGGGGGTACAAGTACTTTGAGTTAGAGCGTTCCCCATTGAAATACTTGTAAAACAGGGAAAGGATGCCACGTTTTAGCGATGGAACAGAGGTTGGAGTTTAGTTGATAGTGCAGAACTTATTAGGTTAGCAAATCTTTTTTTGAACTCTGCCTAAGAGCGAGAGACTAGTGACAGATACACCAGCCCAGATGTGGCAACAATACTCCATGCAGAGGTGAACAGTAACCTTGTAGAGATACAGAATACGCTCAGGTGTGAGTAATCTTTTAGCATGGTAGAGAGAGCCCACTTTCTTGCAGCAGCCTTGGCAATTGCCTCAATGTATTTGTTCCAATTCATGTTCTCTGTGAATGTTAGCCCTAGGAGCTTGAGGGAAGTACTTTCAGGCAGTTTATCATTAGCCACGTCAATCAGTGGTTAAGAAGGTTTCTTGTAATTATTAAAGGAAATAAGCTTAGTCTTGGCAGTATTGCATGTTACCAACAAGTTACGGCCCCATTCCACTATATACTAGAGGTCTTCCTCTAGAGTTTTAGTCATTTCCTTAGGTATGTGTTTATTCATTTTACCCTCATGTTTGTTATAGAGTGTGGTGTCATCAGCAAATATCCCTATTTCAAAAACAATTTATCAGGGAGCTTGTTGATGAATATCAGGAATGCTAAAGCACTACATTTGCCCAACATGGAGATTATCTTAAGAATGAATTGATTATGCTGGTATGATCATGTGAGAATGGATAATCTGTTGTAGAAGCATTTCATCTTGGGTATTGTTCTATGTTCTTTATGTTTCGACTGATGGAACCTCTCATCTTTTTCACATACATTGTGTCAAACTCGAGAATCTATACAGAATTTCGAGCTAAACTTTTTGTTTAATTCACAGGAGTAGACATTTCTTGTTCCATCAGTCATGACTGGGTAACATTTTGTCTCCTTAGTATTACCTTCAGTGCATATTGAACTTTAACCCCCGCCTTAGAAAACTCACTTAGACCTCATTACTAATCAACAATTTATTGTTGCCTTAAATAAATTCCATATACATTTTTGACGTGACGTATATTATGAATGTAGGTTACAGCGGTAGAAACGTAATGAGAATAATATCCAAGGTGAAATCAGTAGTCTGAATAATTCAAATTCATTTTATATGTGTTTTTTCTTTTTCTTTTTTCCAGGGGGGGGGGGATGGGCCGCCGGTTATCATGGCTCAAAGGCCATTCGAGGACAAGAGTTCATGAGTGCCAGATGGTCAGTGAGAAAACACAGTCATGATCAGTAATGGTGGAACTTGGGTAGGGTTTGATTATTTAAGTGGACGGTTTAACAAGAACGTTTACATTAGACTTAAAAACGATCATGTTTTAGTTAGCTAAGAAGCAGTCTCGCAGTATTGTTTCACAATCAGGTAGTTCTAGGAAAGAAACTTTGCTCATGGAATTTTCGTTTAATTTTAGACATAGATAAAGAGTAAAGGAAATTGTTGATAGTAATTAGACGAGTGTCTGTTGCAAATGTTTACGGGGAGGGGGCATAGAAGCTTGATCGAGCACTTGCCATGAAAATAACGATAATTCAACGGATAACCTTTACGGAGATGGTCCCAACGTCCGCCTCGTTCTGAGCTCGAGGAGAGGCCGTCTGACGTAGGCGGTGTCGAGGCAGAAAATTACCCCTTCAATAAAGTGCCCAGTTGTTAACTTAAGGAGAAAAAAACCTGTTCCAATAATTAGAATTTTTATTTCTTTTATTTTAAACAATTCAAATAATTAGAATTTTAAAAAATAAACAGTTCAAATAATTAGAATTTTACAAAATAAACAGTTCAAATTTTTGATAATTCAACAGTTCAAATAATTAGAATTTAAAAACAAAAAAAAAACAGTCCACATGATTAGAATAGTTCCACGTAGTTAGTTAACCCTGTAAAAGGGTTTGTATTACTGTACACATAGGTTCCAAAAAGTTGTCAAAAAACAAATATATAACAAATAAATGTTATCAAAGGCAAGATAAGTTACTTTTCTACCAAACTGGATATATGTTTGTGTTTTTTATTCAATGTAACATGTTTATTCAGCTCGAAAAACATGCAGTGTTTACCGATGTATTCGAAAATTCAAAATGGTGGCCGACTCTCTCTTTAACACGGTAAGTTTAGGAAAAGGTGTTATAAATAATAAACTAGACAAAATGCTATTAAAAAACCACCGAATATATGTCAAGTTATGTCACGGTAACATATAATGAACGAATTTCTAACAGTATTTTCTCTAGTTTATTATTTATAACACCTTTTCCCAAACTTACTGTATTAAAGAGAGAGTCGGCCGCCATTTTGAATTTTCCAATACATCGGTAAAGACAGTATGTTTTTCGAGCTGAATAAACATGTTAAATTGAATAAAAACACGAAAATTATATCTAGTTTGGTAGAAAAATAACTTATCTTGCCTTTGATAACATTTATTCGTTATATATTTGTTTTTTGACAACTTTTTTGAATCTATGTGTACACCCATATATATATATATATATATATATATATATATATATATATATTAGTGCACTTATTGATCCGCGCAATTTTTTAAATATTATTTTCAAGTTTAATTAAAGCTTTAAGATATATTTTTATTAAATTGTAAGGTTAAAGTACAGAATAGGTACAAAACAGTAAAACACCTTCCTCCTTCCCATGTTTCTAATAATAAGATTATTATTTCAGCACGGATCAATAAGTGCTCTAGTACTGAATAAAGAAATAACTTGTTTATTGTTACCGTGTTGATATCATCCAATCCGCCTAAAGTGTCCAAAGCTTTTGACAAATTATTAACGATGCCGGGGTAGGAAATACAGACCATTTTGCGATCAAGTTTACTCGTATCAATCGGGACAGAATCTCTGGGAAGATCTTCCGGCTTTCGAACCCATAAAGAGGAAGGTAAAATAACTTCCCGATCCATAGCAGCCTTTTCTCAGACTTTAATAAATAAAGAAAATACCAAACTTTCCTGCTAATTATTAAAAATATGATAATTTTTTTTCTTTCAAATGAAAAGCACCGCCATGATGGATAATCCTATTCGTGTTCGAAAATAAGCAGAGAATCGTATTCTCTTAGTTCCGAACTTGAATTCTCAATTATCAAGATCGACGGAATATTTTATTTGACTATGAGTCTATAAATACTTTTAATGTTTTTTTTTCCCACAAATTTTAATTATCTATAAGTAAAAAGTAAATTAAAGACAAAATATAAATCAATTATTTTAAAAATAGTTGATAAAATATATATATGCGAAACTGCTTCTTTATAAACAAAACGTTCGTTTTTCTATTCTGGGGGAAAATAATCGAATATTCAGATAGAATATATCAGTGATATATAACTACAGAAGTTATATTTTGTTTTGTTTCGTTTTTGAAAATAAATTAATTGCAACATTTAAATACTTCAATAAATATATAAAATTAGGTGATTGTAATAATTAGATTTTACGTGTTTGATAATTTTAATGATATTTGCTTTGAAACTTGTTTTTATTTTTAGATTAATTAATTTTTTCTGTGATATATTGGTCAAACTTCTTCCAACCAAAGTTCTGTAATTTTGTTATTGTTGTTTTCACCATTATGGCAGGAGAACATGTTGGCCAGCGAATCCAAACGGAAAATAATCAGTCCGAAGATGCTAAGAGGAAGTACGGTTTGATTTTATTAAGTTTTATCTCTTTACTATTTAAATAAATACATGCTTACGATAGGGCTAGTTTGTTTTTATTATTATTATTTACGATAAAATCACATTTCTGTAAGCCCCAAATTGTATATAATTACTTGTTAAATTTTTAGCAGAGGTGTAAGATGTGCAGTTTTCTATGTAAATTTAACGTAAAATGGTCTCTTACACTTGATTTTTCTCTGGGTCTTTTGTAAAAGAAAATCTCCATTAATTCACCCATGCATCTTGGTTTGTGCATTTACCATTAGTCTCTCCATTTTATGACAGGATCTAAAACGAGTATTCAATCTATTATTCCAGTATCAACCAAACACCAAACTCTGTCCCATCGCTGAATCCCTGTGCCGGCGGACGTTTAGGAAATTGACCCCCCCCCCTCTCTAAATTCTACATTTACACTTTTTCGGGTTTGTATTACTGTACACATAGATTCGAAAAAGTTGTCAAAAAACAAATATATAACAAATAAATGTTATCAAAGGCAAGATAAGTTACTTTTCTACCTAACTGGATATATTTTTTGTGTTTTTATTCAATGTAACATCTTTATTCAGCTCGAAAAACATGCAGTGTTTACCGATGTATTCGAAAATTCAAAATGGCGGCCGACTCTCTCTTTAACACGGTAAGTTTGGGAAAAGATGTTATAAATAATAAACTAGACAAAATACTATTAAAAATCAACCGAATATATGTCAACTTATGTCACGGTAACATATATTGAGCGAATTTCTAACAGTATTTTCTCTAGTTTATTATTTATAATACCTTTTCCTAAACTTACCATCTCCGAGAGAGAGTCGGCCGCCATTTTGAATTTTCCAATACATCGGTAAACACTGCATGTTTTTCGAGCTGAATAAACATGTTACATTGAATAAAAACACAAAAAATATATCCAGTTAGGTAGAAAAGTAACTTATCTTGCCTTTGATAACATTTATTTGTTATATATTTGTTTTTTGACAACTTTTTCGAATCTGTGTACAGTAATACAAACCCCGACTCACGTTTAAACGTTGTTCAAATAACACTCAAGATGAGAACAGTAGTGTAAAGAATCCAAATAATCAATCCTCATCTCAAAAATTCTGAAATGTAAAAACATTAAGTTGTACGCACAAAATGCCAAAATAGACCCCCCCCCCCAAAAAAAAAATATGAACAAATACAGTTAACACAATAACATTCTCTGTTGTTAAATATACTGCACGATTGCAGTTTGTTTATATTGAAAATATACAAAAAAAAAAAAAAAATTTTACCAGGCATATTAAAATGTAATTTTCTACCCACCTCTATAGTTTTAAACTTCTGAAACTGTAAATCTTTTTTTTTTTTTTTTTCAAAATTTGTTTCATTATTTTCATATGATTCGATAAAAGATGGCAGTCGATTGTTTTTTGGAGATGGTCAAGCTTAAAAGATAGTTTTTAAAGTTTAAGTGGGACCTATTGAAAACTCCTTTTTGGATCCTATTCAAAGGGGAGAGGCTAGTGGTAGATACACCAGCTCAGATGTGGCAGCAATACTCCATGCATGGACAAATGGTGGCCTTGTAGAGGTACAAGATACTTTCATGTGAGAGTAGTCTTCTTGCTCGATAGCGAGAACCCACCTTCTTTGCAGCAGCCTCCGCAATGTTCTAGAATAAGTTATTTTTTTTTGTTGTTTTTCTTTTTAAAAAAAGGTGAAAATCAAATTTGTTCAAACAATAAAACAATAAACTTTTAGTTTTTCTGTAAAACTAGCATGGATATCTGGTGTTGCCCGGGTGGAGAGAGTTGGTATACAAAGGGGTACTCATGCAGAGAGTGATCCATGCTGAAATAATGTTATTATTTAAAAAGTCATTCTTAACATGGGAGGGGAGGGTGTTTTGTACCTATTCTGTACTTTAACCTTACAATTGAATAAAAAAAAAACATATCATAAAACTTTAATTAAGCGTGGAAATACGACTTAAAAAATAGTGTGGATCACTCTCTGCATTAGCACCCACAAAGGATATTGAGCAACCCCCAGCCTTAAAAAAAAAAATTTCTTCAATTAAAATAGCGAGTGCTCGTATGACCGCAAAAAAAAAGAAGAAAATTAGCCGCAGTTGAACCTGTAACACAAAAGAGGAAAAGGAGGTGAAAAAGCTAACGTGCTAGCTGTCACGGCCACGACAACTTATGATGTCACAACCCTTTGAAATAACGTTTTTAAACATACATTCAGATTGCTAGGCATATTACTTGAAAATATCGATGCAAAAACTTGCAAGAAGTGGCTCAGTTCACCCAAACAGAATGAATCTTTTTGGCTAATTTTAACATATTTTTCGTCCAAGAGATCTTTCTAAGATATCAATTTTGTCATGGTCCGATGCGTATGTCAAAAGCTTTTGGCAGACATCGCTAACTTGTCATGAAGGAACGATTTTTTGCTACCCCTCCCTGTGTGTCCTGTTGAGGGTGAATGAATTACTGTTTTTTAGCCAACTTTTCGATGTTTGTCGTCTGAAGGGTCGAGCTTCAAAATGATACCGATCTCGTGAAAATCTGTCACCTCTGTGGAAAGTTTTTGCAAGACATACAAACACACACATTTTGCCTTTGATATATATAGATGACTAGCGAGGGGTACCCGGCGTTGCCCGGGTGTTTGGAGGTGTGTGGATGGGTTAAAAAAAAAAAAAGTAAGTATGAGGATCGAACCCGAACCGTTGAGGCAAAGTTGTGAAAAAAAAAATGTGCGACCTTAACCATTGCCCTACCGCGACATGCTTATGGAAACACGTTTGAATTTATTTAATTAGTTGGATTTAGCAGATGCTCGTTTTAATGAGTTAATGAGGTCAGTTTGACTGCGGGATTTCATTTACTGCTGAACGCTTTTTTCCTCGCCCCCAAGATGTTATAGGAAAAAGACTAACCCACATGCGGCAGGCGACAAATATTGAATATTTATTTTCCCGAAATCGAGCAAATTAAATAGACAGGTGAGCTTCATTGTTAAGTGTGAGATATTACGATTTGTATGTGATATAAAAAGTTTTAAAAAGTTATGAACCGACCGACCGCTTCTCTGAAAGAAGCCTTTTGTAGACACACAGAAAAAGCGAACACATATACATACATACATACATTTTCACTTTTATATTTATAGATTCCGATTGATTGAAAAGTCTCAAAATTGTTAACAGGAAATGATTGTGGTAAGGTGCATAATGACACAAATTGATGGCCTGTTCAAATCTACTTTGTTCTAAAGCAGTACTTTCATTTATAGATATTGGCAACTTTCATGTAGTCCCTCCTGTAAGTACCTGATTTTTTTTTTTACAAACCGATTACCACATATCAAGGCCTGGAGATCACTTGAGGATTAGGCACCAATAGAGAATGGGGAAATTATTGATAGTGATTTTGGCTAGACGAGTGTTTGATTTTAGAAAGAATAGGGGAAACGAATGCTCAAATCAGAATTGAGCCGGTCAAAAAGTTGTACCTTGCTGATTCATACAAATTTATTTTTAACCACTTTTTAGTGATACGATCATGGTTTCCGTATTTTAGATATGTAAAAAAAAACAAGAAAACACAACAGAATTGATATAATTGAACAATAATTTCATTTTCATTTCAAACCGCAGGGAAGAACTTGAAAGACAAATCCGAAAACGGGTGGCATCCGAAGAAAGAGCTTTCCGGATTGTAGAAAGTTTGGTAGATGTTACAGTTAGCTTTGAACGACTCAAAGATATGGTAAGTAAAAAAAATAAGATGGCTGTCAAAATAATAAACATTCCACTTAATACATATTAAATATACAAACTCTACTAATAAATATTTCTATATGGAACAATATCAGATCAAGTGTATACCAACATTATTATTTGTAATTACTCAAAATGTATCCTACAAAGTGTTTGAGATAATTTTGACAGTTTTGGAGAAAGCAAAAAACCAACATATCTTGGCCAAATAATGTATTTTCTAATTTCAAAATGCATCTTTAAGGAGATATTTTGCCAACTACAACTTGAAAAAAAAACACCCTGAACCTCCACCACAACCTTCAAATTGAATCTGAACCTGAAAAATGTGGCCTTGATTATATCCTTCAAGCAACACTTGAACACTAGTTTAATGCTAGCAATCAACTTGTTATTGATGTTACAGATGGTATGGTTGCTGCATTTTTTGACTGCATCTACACATAATAGTCAATGAGATTTCAATCAGGTGAGTTGGTTAGAGGACCAGATGCTGAGACTGTTAACATCTAAGAAGTTTTTGACACCTCTAAAGTGTGTGAACAAGAACTTATCTCTGCTATAGAAATAAAAAAAAATGCTTTGCTGAGCTGGCCCATGTTTTTTCTAAAGTCTATAATGAAGCCCCTTGTTTCTCTTATAGTTGAAAAATTGGATTCTATTCATTTTATATAACAAAAATAAAAGTTTATAATGATTACATGTATTGCCATTGCTTATTCAATTAGCTTGCTTTTGAGCAGATCAAACATGGCTTTTCAAACCTGCCAGATTCTTGTACTTTTTGCACAGCAATTGTCTTCTGCAAGTTGTTGATAGAGATCTTTTTTCAGCTTTCTTTTTCTCTTTATTTTTTTGTTGCGGATGAGATATCCTACCAGAGGTGAATGTCTGGCATTTGACAAGATGCCCTATACTCCAGAAAAAAACAACAAAAAGAAATTGAAAAATAAAGCTATAGAACCCAATCAATAACTTGCAGAGGACAATTACTGTATAAAAAAGTTGTTGATAAAGTTTTTTCAGCTTCCTTTTTCTCTTTATTTATTTATTTTTTTTTTTTTGTTGTGGATGAGATATCCTACCATGATGCCTCATACCCAGAGAAAACAAAGAGAAAAATGAATTGAAAAATAGAACCCAATCAATAACTTGCAGAGGACAATTACTGTATGAAAAAGTTGTTGATAAAGTTTTTTCAGCTTCCTTTTTCTCTTTATTTATTTATTTTTTTTTTTTTTGTTGTGGATGAGATATCCTACCATGATGCCTCATACCCAGAGAAAACAAAGAGAAAAATGAATTGAAAAATAGAACCCAATCAATAACTTGCAGAAGACAATTGCTGTATGAAAAAGTTGTTGATAAAGTTTTTTCAGCTTCCTTTTTCTCTTTATTTATTTATTTTTTTTTTTTTGTTGTGGATGAGATATCCTACCATGATGCCTCATACCCAGAGAAAACAAAGAGAAAAATGAATTGAAAAATAGAACCCAATCAATAACTTGCAGAAGACAATTGCTGTATGAAAAAGTTGTTGATAAAGTTTTTTCAGCTTCCTTTTTCTCTTTATTTATTTTTTTTTTTTTTTTTGTTGTGGATGAGATATCCTACCATGATGCCTCATACCCAGAGAAAACAAAGAGAAAAATGAATTGAAAAATAGAACCCAATTCATAACTTGCAGAAGACAATTGCTGTATGAAAAAGTTGTTGATAAAGTTTTTTCAGCTTCCTTTTTCTCTTTATTTATTTTTTTTTTTATTTTTGTTGTGGATGAGATATCCTACCATGATGCCTCATACCCAGAGAAAACAAAGAGAAAAATGAATTGAAAAATAGAACCCAATCAATAACTTGCAGAAGACAATTGCTGTATGAAAAAGTTGTTGATAAAGTTTTTTCAGCTTCCTTTTTCTCTTTATTTATTTATTTTTTTTTTTTTGTTGTGGATGAGATATCCTACCATGATGCCTCATACCCAGAGAAAACAAAGAGAAAAATGAATTGAAAAATAGAACCCAATCAATAACTTGCAGAAGACAATTGCTGTATGAAAAAGTTGTTGATAAAGTTTTTTCAGCTTCCTTTTTCTCTTTATTTATTTATTTTATTTTTTTTGTTGTGGATGAGATATCCTACCATGATGCCTCATACCCAGAGAAAACAAAGAGAAAAATGAATTGAAAAATAGAACCCAATCAATAACTTGCAGAAGACAATTGCTGTATGAAAAAGTTGTTGATAAAGTTTTTTCAGCTTCCTTTTTCTCTTTATTTATTTATTTTTATTTTTTTGTTGTGGATGAGATATCCTACCATGATGCCTCATACCCAGAGAAAACAAAGAGAAAAATGAATTGAAAAATAGAACCCAATCAATAACTTGCAGAAGACAATTGCTGTATGAAAAAGTTGTTGATAAAGTTTTTTCAGCTTCCTTTTTCTCTTTATTTATTTATTTTTTTTTTTTGTTGTGGATGAGATATCCTACCATGATGCCTCATACCCAGAGAAAACAAAGAGAAAAATGAATTGAAAAATAGAACCCAATCAATAACTTGCAGAAGACAATTGCTGTATGAAAAAGTTGTTGATAAAGTTTTTTCAGCTTCCTTTTTCTCTTTATTTATTTATTTTTTTTTTTTTGTTGTGGATGAGATATCCTACCATGATGCCTCATACCCAGAGAAAACAAAGAGAAAAATGAATTGAAAAATAGAACCCAATCAATAACTTGCAGAAGACAATTGCTGTATGAAAAAGTTGTTGATAAAGTTTTTTCAGCTTCCTTTTTCTCTTTATTTATTTATTTTTTTTTTTTTGTTGTGGATGAGATATCCTACCATGATGCCTCATACCCAGAGAAAACAAAGAGAAAAATGAATTGAAAAATAGAACCCAATCAATAACTTGCAGAAGACAATTGCTGTATGAAAAAGTTGTTGATAAAGTTTTTTCAGCTTCCTTTTTCTCTTTATTTATTTATTTTTTTTTTTTTGTTGTGGATGAGATATCCTACCATGATGCCTCATACCCAGAGAAAACAAAGAGAAAAATGAATTGAAAAATAGAACCCAATTAATAACTTGCAGAGGACAATTACTGTATGAAAAAGTTGTTGATAAAGTTTTTTCAGCTTCCTTTTTCTCTTTATTTATTTATTTTTTTTTTTTTGTTGTGGATGAGATATCCTACCATGATGCCTCATACCCAGAGAAAACAAAGAGAAAAATGAATTGAAAAATAGAACCCAATCAATAACTTGCAGAAGACAATTGCTGTATGAAAAAGTTGTTGATAAAGTTTTTTCAGCTTCCTTTTTCTCTTTATTTATTTATTTTTTTTTTTTTGTTGTGGATGAGATATCCTACCATGATGCCTCATACCCAGAGAAAACAAAGAGAAAAATGAATTGAAAAATAGAACCCAATCAATAACTTGCAGAAGACAATTGCTGTATGAAAAAGTTGTTGATAAAGTTTTTTCAGCTTCCTTTTTCTCTTTATTTATTTATTTTTTTTTTTTGTTGTGGATGAGATATCCTACCATGATGCCTCATACCCAGAGAAAACAAAGAGAAAAATGAATTGAAAAATAGAACCCAATCAATAACTTGCAGAAGACAATTGCTGTATGAAAAAGTTGTTGATAAAGTTTTTTCAGCTTCCTTTTTCTCTTTATTTATTTATTTTTTTTTTTTTGTTGTGGATGAGATATCCTACCATGATGCCTCATACCCAGAGAAAACAAAGAGAAAAATGAATTGAAAAATAGAACCCAATCAATAACTTGCAGAAGACAATTGCTGTATGAAAAAGTTGTTGATAAAGTTTTTTCAGCTTCCTTTTTCTCTTTATTTATTTATTTTTTTTTTTTTGTTGTGGATGAGATATCCTACCATGATGCCTCATACCCAGAGAAAACAAAGAGAAAAATGAATTGAAAAATAGAACCCAATCAATAACTTGCAGAAGACAATTGCTGTATGAAAAAGTTGTTGATAAAGTTTTTTCAGCTTCCTTTTTCTCTTTATTTATTTATTTTTTTTTTTTTGTTGTGGATGAGATATCCTACCATGATGCCTCATACCCAGAGAAAACAAAGAGAAAAATGAATTGAAAAATAGAACCCAATTAATAACTTGCAGAGGACAATTACTGTATGAAAAAGTTGTTGATAAAGTTTTTTCAGCTTCCTTTTTCTCTTTATTTATTTATTTTTTTTTTTTTGTTGTGGATGAGATATCCTACCATGATGCCTCATACCCAGAGAAAACAAAGAGAAAAATGAATTGAAAAATAGAACCCAATCAATAACTTGCAGAAGACAATTGCTGTATGAAAAAGTTGTTGATAAAGTTTTTTCAGCTTCCTTTTTCTCTTTATTTATTTATTTTTTTTTTTTTGTTGTGGATGAGATATCCTACCATGATGCCTCATACCCAGAGAAAACAAAGAGAAAAATGAATTGAAAAATAGAACCCAATCAATAACTTGCAGAAGACAATTGCTGTATGAAAAAGTTGTTGATAAAGTTTTTTCAGCTTCCTTTTTCTCTTTATTTATTTATTTTTTTTTTTGTTGTGGATGAGATATCCTACCATGATGCCTCATACCCAGAGAAAACAAAGAGAAAAATGAATTGAAAAATAGAACCCAATCAATAACTTGCAGAAGACAATTGCTGTATGAAAAAGTTGTTGATAAAGTTTTTTCAGCTTCCTTTTTCTCTTTATTTATTTTTTTTTTTTTTTTGTGGATGAGATATCCTACCATGATGCCTCATACCCAGAGAAAACAAAGAGAAAAATGAATTGAAAAATAGAACCCAATCAATAACTTGCAGAAGACAATTGCTGTATGAAAAAGTTGTTGATAAAGTTTTTTCAGCTTCCTTTTTCTCTTTATTTATTTATTTATTTTTTTTGTTGTGGATGAGATATCCTACCATGATGCCTCATACCCAGAGAAAACAAAGAGAAAAATGAATTGAAAAATAGAACCCAATCAATAACTTGCAGAAGACAATTGCTGTATAAAAAAGTTGTTGATAAAGTTTTTTCAGCTTCCTTTTTCTCTTTATTTATTTATTTATTTTTTTTGTTGTGGATGAGATATCCTACCATGATGCCTCATACCCAGAGAAAACAAAGAGAAAAATGAATTGAAAAATAGAACCCAATCAATAACTTGCAGAAGACAATTGCTGTATAAAAAAGTTGTTGATAAAGTTTTTTCAGCTTCCTTTTTCTCTTTATTTATTTATTTTTTTTTTTTGTTGTGGATGAGATATCCTACCATGATGCCTCATACCCAGAGAAAACAAAGAGAAAAATGAATTGAAAAATAGAACCCAATCAATAACTTGCAGAAGACAATTGCTGTATGAAAAAGTTGTTGATAAAGTTTTTTCAGCTTCCTTTTTCTCTTTATTTATTTATTTTTTTTTTTTTGTTGTGGATGAGATATCCTACCATGATGCCTCATACCCAGAGAAAACAAAGAGAAAAATGAATTGAAAAATAGAACCCAATTAATAACTTGCAGAGGACAATTACTGTATGAAAAAGTTGTTGATAAAGTTTTTTCAGCTTCCTTTTTCTCTTTATTTATTTTTTTTTTTTTTGTTGTTGTGGATGAGATATCCTACCATGATGCCTCATACCCAGAGAAAACAAAGAGAAAAATGAATTGAAAAATAGAACCCAATCAATAACTTGCAGAAGACAATTGCTGTATGAAAAAGTTGTTGATAAAGTTTTTTCAGCTTCCTTTTTCTCTTTATTTATTTATTTTTTTTTTTTTTGTTGTGGATGAGATATCCTACCATGATGCCTCATACCCAGAGAAAACAAAGAGAAAAATGAATTGAAAAATAGAACCCAATCAATAACTTGCAGAAGACAATTGCTGTATGAAAAAGTTGTTGATAAAGTTTTTTCAGCTTCCTTTTTCTCTTTATTTATTTATTTATTTTTTTTGTTGTGGATGAGATATCCTACCATGATGCCTCATACCCAGAGAAAACAAAGAGAAAAATGAATTGAAAAATAGAACCCAATCAATAACTTGCAGAAGACAATTGCTGTATGAAAAAGTTGTTGATAAAGTTTTTTCAGCTTCCTTTTTCTCTTTATTTATTTATTTTTTTTTTTTGTTGTGGATGAGATATCCTACCATGATGCCTCATACCCAGAGAAAACAAAGAGAAAAATGAATTGAAAAATAGAACCCAATCAATAACTTGCAGAAGACAATTGCTGTATGAAAAAGTTGTTGATAAAGTTTTTTCAGCTTCCTTTTTCTCTTTATTTATTTATTTATTTTTTTTGTTGTGGATGAGATATCCTACCATGATGCCTCATACCCAGAGAAAACAAAGAGAAAAATGAATTGAAAAATAGAACCCAATCAATAACTTGCAGAAGACAATTGCTGTATAAAAAAGTTGTTGATAAAGTTTTTTCAGCTTCCTTTTTCTCTTTATTTATTTATTTATTTTTTTTGTTGTGGATGAGATATCCTACCATGATGCCTCATACCCAGAGAAAACAAAGAGAAAAATGAATTGAAAAATAGAACCCAATCAATAACTTGCAGAAGACAATTGCTGTATGAAAAAGTTGTTGATAAAGTTTTTTCAGCTTCCTTTTTCTCTTTATTTATTTATTTTTTTTTTTTTTGTTGTGGATGAGATATCCTACCATGATGCCTCATACCCAGAGAAAACAAAGAGAAAAATGAATTGAAAAATAGAACCCAATCAATAACTTGCAGAAGACAATTGCTGTATGAAAAAGTTGTTGATAAAGTTTTTTCAGCTTCCTTTTTCTCTTTATTTATTTATTTTTTTTTTTTTGTTGTGGATGAGATATCCTACCATGATGCCTCATACCCAGAGAAAACAAAGAGAAAAATGAATTGAAAAATAGAACCCAATCAATAACTTGCAGAAGACAATTGCTGTATGAAAAAGTTGTTGATAAAGTTTTTTCAGCTTCCTTTTTCTCTTTATTTATTTATTTTTTTTTTTTTGTTGTGGATGAGATATCCTACCATGATGCCTCATACCCAGAGAAAACAAAGAGAAAAATGAATTGAAAAATAGAACCCAATCAATAACTTGCAGAGGACAATTACTATATGAAAGAATGTAAAAGTCTGGTTGACTTGAAAAACCAGATTCAATCTACTCAAAAGTGAGGTGATTTAACAGTTTGATGTCTTCATGTATACGAAAGATCTAATTTTCGAAATACAGTAACATGCCGACTGCATGTGTCTTAGAATGGTTGTACAAAATGCTCACTTGTTTTCCTATATTTTTTCAGGCACATTTCATCCTTCCGGCTCATTACAAGGATATTACAGAAGAAAGAGCCATTACGAAAATGTGTGGATTTCCAGTTTGCAAAACGCCACTTGGCAAAGTAAGGAAACGCGTTTCTTAGCTTGAATTGAAAACAACTGGCCCTGACGGCATTCCAATTATAGTGTTGAAAAAGCTTCAACCAGAACTTGCTCCCATACTTACAAAACTGTGTAAGCATTGTCTTAAGGAGAATTGTTTCCCAACATCTTTGAAAACTTCATCAGTATGCCCTGTATTTAAGAATTCAGGTTACAGGTCATCTCCCTCTCAGTACAGGTACTGGATATGACCTTAAACTATATCCAGTGGCGAGGCCCCAGCTTGCGGGCTTTGGGGATTGTGGAGCCACCCTTTAATTGCCATTGCTCCCACATTCACTCTGACCCGGAGTGGTAGTACCTGTTAGGGCCCCAACTATGGGTTAAATAGAAACCGACTTGAAAACAACAAATATATTCTATTAAAAAAATTTTCTTCAAAATCTTTGGATTCGGCATTAAATAACCTGAAAAGGGTTGATATGCTGTAAAACAAAAAAAAATACAACCAACCAACCTCTCAGTACAGACCAATAAGTCTCCTGTGTGTCATAAGTAAGTTGCTGGAATCCATATTAAATAAAGAAGTAGTCAACCACCTCAGCAGAAATAACCTTCTTAGTGACATGCAATATGGTTTCCATTCTGCTAGATTTACAGCAAATGTGCTAACAGTTATATCTCATAGGATTAGTGAATCTCTCAACAAAGGCTTCCTTTCTAGGGTAATTGCTCTTGATATATCAAAAGCCTTTGATAAGGAATGGAATAAATGCCTATTTCACAAGCTTCGGTATAACTGGAAATGTTTTCTCAATTATTAAATCATTTCTCTCTGATAGGCTCATAAGAATAGTGGTTAATGGGCAGAAATCAGAAGCCCACATTATTAATGCTGGTGTCCCTCAAGGTCCATCCTGAGCCCAACTCTCTTCCTGATCTACATCAATGATCTCCCAAAACACATACTTAAATCATTCGTTGACATCTATGCTGATGACACAACCATCTATGGCAACACATCAAAGGCTGTAAATGACAAAATTCTCTCTGATTCTCTTTCTTCTGATCTTGAGCAAGTGGTACAATGGGGGAAGAGGTGGCTGGTTACTTTTAATGCATCTAAAACCAAGCCTCTATCTTTACATCAGAAACGCTCTGATCCCCATCTGACATCAATTGAAATGGATAGCTCTCGTCTTGGGGAGGCTCCATATTTTGACAAGCTTCTGGGATTGACATTATTCCTGATCTGATAAATTGAATCTATAATAATATATAGGAAATTTGCATAAATTAAAATATCATATTTAAGCATATTTTATGACTGGGCTATGTTGAGCATCCCTGCTGGCTTTGATGAACACTTTTGTAGTTTTAACAAAAGAGCTATAATAATCTCGGCATTTCCATTTACACTGAACATCCACAGAATGCCAACATCAATATATTACATAGGAAAGAGTTTGCTGTGGAATTTCCACAGGTCATGCTAGTTGAAGTGTAATATAAGAAACAAGATACCAAAAATAGAAAGAGAAATATCGTTTGGTTCATCACTAATATACATCATCAACGCTCTGATCCCCATCTGCCATCAATTGAAATGGATGGCTCTCATCTAGTTGAGGCTCCATGTTTTGATAAGTTTCTGGGATTGACCTTTACTCATGACCTGAAATGGAACACGTACATCAAATCTGTTGGCAAAGTCACTGGAAAAATGGTGGGGTCCTTCTACCACTCCAGAAGATATCTCACTACTGATGCAATTCTCTATCTATATAAAAGCCAAGTATGTCTAAGGATGGAGTACTGCTGCCATATCTGGACAGGAGCTGCTAAAAATAGCCTATCCTGCCTTGACAGATTACAAAATAGACTTCGTAGCCTAGTGGGAGATGCCCCTTTTCTCTTTCCTGCAACCTCTCTCCCACAGAAGGGACGTTGCGAGCCTGTCATTGTTTTATCATTATTTCCATGTGAAATGCTCGTCTGAGCTCCAATCTCTGGTACCCCCCTCGCAAATCTTTCATGAAAAACACCCGTCTAGCTGAAATCACTGTCAGTAATTTTCCCCACTCTTTATCTGTGCCTAAATCAAAACGTAGATTCCATGAACAAAGCTTCTTTCTGAGAAGTGCACACTTGTGGAACTCTCTTCCGTTTGCCTGTTTCCCACCTGACTACAACTTGGATGTCTTCCACTCCAACATAAACAAGTTCCTGATGAACCGCCCCTTTAAGTAAGATACTTTATCAGATCTCCATTACTAGCGATTACTACGATATTATCCAATTGATTACTGTACAGGCAAAATAACCCTTATCCCCGAGTGGCCTCCAGGCCTTGATAAGTGGTGACTTCCTTGTAAAAAAAAAAGAATTTTTGTTTTTAGACAAAATAAAAAAAAAATTGTTTTAATTATGAAAATTGAGAAAACTAAATAATATTATACAATTTTTTTATTTCATAAAGTAAGGAAACATGTTTCTCAACTTGAATTTTGTTTTCACATAAAATAAAAAAAAATTTCATATGAACATTTCGAAAACAGAATAATATATGATATTTTTATTAATAAATGATTGAAAGTTAAAATAATTCATAGAAGACTTAGTGTATTTTTTTGTTTTTGTTTTTTTCATTTTATTGGTAGTATGAACCCACATCAATTCAGATTGATGGCAACCGCCAAGAACACAGAGTAACTTTTTCTCTCCATAAGGGGTCAACCACTTAGGTTAATACCACCAACAAAATGAAAAAAAAAAAGAAACACAAAGTTTTCTATCAATAAGTTGTTTTCACAACAAAAGTCTCAGAAAAGAAAAGAAAAATTGGTACTCATGCACTTATTGATCCGTGCTGAAATAATGTTATTATTTAAAAAGCCATTCTTAACATGGAGAGGGGAGGATGTTTTGTACCTATTCTGTACTTTAACCTTACAATTGAATAAAAAAAAACACATAATAAAACTTTAATAAAACTTGGAAATACAATTTAAAAAATAGCGCAGATCAGTAAGCGCATTAGCACCGAATAATTATTTTCATCATTTAATAAAAAATTATATAACATTGGCTTTCCTAATTTCCAAATTAACCTTGTTATAATAATGTTTTCAAAGATGTGACCAAATTTCTCGAAAAAAAAATATGTAGTCCAACTACACTATAATAGTGAAATTTGGAAAACAAAAAAATCGATTAAAAAAAAAACAATGGTATCTACTGACTTTTTTTTTGTCAGTTTCAACTAAAAGCAATGATATCAAATTAATTGGGATGTTAGAAGTACTTAAATATTACTGCATTATATAAAAAAAAAACTCTCATAAAAAACTCTCGCCATGTTTTTAGGAAACAAGCAAGATAATAACAAGGGAAGTAATGATTGTTAACGAACGATTTATAAACAAATTGGTAATAGTTACATGCTATTTATCTCCCTTTTAAACTCTCTGGTGTTTTTTTTTTTATCCAAACATTTTATTATTTATTTATTTATTTGCAAACTGTTATCCTCATCTTCATATTTGCTGTTAATAAAGCAACAACAACAACTATGAAGATGAGGATAACAGTTCACAAATAAAAAAACAAATTACCTCAAAGGATTTCAATAAAAAAATGATATATAAACATTTTATTTTCGCTAATAACTAATAATGTCTTCTTTAATAATTTTTTTCTGCATTATTATTTTTGTAATTATATCTGTTCATTACTGTAACATGACAGTTAAGTAGAGATCATTGGTTTGTCTTGAAATTCAATATTAAAACTTTCAAATTTCGCTGTTGGAGTGTAGTTGTACCAAAAATGTTTTACATCTCAAAGGTGTACTGTATTCCAAACTTTTCTTACCATGAACAGATCCTTCTACCTGACTTTTGAAATTTTGTTTTTTTTTGTCTGTTTTTGTCTTTGTTTTTCTTATTAATTTTATTATTTTATCTTTTCTGCAATTCATTTATATTTAATTTATTTATTCTTTATTGCTTGTATCTTCCTTAAAATTCCTTTTTACTGGAACTGGTACTTGCAATAACCCTTATCCCTGAGTGGCTTCCGGGCCTTGATAAGTGGTGATCACTGTGTAAAAAAAAAAAAAAAAAAAAAACTGGTGCTACCGGATAAAGCTGTCTGAAGATACTAGCTTTCTGATCTAAAATCTACCAAGCATTGATATTATTGTCCTTTTTTGTTTTTGTTTTACTTCCCTTTGCAAAACTAAATCATGTTCTGCAAAGTCAAACATAACAATTTTCCTCTACAAAACAACCAATCCAAATATCCTAAATAAATATTTTAAGATATTAAGATAAAAACTTTCATCAAAATTACTGAATTCTCTATTAAATAGCCTGAAAATGGTTGATATGACATAAAACAAAATAACCAAACTAAACATCACAAATAAATATTTTAATATGTTTAGAACTTGAAGCATAAAATCTTTTTCCAAAATTACATTTGGCATTAAATAACCCAAAAGGATTGATATACCATAAAACAAAACAGTCAAACGTTTTAACTGGACAGTTTAACAACAAACGCAAATGTCTTGAAATAGTTTTAACTTTGTAAAATTATGGTATAATGTTATCAATCTTTGAAGAGTATTTCTCTCATTTTTATTTCCATAGTTTACAGATAAACAATTTTCAGCTGCGACTAATAATTAGATAATTTGTTATTTTTCAGGTAACCAAGCAGAAATACCAAATATCTACAAAAACAAACAAAGTTTACGACATCACAGAGAAAAAGGTAAATAATTGAAATATTTTTAACAAATTATGACCTAAAAAATTTATTTACTCCAACACATTGTTTTATGAATTCAGTGTACGTATCGCCATGTGCTGGATATTTTTGATCACACATTTTTTCGATTAGAGTTATATGTACCATCGCTCACATTCCTATTATTTCCTATTAATCAAATATTTATTGAAGTCAAAAAGGCATTAAATAAAACAAACTTTTTAAAATCCTATTTGAAAAATTAGTTTCAGAAATTAAATCTACTATAATCCATTTTGGTTTATTTTGGTAAACAAGTCAGACATTTTAATCTTTTTTTTTAATCAAAGTTGAAAAAAAAAGATTGATTTACTTCATAATAATACTTAATAATTTGGAAGGAATTTGAAAAGATTTAAACTGTCAAAAAGTAAATTGTGGCTTTTAAATTCTTAGCAAAACGTCATGTATTAAAAGTGAAGCTATTTACAGCCAATAATTTTATAAATAGATTAAATGAACATTACCTTAATAAAATTGGTTTTTAGATGCAAACAAGAAAAATGGTGGCGAGCTGGCACCTAAATATGTAATAGTTCAGTAATGACTTAAAAGTAAAAAATTAATATAAAATGCTATTAGAAACCCATCCATTATATGTTACCATGACATATATTGGCTGGGTTACTAACAGTATAATTTTTTTTATTTTTTAAGTCATTATTGAACCGTTACATATTTAGGTGTCATTTTTCTTGTTCACACCCAAAATTAGACACTATATGTTTTTCGAACCAATTAAATGTTTTAAAGTGAGTAAAACCAGTAAAATGCTCTACAGATAGAAGAGTAACTTGCCTTTGTTTACATTTATTTTTTATATATTTGAATCTTTGACCACTTTTTCATATCGCTGTGGATTATAAAACAAAACCCAAAATCTTATTAATATTTGTAAATACAAATCTTTCTAAATTAACAAAAACACCTTATTAATATTTGTAAGCATAAAATAAATCTAATGAAACATTTTCAACAATTTTTTCATTAACATTTTATACTTTATAAGAGTTTCCCTCTTATTTCAGAACTTCTGCAGCAGTAAATGTTTTAAACAATCCAAAATATTTGAAAAACAAATTCTCACATCTTTGCTGTGGACACGAGAATTGGAACAGCCAGCAAAGTTTCTTCTGCCAGACACTGAAACGTAAGTGCTAATCTGAATAAGCACCTGTTTGTTTATACTACTATTCTCATTTTAGCAACTATTTTTTCGCCTGAGCTTCTTCAGGTGTATCTTTTCAAATTTCATAATCTTATTATGTCGAACTCGGGGAACCTATATGTAATATGAAACAGAACTTTTTAATTCACAAGAGTTATTGTTATTACTCTATCTTTGATAACTGAGTACAAATATTTACTTTTATGTTATTTTTGGTTCTTATTGATTGTGATAAATTTCAGAAGCCTAATTATATTCAACACCTTTAGCCATTACGCCATGGGTTCAATCTTTACTACAGGTGACTTGAACATGGTTTGTCATGTAAATAATTTGTTGGTATTATCTAGGTAGTGGGCTCAATAGGTAGTGGTATCTCTCTGTAGTTGCAGTAGTCAATAAAGTAATGTTGATTGTTTTCTTCTCTTTGTGACTCAAACAATGAAAGTAAGTAAAAAGGACAATTGTATTATATATAATAATAAGAGTGATAGAAGAGCCAGAAAAAATGTTTCTTCACTTTGTCGTCCAACTACTAAAAAATGCAAGATCTATTTGTTTGCTTTTTTTAAGCTTAACTGCAAATGAAATTTTTTTTATTTATTTAATGTTAATTCTTTGTGAAAAATGCTGGGGGTTTTTTTTCTACTCCCTAGAACAATATTGGGTACTTATCCAGTCTTGTTCCAATACTCCAAAAACAACTCATAAAAAATAAACAAAACGGCATGTACTCATGTGTTAGATTAAAAAAACAGTATACCATAAATTACACAAATTTAATCAAGACATTAAAAAATGAAAATATGGAAAAAAAAAAGATTATATTGTATGTATCCATTTTGAACTGAAGATCTCCGGAAAAAAATTTCACTTAATTTGATTGAGTATATTTTTTTTACAGCAGAAAAACAAGTTTTTATGACAGCACATTGAAGGTAGACATCCTTGAATTTTTTCATTTTTGTTTGGATTTTTAGAACACACCACGGGGAGATAACTCAATTTAAGTGCTGACACTCGGTCTCCATGTTTAATACTAGCTTTTCTTCCTAAAAATCGAACCTTTTGCTTGGTATCATAACAATTGTTTTTTCACTGTAAAAAAAAAAAAACTATTTGATGAAATTAAGTGAAATTTTTCGGAGAACTTTATTCCCTAATGGATATGTACAATATAAACTTTTTTCGATATTTTCCTTTTTTAATGTCTTGATTAAACTGTACAAGTACCGAAAAAACAAATTTTAGCAGCAAAATGTCTTATCTGCCATTTTCTGCTTACATGTAAGTCAACAGCCAAGGGACATAATTCAGCACACAATCATCATAATAATGACAGCTAGAAATCGTTTACTGATTCAGTTGGATCTGATTTTATAAAAACAAAAATTCTGGATAAATTTGCATAAATTTTGGTGTACAGCCACATGCATAATAAAGTTTTTTTGAGTAATTTATAATTTTTTGATATTGGTTTAAAACTAGGTAAACACCAAATATCACTAAACCCTTACACAAATTAAATCAAATATGTTTGATTTTACTGAAAGTCTGCCAACATTTGTTGATCTTTGTCTACATTATTTAAATAAGTAGTTATTGCAGAGAGGAGTGAAGAGGCACACAGGCTTTACTTGTGTGAATCTATTAACCCTTTGTGACCTAAACTATGATGTAAATGATTAAAAAGAAATTTATTGTTAATTTTATGACCTGAATTATGATGTAGATGATTAAAACAATATTTATTGTTAATTTTAGTTAGTTTAAAGGGTAATGGTACTATGATTGTCTTCAAACTGGAAAAATTACGAAATTCAATAGTTAAACAACGACTGAGGATTTTTGAATTTCATAAACTTACTTTGATTATTATCCATAGTGCTTGAAAAAAAATTGTGTTTATGACAGCAAACGAAATCCTCCATTCTCTAAGAAAGATGGCAGCATACTAAATGTAAACAATGGACAGTTGCAATCTGGAGGTATCTGACATCTGTTCAGATACTGAACTAATATGTACAAGGCGTGTTTAAATCAATTCCCACTTTATTTATGCCATTATATTCATTTATTTACGACTGAACGAATTAGTTCAACTAGGTCATAAAGGGTTAATAAATTATTTACTACACAACAAAGTTGATATACTTTTTAATCAGCATAAACATGAGGAAATAATATCTAAAATTTACAAAAACCAAAGATTTTGTTGGCGGTCAAATGGCCATTGGTATCAAGAATTAACCCTTTATAATTTGAAATATGATGTAGATGATTAAAAAAATGTTTATTGTTAATTTTAGTTAGTTTAAAGGTTAATGATACTAAGATTGTCTTCAAACTGGAAAAATAATGAAGGTCAATAGTTAAATCGTACTACTGAGAAATTTTGCATTTCATAAACTTACCGTGGTTATTATCTATAGTGCTTGAAAAAATTAGTTCAATCAGGTCACAAACTTTTAACTTTTTTATTTGTCAGAGGCTGGCTAGGAATTGAAGTTATCAGTCCAGAAACAATTTTCAATTCCGATAACTCCAATCAAGCAGAAGTTGATGAAGAGCCACCTCAAAATTCTTCAATTCTTGACAACCGTAATTGGATCAATGAATTGCATGAATCAATTTGTGCTGAGGAGACATTACACTTAAAGGAAAGCAAAAATAAAAATGAGAAGAGTGAATCTTTGCTGGATGATGCCACAGTTGATCCGTTGGAGACTGCAGCAGCTGATTTGTTGGAGGTTCCAATAGAGGATGAAAATCAGGGCTTTGATCTGCGAGATGTGTCCGACTTTCTTAAGGAACAGATGTCGGATGATGAAGATTCTGAAAGACTTTCGACAGAATTTGACTCTGATGATGATGAACCTGACAGTATGGTTGAAACCACCCCACCACTGAGACGGAAAAAAAAATCTAGCTGCTCACAAATTGACAATCTAAATGAAAGGATTTTAAATATTAACATCTCAAAAGATGAGGAAAACCCGGAGAGACAGAAAAATAGATCTGACAATAAGGTTGATTATTTAAAAAAACTACTTAAAAGCCAAAAAAAAAGTTTGTCCAGTTTCATTGATGCTGTCCCTATTGACGGCTGTGTTGAATCTCCAACCTCAGCTAGGGATGTCACCAACAAGCATGACTCTCCATCTGATCTGGTATCTGCTGCAAGCTTATCAAAGCCCAAAATAACCGAGTCTGGGAATCCAGCACCGAATCATCATCAGATCCAAAACTGTCTTCATTCGTGGATAACACAAGAATCTCTACGATATCTTGGATTGGCTAACGATGAAGAATGTGATACAGTTGAAGAATTTGAGTCGGTTACTCAAAATACAGACTTTGCAAAACTCTGTGATCGTTTAGATATGAGGGGCTTGGAATTTGATGAACTCTTGGAGGGGCGTGTTGCCCAGACAGTAAGCGGACCCAAAAGGAGCCTGCCTTCCTATGAAAAACTACAAAAGGAAACGGCCAAGTTTGGCCTGAAAGTGAAAGAATATTACAAAGCATCACCAACAAAGAAGGAAGAAAAAACGGTAAGTTTTAATGATTATATTTGATTCCAACTCCTAAAATAAACCTGTCATTGAATTATTGATGGTCAAAACATTAACTGTAGTAGTTTTCTGATCAGTTAATTTAGATTTTCTGCATTCACCTCTTCTTCCCCTCCTAAAAAGAAGGCAATGACAAGTTTTATCTCATTAAAAGAATAAATGAGTTCATGATGAAATTCTCAGTCTTAAAATTCATAAATTTTGTAAATTCTAAAAAATTTCCCTTTGGTTTTAAATAATTGTCTTTGTGCCCTCATCCAAGAACATTATTTTTACCTATACTTCTCTGAGCTTCAGAAATCCAGTCCATACACAAACACAAAAGGACTTAAATGATGCAAATTAAAACTTACAAAATTTATTATTCAAAAACAGGAATACAAAAGATTATTTTCTTATTCCATGAACTTTCGAAAATAAAATAAAAGTTTACAATTGCTAGTTAGCATAAAAATTGAAAGTTTTGAAAAATGTAATGTTCGAAAAAATAATTTAAATTGTAGAAGAATATTGAAAATGATTTCCATGAATCCCGATATAGTTAAATAAAATCCGATGAATGCTATTGATTATAAAATACAAGTAAAAAATCCATAATGGATGGATTAATATTATGTTAATGAATCCAAATAGATCAGAGTTCCAAAGTCCTTGGAAAGTTAACTTAAATTTGGAATAGATGCATTTTATTTTATTTTACTACAAAAGTGACATGTCAGTAGAAAAGATGTGGATACTTCAAATATTAAGTATAAAAATGTTGACTGAAGGATGCGGAGAAAGTCGCAAGGGGAGGTAAATCTGTAAATAAAAAATAATCCTAAAGAAGACTACAATAAAATAGTTCCATTAATTAGGTAGATCTTGCGTTATAAGTTTCTGTAGAGATTTGGGTATAAAATCTTTAACATGGCATTTCTATCAAGAGATGTGTATGGTTTTACAGTTTTGCATTTCTATGGCCAGAGACATTTTCTCTCTATAAAATTTCTTTTCATGACATATTTTAGTGATTTTATCTTCATGTAAGCATGCATATACATATACATATATATATATATATATATCATAATAATAATATGAAATCTGCATGAATTAATACATCATATTTAAGCATATTTTATGACCAGGCAATACTGGACATGCTACTTAGATATATATATATATATATATATATATATATATATATATACACACACACACAAGTAACATGACCTGCATTGCCCAATCCTAAAATATGCTTAAATATTATGTTTTAATTCATGTAGATTTCGTATCTGTTTTTATAGAACAAATTCTCTATTGATTATTATAAAGAGTAATGACTTCACCTAAATCACTTCACTAAAATTAGATAAACTTTTTTCGATGATTACATAAAGGAAATTAAAAAAATAATTAGTTTAGAATTTTGAGTAAGAAATCAGCTTGCTTTATAAATATAGCATAAAATGATTATCATTTCTGGCTTATTCTAACTTTTTAAAGATATTCATCAAATTTTGTACCACTAATCTCATCTAATTTAATCACTCAAAAATCGGAAATGAAACAAAATACTGGTAGACGATTACATTTTCACATGATTGTTAATATTTTTGGAGGTTTTTCTGGCAGTATTTTGTTTAATTTTCGATTTTGAGTTGTTATCAAGGATCCTTGTTCAGGGCGTGTGAGCAGCCATTTTTGTTCTAATTTAACAAAGTTTGTTTTGAACTAAAAACACTTTAAAACAAGTGAAGCATGCATCATCCCCCGTGAGTGCACAGTGAATGAGGCATAAAAAAAATCACTAAGTTCAGCATTGCCCCCCCCCCCCATTAAGCCCCCAAAATCCCCAGGAGACATCAAATCCTGGTGAAAATAACCAAATGGTGCAGTGTTAGGCCTTAACATATGTAAATTTGAGTTCTGCAATATGCAAAAAAAGAAATAACTAAGATCTTCATTGCTCCCCCCCTCCCCATTTAGCCCCAAAAGTCCCCAAGGCCTTAACATATTTAAATTTGAGTTCAACACCATGCTAAACTACTAAATAGATATACACAGAAAATCTTGGACAAATATGGTAAAACAGTCACAAAAATGGAGTGTTTTTATTAGCCTTAAAAAAGCCCATGGGGCACACCCAAGAGTTATTGCAAAGTATAGACAAACAAAATTATATAGAAATCAGTTAGTTACAACTTTTCAGAAAGTTTTATAAAAATCCAAGGCATCAAAATTTTTTAATAAGCGCAAAAGTGTCAATTTTAGCCATTTTAACATGAAAGGCACTCCTAGGGGATCTCGGAAAATCCATTCTGTTACTTTTTAACTCATATCATGTTTAATGTTTGTGCAAAATTTTAAAAAATTCCAAGGTGTAGTTGTTGAGAAAAGTGCGGAGAGACAAACGGATAAAGGTGAATTTATAGATCTATCCTCCTTTTGTCGGGGGACTAATAAATTCAAACAAATAAACTTATCCTGGTAGGTAGAAGAATAACTTGCATTTGATAACATTTATTTCTTGCATATTTGTTTTTGTTCTTCTAGTTATAGATTTTAAAAAAATACCCAAATATCATTTTTCTTTGTTTTTTGGGGTAGAGAACTTTTAAAATTTAAGATATAATTTCTTTTTTAATTCAATAAACTTCTGAATGTTTTCATTTTAAATATTTTATCCAAAATTTTGATAAACTCATTGTAAGATTTTCATTTATATTTTTCTCTTGTGTCTAAAATGAATAAACATCAATTAATTCAGAAGAAGACCATACAATGACAAGATCAACCGGTGCTAGCAAAATTGAAAATTGTCCAGAGCAGAACTCTCGCACACATTATTTATCCATTTATTTATTGCGGACTTTTATCCTCATCTTTTCGTTGTTGTTTCACAACGTTTCAGCCAACTATTCCTCTGGCCTTCGTCAGGTGGTTAACCACGATGGGAAAATCCAACCTTGATTGTCCTTTCGGGGCCCATAGCACAGTGGATAAAGACGTTGAATGTCATTATTTTTTATTTATTTATAACTTTTTAAAAGGTGTTTTTGCATTTAATAACCCACACTATTTTTTTGAATAGCATTTTCAAGTTAAATGATATCTATTTTTAGTTAATTGTTAGGTGAAAGTACAGAATAATTACAAAACACCCTACCCTCCCCATGTTAAATAATAGGTTTCTACATAATAATGTTATTATTTGAGCAAAAGTGCCTTTTTTGTCTTATCATTATTTGTTGTTAATTAATAAATATCACCAATATCATCTGTATAGTATGGCACAATCACGTTGACACACTGGTTCTCACCAGATCACTGAAGTTAAGCAACGTTGAGCCTGGCCAGTACCAGATGGATGGCCATTTTGGAAGGCTAGGGAAGGTTGAGCATGGGGCTAGCATGATCACCTCCAAAAAAGGACTTCTTGCTACAAAAGTATCTACAAAGTTGTAGATGGCCTATGCCCCTCCAGGTGCTCAAGGCTATGGATGGATGGATATCGTCTGTATGCATCAAGTGTTTGCGTGAAACTGGAGATCTTAAACCGGACTCTTAAACTAGAACCAGAAGGACGTTTAAATACCAAAGCAAGACAATTTGAGTTTTATGATTTTTTTTTTATATATATATATATATATATAAGTGAACGTGTCTGTGTGTCTGTGTACATTTCCCTATACAATAACTTTGTCAATTTTTAGTCTACAGACTCGAAATTTGATATACAGGGTACTGAGATTTGGGAAAATCTTTGTGATCGGTTTTCGGCCAGAAATTTTACTGTTAAGGGGTCAAAGTTCAACGATTTGACCTTTGAGAACTCTACCAAACTCCATTTTGGGTCTAAACACTTGAAATTTTAGATATAGATTCCTTGGACATGGATCTAACTTAATAACTTGATTTGAGCCCTAAACAATAAATGTTAAGGGGTCATAATAGGGGTCAAAGTTTAAAAAATTGACCTTTTTTTTTTTGCTCAGCATACACCTCACACCCGGGCAACGCCGGGCACCCATGCTAGTATATATATATGCCTTACTTATTCAGAGAATAATTCGATATTTCCTTGAAAAATACTTTCATTTACAAGCAATTTTTTCTGCTTATTTCAAGAACATATTTTCATGATATACAAAATGTACCAATATTCAAGAAGAGGCTTCATCAGTGTATAAATATTCTACAGTCTGGCTAAAAAAATTAAAATGCATCTAATATTCATTTAATATATATATATATATATATATATATATATATTACAATAGAAAAATGCAAGGATGAAAAGTAATATGGTTAAGTTTAAACATGGAAAAGTAAAGGACTTGTTAAAACTGGAAAAAACAAAGGACAAGATATTTTAGTAAAAAATATAATAAATTTATAACTTAAAATATTGCAGCATTAAGAATTGATTATATAATGTTATAAATTGAATTTTTTTTTTAATTCTTAATGCTGTAATATTTTAAGTTATAAATTTATTATATTTTTTACTAGAATATCTTATCCTTTTATTTTCCAGTTTTAACAACTAGTCCTTTACTTTTCCATGTTTAAGCTTAACCATGTTACTTTTCATCCTCGCATTTTTCTAATGTAATCCATGATTTTTCCAGGCGTCCAGTAAATTCACTTGTTCTTTGTTTAATTTTAGTCTTATTTTTTTGCCCTGATAAACACATATAAAAATGTACGGCACTTGCCTGCTTTCAATAAAATCACCTAATTATCTCCCTTTCATTGTCTCTTTTTTACTTGTTACTTCTCTTTTCGTGAGAGCGGTGAATTGGTAGCAACAGTAGTCACTCAAGTGACATGGTTGCTATGAAAACCAGTCATAAAAATCGTCGCTCACCTCCTTACGTTTTTTTTTATTTTAAACACCAGTAAATTCATGATAACTTTTCTTTTACTGAAAAAAAAATTGAATTTGTTTTCACAATGTAGTTGAAAAGGTGATCTATAAACTGTAATAATTGTTTTAAATTTGATCAAAAAATGAATGAGCGGTGAAGTTTTAAAAACAGTTTTAAATGACTAAAACTACCACGTATTCATATATTCAAACACTACAATGTTTGAATGATATTTACTTTTCAATTAAAATTCAAAAGGGAAACCTTTTATTTAACTTATGTTTTTTGCAATAAAGGTTCATCTTTTGGTTCATTCTTTGTTGATGTTATCCTCTATTATTTACAGTGTTCATATTCAGTTAACATTTTTACTTATATGTTAAGTTTGGAGGGTTTTTTTTTACAAACAAAAACGTAAAATTTTCCCAAAAGTTATGTTTTTGTTTCCTTTATCTTTGTCCATTTTTTATTTCTCCAGTCTGATTCTTCAGAGCCGTTTCACCAAGTTCCGCATGTCGATTCTGTGTCTCAACTTCCTATTAGACGATCCATCGTTCTACAACAACTTGGAAATAGGTAAGGACATTCTACACACTAAACCTTCAACCGTGAACTTCTTATTTGTTTTGATTTTTACACTAAGTTACCAAATAAAAGAATAACCTTTCTATATAAATTGTAATTAAAGACACTTGAATAAATGGTCATGTACATTTGGAAAAGAAATTATCCATTATAGCAGGGTTTCCCAAAGTGAGCTCCATGGAGCCCTTGGGTCCATCAGTGAGGCGGAGGGGCTTTGGAAAACCCTTCCTTAAAGAGGATCAAATGCTTTATATGGAAAAATTAAATAGCTGCAGACATTCAATTATTTATCTTTTTTACTGGAAAGAGATATGGTAAATAACTACAGGTGTAAAGAGTTTCATGAAAAAAAAAATTAAAAAATAAATTAACAAAAAAATGCAACAATTTTTGATTAATCAAAAACAAAAAATAGTTGTAAACATTATCATTAGTTAGTGCTAAACTTTGAAATGAATGTTTTTCATATTTATTTTAGAAATTACCTATGAAAAACCTTTGCCCTGCTCAGCGACTCCATGATGTCTTGGAGTTTGAGAAACGCTGCATCATGTTACTCTGCGATTCTAATTGAGTTGTATGAGCCACCTCTTTGTTGCTATTACTTTATTTCTTTCTCTACTTTACTTTCTCTACTTTGGAATGACAATGCTGATGCTCAGGTATTTTTTATAGGCCAGAGTGCACTTATCCGAATAATTTCAAAACCGCATTTGTGTGTAACCTCAGTGTAAGAAAGTCTGCAGGAGGTTGACATGAAATCAATGTAAGGGGGATAATTCTAACATAAAATTTTGTTGGCTGCTGAAAAGATCAGTTTTAAGCATGACTGTATCTGCTGTTGCTCAGACAAAGAAAAGAGCATTTTATATCAAGAAACTTTTTGTGATGAAAAAACTGTTAAATCAATGGTTGACTCTCATGTCATCACATAATCTGAGACTCTGTGTATTTGGAAAAATAGCAACCCGACATCATAACAATCACCAGTCCTTAATTTCACTATTTAGCATCCCAATTTGAAAGAAATTACTTTATAGAGCTATTTTAAAATATTTCAAACAATAGAAAATGAATAGATGTGTGAACATGTTTTAAATAAAGTATTACATTATGACTGCTCTTTTCTTTTTGAAAAAATGGCCAAAATCCTTGGCTTAACATTGACAGTGAACATAAGTTGGAACAGATACGTCGAGGGCATTGCCGCAAGGTAGGTTAGATCTTTCTACTGTACTAGAAAGCTACTTATGCCTGAGAGTATCCTGTAACTCCACAAGGCAACCATTCACTGATACATGGAGTATTGTTGTCACATTTGGGCTTGTACATCTGCTACTAGTCGCTCATTCCTGGACAGGATTCAAAAGATGGTCGCCAACTTAATAGGTCAGCTAGGCTTCAACCTCTGTCCCATCAACGAAATGTTGCATCCGTCTGCCTGTTTTACAAGTATTTTAATGGTAGATGCTCCGATGAACTACAAGTCCTTGTACCCCATTGATGTAAATATCCCCCCCCCCCGGAAAACCCTACAAGCAGCAAAATCCCACCCCTACACAGTAGAGATCCCTAGATATAAGAAAGCCTTCTACTCCAATAGTTTCTTCTTCCGAACTGCTAAACTTTGGTATTCCCTTCCAGGTTCCTGCTTTCCCAACTGTACTGACATGCAGAAGTTCAAGTGTAATGTAAACAGACATCTTGCTGCTCAACTCCCTACATAGAATCCCTGCAATTTATGTCCCAGATAGCAGCCCCCTACATCAAAGTGGCACTGTGCCTTGTTTGGAGTGAAACTGTAATAACAAAAGTTTTTTTAAAAAACAAAGCAATCAAACAACAAAAATTACTTCCATCATCGTTATCATCATCATATTCAGTTCAACGTCTGTTTTACATGATGGCATGTATTGGACAGCTTTAAGAAATTGACTTCCAAATGAACCGATCATTAACCAGGTCTTTATCACTCTTTCTCTCAGCCTATTTTTATCACTTCCTCCAATATTTTCCTTGGCTTTTCCCTGTGAACTGGATCTGCTATCTTAACAGTTCTACAGCTAATAACATAAGAACTCTCATTCATTATTTAAAGGTGATCATACCATCAAAGTCTTTTGGACTGCATAGATTTCCCTTTTTTGTCAAAATTTCATCTTCCCCTGAGGTCATCATAACTAAACCTATCTTTAAAACTCACATTACACAACCATTGTATCATTTTCATTTTTATGTTCATGCAACACATGTCCTCAACTCTGGCCAGGTTTCACTTCCATACATCATCACACTGTCTACACATGCCTGAAATATCCTTTCCTTGATCAACAATGTTAACGCTTTACTGGTTAGTAATTGCAAAAGCTCTCTAGATTTACTCCATTGATTCCTAACTTTTATAATCACGCTAGCACCTGCTCCGCCCTGTGCTCTAATGGTATCACTAAGGTTACAAAACTTTTGACAACTTCAATAGATTCGTTATCCAGATATACTTTATCCACATCTGAATTCTCATCCATTGTCTTTCACATAAATTTGTTTTCCACTCTTTCAACCTCTCAATAATTCTACTGCATTTCTTGTGTACCCAACACTTACAGGTATCACAAAAGATGAATTGTGCCAGATTTCCTTTCCACAAACTGAGCAGAAGAACTTTTTTTGAGGATCTTTCCAACATTGCAATCACTGGTCATCAATTTGAGTTTGGCACGATTAACATTCAAACATTTGTTTTCATAGCATTACTCCAAGTCTTTAACAAGTAGGTCTGCCATTGTTTCATGGGCAAATATTTGTAACATTACATGCCAGTTGTAGCTGACAGAACGAGAATCATCTACTCCTGTTGATTAAATAAAGGGTTCAGTTTAAGATTCCATACTGTATGCCAGTTTTAAAAAATGTATCTGAAGATGGTCAGACTGAAAATGTAAAATAATAACCAAGGTGAGAATAGTAGTCCAAATAATACAAATTATTAATCCTCATCTCAAATAGTCCAAAACGATACTCGTGGACGCTTCTACACTATCAGAACGAAATTTTGTAGCCGATAAATTTTCAGATAACAAAGCAATGGTTTCTACAGATATATTTTTTGTCAATTCTAATAAATTACAATGTTAGCTTCCAAATTATGCAATCGAAATTACCTGAATATTACTGAATTATTAAAAAAGAAAAAAAATCTTATGTTTTTATGAAATCGAAACTGAAAATTACCTCCCTTTTGAACTCTCTTGTGTCTTACATGAACAAATACAATCGTTTTCTCTAAATTCTAGTTTCCATTTTCTTTAATAAATAATTTTCTACCTTAGCGATTTTCGTAATTTTTAATAAAATCATCTTAAAAATACCATTGTTTTTATGTGAAATTCAGCATTACGATTTTCAAAATTTCGTCCTGATAGTGTAGAAGTGCCTACTTGTGTTATTAGGAATCGAACTGTACACGTTACTTTAGTAATTCATAAAAATAAAAAAATGAATAAAACTCCCACTTTGCTTCTGCCCCAAGCATGTGGTGCATTTTTCTCTCCTTTTTTCTTTCTCTTCTCACACACACTTACTAATTTGCATATGTGCATTTCTTGGCTACTGCTGCTAATCTCTTCGCAAGCCAGCCATCCTTCACTGTTGCTGATACCTTCTCATACACTCATATGCGCCATGTTATATATTAAATCAGCAATATATATCTCTTCTGGACAAGCCATATGAAACTCCCTGAACAATGTTTCTAAGACATATTTGGAAAAAAAATAGACTCAATACAGAATGCTGATCCATTCGTACTCTAACATTAAAGCTGTCACTGATTAATTAATTTATTAATTCTAACATGATTTGAACATTTCTGTACATTGATTGAATAAACTTGTAGAAATAATGATAGGCTGAGAAGTCTCATTCTATATATAACAACTTTATTGCTTATCTTTTGTTAGTAGGTTTTTATAGAAAAAAGGTTAGTGTTGCAAAGAATTCCTGTGTAGAGATGTTGATGAATAGATAGAACTGTTGAAAGAGAAAGAGTTTATGTGTGTGTGTGTGTGTGTAGTAGTAGTAGAAACGTATGTCCATATGTACAGACAGGCACAAAATAAGAGACTGCACTGTAAGAAGAAGAGTTTATTCAAATTGAAGTCTGGTTGCCATGTTGGATTATTTGTATTCTTAGTCGGAGCCAGGCCCAAAAGCTGGGTGAGTTCTGTTAAGTCTCAAGATAGGGACAGATCAAATCTCGTTAGGGACAGATCCGTTTCACATGGAGTTATTGTCAGTCCAAGATCCAAGAAGAAAGAGAGTGTTGCCATGGTTTCACCTTTATGAGCTTTGTCATGTGTTTGGCTCACCAGAAAGATGGCATCTGATTGGGCCAGCCAGAAAGGAAGTTCACTGTTACTACCAATCAGCAATATTGTTGTATAGCAAACATATTCTAAATCTTAAGCCGTCAGCATATGCTGCTACTGTTGTTATAAACTTCACCAACCGCTCGTCTGTCTCTAGTTTATGTAAAACTTACAAGATAACCTCTCTTGGCATTCTATCAAAACTTGTAGTCATTTCTCTGGATGTGCTGTCAGAGTGCATGATTCACAGGGTTTTTTAATGTTCTCGACATAAAATATTTTTTCAGATTTTGTTTTTCATTCTTTTTATTTATTTTTATTTTTTTAAATGTTTTGCTTTAAACGTTTTCCTGAATTGCTTTTCCATTTCTTTTTTCTTTAGAATGAATGAACTCCTAAACCCGATGGATGTTATGATTGGAGAAATATCAACAGAAATTAAAGAACTTGTTTCCACTTTCAAGTAAGGATTTGCTTCTTTTTATTTCCTGCTAGTTTCTCTTTCTTTATTTATTATATAAAATTAATTTTAATTTGAATCTAGATATTTTCAAAGTTTTTATATGTCCGTTCAGGTTATGCGATATTCCCTTCATAAATGGCGTTTCCAGGGGAAAATATTCAGTTCTATCTTTGTTTTCTTCAGGACAATCAAAGAACAAGGGAGATTACTCTTTTGTCTTAGTCAACTCTATTCAATTTAAACTTAAAATTAATGCTTTTTTATAAGTCGATTTTTAATTAAGAAACTTCATTACTAAAATCCATATTTTTTTTATTCTTCTGTCGTAGTATGACCAATCATCCATGGAAAACATTTAAAACTTAATAAAACTCTGGGATATTTATGCTATTTTTAAAAATATCCAACAGTCATAAGAATCTAATTTTTATATTATTTGGATTATTCAGACTACTGTTCTCATCTTTAGTGTTATTTTTACAATGTTTTGGTTTCTATAACCTCTGACCTTCTTCAGATGTATCTTGTCAAACTCTGGAATCTGCATCAACGAAACATTGTGAAATTAGAACATTAGTTTGAAGAATCCAAATTATCAATCCTTATCTCAAAACTCCAAAAACATTTTTTTTGTTTTTTACAAAAAAAAATCGTTGGCTTTTTTTGATTAAAAGTCAACCAACAACTCTAATACATTCTTATAAATCGATTTTAAAATAAAAGTAAAACAAATATTAGTAAAGAATCAAATTATTGAATTTTGTTTTTGTCTACATCCACGCAATGCCAGCTTAATCAAACTCTGAAGTATTTTTTTCCATTTTCTAACAATCGAAAAAGAACAGCTAAATTTTATTTTTTAAAAATCCTGAATGAAAATTAATTTTCATCAAAAACCATAACACATTTGCATAATTCTATTTTGCTCAAATAAAAGTGAAATAAATATCCGTAAAAGTTCACATTCTTATTTTCATTAACAATCAATCATGAATCCATTTTTTACACTCATTATAAAATGAGGCTTGCATTAGTCTAAGTAATCACAAGACAAGCCAGGTTGCTACCTATGCAGGATTCATGTTTATAATTGTTGAATCAGATGGGTTTTTGAGGGGATGTGGGGGGGGGTCTTTTCTCTGAATATTACCTTTTAGTGTTTTCATTCCTCCTCACTTTCAGTATCCTTCCTTTTTATGTATTTCATCTATTTGTGACTATTTTTTTCAATGATATTTGTTCATCTCTGATGAGTTGTATGATGGCACAATAAACTATTTTCTAATGAAACGTGTGTAAGAACAATAATGCAAAAAATATAGATATTCACCTATATTATAAGTAAAATAATAAAAAATAAGTAAAAATTATGATTGTGAACCGATTTTGTTCTTTGGTTATTAGTATGTAACTTGTCAGTGTGTATGTGTGTATATATATATATATATATATATATATATATATATAGTAATTTATAAAATATATATGGCGATTAAGCTACACTGAATATTCTGCGTTTCATCCAACTATAGGATTCGAATCCTATAGTTGGATGAAACGCAGAATATTCAGTGTAGCTTAATCGCCATATATATTTTATAAATTACTAACTAGCTCTACCTACCTATTGAGCACTTTTGAAGTAAATACTTAAAGTTTACGCATAAATCTATACTTTCGTATATTAAATTTATGTGAATAAATGAAGTAGTTATATATATATATATATATATATATATATATATATATATATATTTATATGTTTTGAGAATATATTTGGCAATATATTTTTAAAAAATTATTACCTAGCTCTACTTATGAATCGAGCACTTTTGAAGTAAATACTGAAAATGTTTACATAAACATTTATGTAGATACATAAAATAATATATATAATATATATATATATATTAGTTTTTGTCATTTTTTTTTAGTAAACCTATGACCAAAACATGTCTGCATATATGTAGGCAAAATGTTTGATAAATAAAATTTATGTTGATGAGTAAAATTTCCAGCTACCGTTAATAATAAGTCAACCCTATTGAGTGCTGATATTGTTAATAGAAATATTAAGCCCTTCCTTGTGACTGGTGCTGTAATGGCTAGAATTTCTTGTCTAGAATCTTGCTTGTCTAGCTGCACTGAAGAGTTGTGATACAACAAAATAGTCTGTGGATGATTATATATTTTTATAGTCTGTCTTTTCTACAACTATTATTATCGCATGTCTTCCTCAGAATTGTCTGATCTGTTCCCTGCTTCCTTTGTTCCAGCTACTTTGACTCATTAGTTTAGGTTTAGTGGTCTTCATCAATTTTCTGATTCAATACTTCGTTGTAATACAGCTTTTTATTCTAGCAGCTTCTTTCCAAGGACTGCGAGTTACTGGAACTCTCATCTTGCTCACTGTTTCCTCCTACCTACAGCCTTGGTCTTTTCAAAAGTCAATATGCATCTCCTGTTTTTGCAATAATCATCTTTAGTTCTTCTTAGCTCCTTACATCAAGTGGCTTCATGCCTGGTCTCTAGCGAGTTCCATGAAAAAAAATACAGTTCTTTCTTTCATTTTCTATATTCCTCTATCTCTAGTTTTCTCTTTCTCTCTCTTTCCTATATATTTCTCTCTCCTCTATCTCCTTCTCTTTATCCCACTTACCCTCTCTATCTTTTCCCCTTTTTTCTATCACCAGTAGCGTAAATCAAATGTACAAATTTACAATTTCATCGCACACTGCTGGACTATTGTTAAGAATTTACCCCTTTATTCAATGAAGCATTTACAACAGATATTTTGTTTTTGTATTAAATACACCCCACCCCATACTAAAAAAGTGTTGAGTTGCTGTTAAACAGACAAATCAAATCAAATTTATAATTTTTCTCATAAATATTCATGAAAGTCATGCAGTATCCCCAACAGAACTTGAAACTTTTCAAACATGACACACCACGTCCCATAGTCCATCAACCTTCCAGACGTTTTATTAAAATTCATTCTAAATAATTTGATTTTTCTCATTTACAGTTTGCAAAGCAACAATATCACTTTTAAACCAACCGAATGGTCTGTCATTGGTATCTTCATGATTGTCATGTAAGTACAACTTAAACCCTAACCACCTTTTCTTGTTTTTACTTTCATAAATATTCTTTCTCTCTCCTACTTTTGCAGATATTACTAGGAGAGAAGCGCCCGGCTTTGCCCGGTCATAAAATATGCTTAAATATGATATTTTAATTTGTCCAGATTTCGTGTATATTATTATAGAGTCGTGATTTCAAAAGTAAACAAAAACATATTTTGGTGCCATCAGCTAGAATCAAAACCGAAAGCAAAACTATATCATTCAAAGCTGGTGATGTTACCACTGTACCAACGTAATACACATATGATCAATCAATCAATAAGGGTTTTATCACTCAATGAGGAATTCGTCCCTGGACTTTAGTCATCTAACTCTGTCCCGAGCTATCCGCTGCCATGTGGGACCCATGTGTTGTCTCAGGTCATTCCTCCATCTCGTTCTTGGTCTGCCCTTTAGCTTCTTATGTTCACAAGGTGTCCATTCTGTTGACATGTTGTCTGGCTACGTGTCCTGTCTATCTGTGTTTGGATGTTTTGATGGCAGTATTGATGTCAATAACTTTTGTTTGTTGGCAGATCCAGATGTTTGTATTTCTGTCTTGTAGAGTGATGCCGTACATCTTCCTTTGTACCACTTCCAAAATTTCACATATGAAATAGATACGCATATGAACTGATTAAAAATAAACTTAAGATGAATTTACAAAATGTATACTGATTTTTTTTCAATTTTAACCCCTCAAAAACTATTTTAACTTTTTTATCCTCAAAAACTATTTTAACTTTTTTATCCTCAAAAACTATTTTAACTTTTTTATCCTCAAAAACTATTTTAACTTTTTTATCCTCAAAAACTATTTTAACTTTTTTATCCTCAAAAACTATTTTAACTTTTTTATCCTCAAAAACTATTTTAACTTTTTTATCCTCAAAAACTATTTTAACTTTTTTATCCTCAAAAACTATTTTAACTTTTTTATCCTCAAAAACTATTTTAACTTTTTTATCCTCAAAAACTATTTTAACTTTTTTATCCTCAAAAACTATTTTAACTTTTTTATCCTCAAAAACTATTTTACTTTTTTATCCTCAAAAACTATTTTACTTTTTTATCCTCAAAAACTATTTTAACTTTTTTATCCTCAAAAACTTATTTTAACTTTTTTATCCTCAAAAACTTATTTTAACTTTTTTATCCTCAAAAACTTATTTTAACTTTTTTATCCTCAAAAACTATTTTAACTTTTTTATCCTCAAAAACTTATTTTAACTTTTTTATCCTCAAAAACTTATTTTAACTTTTTTATCCTCAAAAACTATTTTAACTTTTTTATCCTCAAAAACTATTTTAACTTTTTTATCCTCAAAAACTATTTTAACTTTTTTATCCTCAAAAACTTATTTTAACTTTTTTATCCTCAAAAACTTATTTTAACTTTTTTATCCTCAAAAACTTATTTTAACTTTTTTATCCTCAAAAACTTATTTTAACTTTTTTATCCTCAAAAACTTATTTTAACTTTTTTATCCTCAAAAACTTATTTTAACTTTTTTATCCTCAAAAACTTATTTTAACTTTTTTATCCTCAAAAACTTATTTTAACTTTTTTATCCTCAAAAACTTATTTTAACTTTTTTATCCTCAAAAACTATTTTAACTGGCTAAAGATCCATAAAAAAATAATCCAATCATTTGAGGCCCCTAGCATTGTTCTACGACTTTTCGTTTCAGAAGAGATAGAGTTTGAAAATATGGAGAAAGACAACCAGAAATAATGAGTTTTATAAATTAGATTGAATCAATTGTAAATCTGCAGATCATATATGCCAACTAACAAGCGCATTGGTGTGATGCACACCATGTGCTTCACCGTATTAAGTTAACATATCAGATCAGTTTTCTCCAGCCATTTCATTATCAACTGTCTGGAGTCACTGCCATCAAACATTGGTATTATCTTTGGGTCGAAAAACATAATTGCCGAAATAGCTTTTAACTTCATGAGGGAATAGAAACGGAATCAACTCAACAACAAAAAACAAATATATTGTTATCGCACGTTATAGTATAAGTGCAACATCTATAAAATCAAGCAAACAACATGTAAATCTAACACTTCCGTCTACACAACTCGACACGAAAAATACCATCGATATGACCTGATGCGGTACCAAATACTTCCATCAACACAATTTGGTACAATCTTGAACAATTCTGTCAACAAGTTCCTGAACAATTCCATCTACACACCCCAACATGATCCCAGACAACACCATCAATACAACACGATCTGGCCCGATTCAAACAATTTCATTGATATAACCCAACACATTACTAGAGCAACCTTGGCAGTTACTCCATAAATGACTCTTGCCTTGTCTTTTTCCTTGGACAATCTCATTTTTGCCATAGGTGGGCCCGACTAAGACGCTGACACATAATTCTTGAACTCTTCCGTGCATGACCATAACACATGTATATTAATCTGCTTATGTAGTTTAGTGCATGCATTAAAACTTCTATTAAAATTAGTTAAGTACTATGAAGGGGTGTATTTATAAAAACATTATTTGGCTGCACATTTGAAGAAATGTTTCAGTCAGAACTATAAATAGCCAGATTTCTTCAGGTCAAACTTATCATGATGCCAATAGGAAGTTATATAAAACAATATTTCCTTTGGAAACTGATTGTCTGTTCAACTGATAAAAAGAAATAATTCTTAGATTTTATCTTTTATTTTTATTTTTAAATTTATTTTTTTTATTCTTAAGGAAAGTCAGATGTTATGATCTCAGCTAAGTTAGTGACACAGATTTACTATATTATAAACATGCAGTATACTACAACATACAACATCTACAGGCACATAATATGGAGGTTATTTCAAGTACATACACACTCTAAACTAGCATTTCTTTAAATAGAAAAGATACATATACCTGCAGATAGCAGCTAATTAGATGATATATATATATATAGACAGAGAGATAATTTTTAAAACAACATTTCAAAATTCTTTTTTTGAGCTTCACAAATGCATATAATATATATATACATATATAATTAAATTATAATTCTTCTATACCTACAGACACTAGTGTTTCATGCTTAAGCAATCATCAGTGTAGGAGGTGACAATTCCTTCCAGACAGGAGATTCGTTCTCAGCCACGAATGAAGGCAATAAACAACTAATAAAGACTAAATTACTAAAATAAAAGTAAAAAGTGTAATAAAAATAAAATTTTAAAATGATATTACACAAATTTCAAACTGGATAAAAGAAAAAACTTAACACAAATTTTTTTTCTGCTTATTTTACCATTATTTCTTGTCACTTTGGATTTCTCTTTGCTGCTAAACTCATGTAACACTTTGCTTTATTGTAGATTTATTGTGCAGCCATCTTTACAGACTGCAAGGAGATTGTTTTAAGTTGCTTTTGAAAATAACATTTTTCATTTAACAGGAGAAAGTAGGTAGAATCTGTCAAATAACAAATACAAAAGTTGATTTTTTTTTTTTTTTTTTCTCTCATCAGGTTGTCAAAGAAATTGAAGAGACTTGATGTCGCTCTGCAGAAAACAAAAGTCGAAGAAAAATTCACTGCAATTCTGAAAAAGTATAATTTGAATCTTCAGGAAGTTCAACACATTTTAGACAATAAAATGTTGCATCGGTGAACCACTCCCCCATGATTTCCTAAGACAAATGCAAAAAGAAGACAGATCTCACAGTCTTGTGATTTTCTTTTAAATGAAAAGAGTAATTTGCTGCTGTTTATTCAAATTGAAATTGTAAGCATAAAAAAGACAAAAAACAATTGAAACTTTGTTGATGCATTTGCTTGAGAACATGCAAAAAAGTTTCAAAATCAAATAATTTTTTAGCACAATTTATTCTGTGTTCATTAAATCAATAGTTTTCTCTCCAAAGTAAACTTTTTTGTAAAAAGAAAAACGAGACATTCTCGGATGTGTCTCTCCGATGATGGGCAGATGCTAAACACTTCAATTTGTACGTGATTTAAAAAACCAAGCAGACATAAATACTTTATCAAATTTTTAGATGCTTGTCCAGAATTCCCCTTCTCTTCCATGAAAAAACAAAAATAAAATCTGTATTATGTACATACCTGTGACAGAAAAAAATATTGCACATGAAATCATGTAAATTAAGTTGTTTTATTTTTAGAAAGAAAATCATTTTTAAGTGAATTTGAGTTTTTGCCATATGTTAAGAGTGGTTTTCTAAAATCTTGATTTGGAGTTATCTCCCTTGTTTCCTCAGACTGTTTTCAAGCTAGCGCTACAAGATAGTCACTCGTAGCTTAGCTATAAAATTTGATTTTTTTTTTATCTAAAAAATCATACTATTTGATCAATTTTTTTGTGATTTTTTAGTGTACAATATTTTCATTTTGTCATGAATACATTATACAGATATTTTTTTATCAGGAAGGGGCAGTTCTGAAGAAGCGCCAATTTTTTTGCTTTTTGATGGAAACAATTGGATTTTTGAATTTTGTTGTCTTTACAAATCAACCATTTTTGACCTTGTTGAAAAGTAAAAAAAAATATTTTCTACTGTTAAATATTTTATTTTAATAAAAAGAAAATATGTCACCTTGAAGTTGTTTTAATATCAGTCATAACACTACATGTAGTCTTTATCTATATACGAGTGATTGAAAAATAATTATTTTATTTGCCTCTTCTTCTGGTTAGACACAAGATCAAGTGTGGGTTTGATGAAATTGTATCTGTGAAACAAACTGGATTTGAACTTGGTACTTTCAGGTTTTCAGTTGGTGTTGTTAACCACTTAGCCACCATCACAAAGCACTCGTTTTTCTGTGTCTTTCTTTATTTTATTTATTACTAGCGAGGGGTACCCGGCGTTGCCCGGGTGTTTTTCGGGGTATGTGAAAAAAAGCGAAAATGTGAAAAAAAAACAGGTGCCCGTGAAAAAAAAAAAACGAAGCCTTCACGACGCGCAGTTGGAAAATAGTAAAGTGTTAAAAAAAAAAAACAGGTGCGCGTTTTTGATTGACGTGACGGCGATAGGTATTCAGCAGTTATTTTGTGCGGGACAGTTTTGAATAAATGGGTTTGTTTGTTTTTAAAAATCCGCTCCCTGTTTATTAGGAAGAGCAAAATGAAAGCTACAGTCTGATATGACGAAGTCGACATTGAACAAACGTTACTTAGCTCTCTTGAGACACCTGGCTTTCGGCCTGTGATTAGAGTCGAGTATCGCTTTTTTTATACCGAAAACCGAATTTAACGCGTGCTGATGCGGGAAATGTTGAATAATTAACGTTTGAAAGTCAATAAAATTAAATAGACAGGCGAGCTCCGTGGGTAATTCTGAGATATTACAATTTATAGATGATATAAAAAGTTTTAAGAAGTTGTGAACCGAGCAAGCGCTTCTCTGAAAGAAGCCTTTCGTGGACATCGAGGAAAAGCGTACATGATGATTGCAACGTCTTGTCAGGCGAGTGCCACTCCCTCAGACATTTAAAATCCATGAGCCCAAATGCCTGAGGGAGTATCTATACAAATATAATGTTACAGAGTCTTAGCTTTGTACGACAGCTAAGTCTCTCTCTCGGTTCAAAATGTTGAGATCCAGCAACAAGCAAGAGCAAGATAGCCAGCAACAAATTAAACTGCAGACCAGCTTAATGCGGGTAATGGTCTTCCGCTTTATGGTACTTTAAATCAGAGATTTGCTTCTCCTAGAAAGGTTGTCTTCACCACGGCTTACGGGAGCCCTCTCCACCCCAATACACATACACACACACAAATATACACGGTGCTAGTTGGCTGTTGACCCAGAAAAAGAGTTCATTCGCCCTTTGGAAGGTCTTGTTTTTAATCCTTCAGGGAGACTAGCCGCCCTCCTCACCAAACAAGTCTGGTGGGGGAACCAGTTTAGGCGCCTGTGACTCGACCATGAGGCAGGTAGTACTGGGTTACATGGTACCAGTAGCACATGACATGACCTGACATATAAAGCGTACGTACATACATACATACATTTTCGCTTTTATATATATAGATTTTTTTTATTCAATTTTCACCCCAAACAAGGCACACTGCCACTTTGAAGCAGGGGGCTACTATCAGGGACTTAATTTCCAGGGTCATTATGGAGGGAGATGAGTAGAAGGATGTTTGTTTACATTACACTTGAACTTCTGCATATCAGTATAGTTGGGAAAGCAGAATCCCGGAAGGGAGTTCCAAAGACTTGCAGTTCTGGGGAAGAAACTATAGTAAAAGGCTTTCTTACACCTAGGGATCTCTACTGTAAAGGGATGAGACTTAGTAGCTTGTCGGGTTTATCGGGGGTAGTTATGTCGAGGAGGTACAAGTGTTTGCAGTTCGTCAGAGCATTCACCATTAAAGTATTTGTAGAACAGGCAGGTGGATGCAACATCTCGTCGATGGGACAGAGGCTGAAGCCTAGATGACAGTTCAGGACCTATCAGGTTGGTGACTCTCTTTTGAACCCTGTCCAGGAGCGAGAGACACGCAGCAGATGCACCAGCCCAGATGTGACAACAGTACTCCATAGATGGGCGAATGGTGGCCTTATAGAGGTAGAGGATACTGTCAGGCGTAAGTAGTTTTCTAGCACGGTAGAGAGAGCCCACCTTCCTTGCAGCAGCCTTGGCAATGCTCTCAATGTATCTATTCCAGTTCATATTCCCTGTAAACGTTAGGCCGAGGAGTTTAAAAGAAGTACTTTCAGTCAATGTGTTCTTGGCCATTGCTATTGATGGTAGAGAAGGTTTCTTGTAGTTATTGAAGGAAACAAGCTTAGTCTTAGCAGCATTGAATGTGACCATCCATTTTTTTCCCCATTCCACTACAGATTGGAGGTCATCCTCTAGTGTTTCTGCCATCTCCTTGGATATGTGTTAATTTGTTTTCCCCTCATATCTGTTATAGAGAGTGGTGTCATCGGCAAATATATCCATCTCCGATACAATTTTATCAGGGAGGTCATTTATGAATATCAGGAATAATAGAGGTCCAAGGATAGACCCCTGAGGTACTCCCGCATTTATGTTATATTGTTTAGATGTACGACCGTCGAGGACAACTTTGATTTTTCTCTTACTTAAGGATTTAATTACATTATGAATTCTTCCAGTGATTCCATATGATCTAATTTTCCTTAGAAGACCATCGTGCTATACCCTGTCAAAAGCCTTAGATATATCAAGGGCTACCACTCTACCCTCCCCTGTTTTGTCCAATGAACGGTATATACGTTCAGAAACTACAGTTAAGATATCTGCTGTTGAACAGGCTTGCCTGAATCCATATTGTTTGTCAGTCAGGAGTTTAGCAGCTGTTAGGTGCTGGACTAGGGCTTGATTTACTAAGGACTCAAATATTTTGTTGAAAAGCGGGAAGAGGCTAATGGGGTGATAATTGACTTGGCTGCTAAAAACAGCCTATCCTGCCTTGACAGAGTACAAAATAGACTTCGTGGCTTAGTGGGGGATGCCCTTTTCTCTTCCCTGCAACCTCTCTCCCACAGAAGAGACGTTGCGAGCCTATCCTTGTTTTATCGTTATTTCCATGGCTGGTGCTCGTCTGAACTCCAATCTCTGGTCCCCCTTCGCCAATCTTTCACGAAAAACACCCGTCTAGCTGAATCCACTGTCAAATATTTCCCCCACTCTTTATCTGTGCCTAAGTCAAAACATAGATTCCATGAACAAAGCTTCTTTCTTAGAACTGCATGCCTGTGGAACTCTGTTCCGTCTGCCTGCTTCCCACCTGACTAAAACCTGGATGCCTTCAAGTCCAACGTAAAAAAATTCCTAATGAACCGCCACCTCAAGTAAACACTTCAATAAATCTCCACACTAACGTAATGTACTTGCAATAACCCTTATCCCTGAGTGACTTCCGGGCCTTGATAAGTGGTGACCACCGTGTAAAAAAAAAATTTAGTGGGTCAGTTATTTCACCAGAATTCTTGAAGACTGGTACCACAGAAGCGGTTTTCCAGCAGTCGGGAAAGCAAGATTCATTGTAAAGTTTGGAGAGAACTGGAGCAACCTCGGCAGAGCATTTTTTTAATAGCACAGCCGGGATGAGATCTGGTCGACATGCTTTTGAGGTGTCTAGGTTTTTTTATAATAGCATGTACCTGAGAAGGGGTGATTTTCAAATCGCCTAGTGTGGAGTCTGTTCGCAAAGGAAAATCAGGGAGGGAGGGAGTGGTGTACCGGGTCCAGTGTGGAGTTTGAGGCAAACCCACTGGCAAGCAGATTAGCCTTGTCAGTTGCCGTGCAAGCAACCTCATGATTGTTTAATAGTGGGGGAATAGTTGACTGCCCATTATTTACTACGCTGTCGTAGATTTTCCAAAAATCCCGAGTTCCTAATTTCTGTGCTTCGATGCGTTTTCTGGTGGTTTCAGAGTAATCTGTCTTAGCTGTCTCTATCACTCTCTTACAATTATTTCTAGCTTTTATAAACTTCTGTTTATTTGAGATGGACTTATGTCGGTTGAATCTGCGGAACGCATGCTGCCTTTGACAAATGGCAGCTGCACAAGCAGAAGTAAACCATTGGGGAGAGTGGGGCTTGCTATAGAATTTCCGTGTGGGAACATGTGCTTCAATAGCAGTTTTGAACCATTCAGTGGTCTCATTTGTACACTGTTCCGCTGGAAGAGTAAAGATATTTTGTCATGGGGCATCTTTGATGAGTTCCCTGATGGCTTCCCAATCAGCCTTTTTGTAATACCTCGTTGTTTTGAGTAGTAGGTCTTCAGTTTTAGGGCAAGAATTTAGGCTGATTTCTACCATTTTCACAGCGTGGTTAGCATTCCCGAGTGGCCAGTGGGCATTTGTTGTACAATCATCGGGAACCGTTGTCAGAAAGAGATCTAGAAGTGAGGCATGTTGATCTTGCTGGTCTGGGAAACGTGTCGGAAATGTAACCATTTGGGATAGGGAATGGGATATAGAAAAGCTATGTTTGTGCTATCAGCTACGTCTGTGTGATTTGAGAATCCTAGCCAGTTACTGTGGTGGACATTGAAGTCACCAAATACATGTATTTGTGTGCAAGTATCAAGGGAGAGTGCTATATCTATGCTGTCTGAGACTTTGTTTATTAGGGTACAGTATTGGGTTGAGGGAGAGCGGTAGAGAAAATACAAGTAGCTAATATTGTGTTGCATATTTAGTCTGAAGCACATAAAGGCCTGATCGTCTGATTCTAGTTTTATTTCTCTAGTCAGGGGGAGGGTGTTACGAATATAGACTCCAAGTCCATGTATATGTCTGTCCGAGTCCTTACAGTAGAGTGGGAGATAACCAGGCATGTTAAAGTGGTTAGAGGGAATGGAGGAGTGAAGGTTAGTTTCACTTAATGCTAAGATATCCGGGGTGTTTACAAGGAGAAATGACTCGACATCATCTAAGTTAGTTCTAAGCCCGCAGATATTCGTAAATGCAAGCCTCAAGGGAGGAGGCAGGTTGGTTTTCTTAAAGTTTGGTCCTGGTTTAAACGTAACTTTTGCTGGAGCTGTCATTTCATTTTATTTAATTTAAAAGTTTCAGTTAGGGTGAGTGAGTGAGGGGTTGCTGGACAAGTAGTTTTGCAGAATACCAGACATGCAATACAAGTAGACCATCAGCTGTCCTCACCCACAGGATTGTGACCTTTTCTATAAAATGTCATCTTCAAGTTGTTTTTATATATCGAAAATTATAATTGTTATGTTATCAGTCATAATAATACATGTAATCTCAATTTCATTTATATTAAAGTTGATTGAAAAATAACCCCATTATTTTATTTATCTCCTTTCCAAAACATGACACACATGGTTAGGTGTGGGTTTAATAAGAGTGTTTCTGTGGAACGAACTCGATTCAAACTTGACACAAACAGGTTTTCAGTCTGTATCATTCGCCACCCCCTATAAATAAGTGCTCATAATTTATTACTGAAAAATAATTTTTAAAAGAAATGTACGTGATAAGAGCGTGTATAGCATAGGGTTTCATTTTGAATTCAATATCCCCCCCCCCCAGCATTCACCACTAGTTTTGTAATCTGTCTGGGGAACTGCATCAACTGATTTCACAAGGAAGACATTTTTTACAACCTAATGAGTGGTGACTTATTAAGGATAAAAAACACTTGAGGATTCTTAGAACTGCACGCCTGTGGAACTCTGTTCCGTTTGCCTGCTTCCCTCCGAACTACAACTTGGATGTCTTCAAGTCCAATGTTAACAAATTCCTAATGAACCGCCCCCTTAATTAAACACTTCATCAAATCTCCACACTAACGTAATGTACTTGCAATAACCCTTATCCCTGAGTGGCTTCCGGGCCTTGATAAATGGTGATCACTGTGTAAAAAAAAAAAAAAAAAAAAAAAAAATGGTTACTGAGAAGAAGAGGCTGACAGTTGAATAATGATGAATACTATGAGGATTGAAAATCTCTAGTAACCACTCACATAAAACAATATGCAATCCAGAAAAAAGCAATTCCTCCTCCATTAAAAAAGCCTGTTAAGGATTTTTTTTTTTTTAAGATGGAGGATTGGTATTTTGATGAAATCTGAAAACATGCAGATTGTTGGCTTAGGTTATGAAGAATGATGCTCTTTTTTTAGAAATACATTCATAATGTCCCTCTTTACATCCAGTGTCAATTGTATAACAAATGTGTCGGGGGTGTTAGGATATATGACAGTGAATGTGCTTCCTCTCCCCAATGAATGTGGTCCCCCCCAGCTCTTTATCACTTGCCTACAGTACAAAGACGATCCATGATCCGATGGATCTGTCATGTGAAGTTTGTGCAAAACAAACACATCAAGTCAAAGGATTTCCTAAAAGCACTACACTTGCGTGTACAACTGAATCCTGTTTTCATGATTTTTGACGTGAAAGGTTTATCTATGTAGACCACAATCATTATGCGGAAAGTCTTTCTTTCCCATTGGTCCTATGTTGGTTCAGGCAAACTTGATGAATAGGAAGGATCTCAGAAGTGAATCCCCAGCAGCATCCTTCATCAGCTTGATGTACTCAGCATTTTCATGAACAGATATGAATTTACTCAGATTTTATCCTGACTTTTTGTTGATATTAAAATACTTGGCTGCTTGATTGGCATGCATCTGCTACTTCGTGACGATCTCATATTCTCCAAATGGCTCAGACTCTACCTTCCACTCTCAAACAAATTTTTAATGGAGTATTAAACATCTATGTATGCAAGTATTATTATCAGTAAATGTTGATTTGTTATGGCTGCAGGCGTAAAGGCAAAATTTTGTGAGTTGTTGTCTTTGATCACGTCATGTGCTGTCCCGATTTACATTTAGAGTAAACACCGAACCCCCATCCCCACCTCGACTCCCACCCCCACCTCGACCCCCACCCCCACCCCCACAGCCCTATCTTGCCCATCTGAAGCATAATGACAATCCATAATAAGATGAATCTGTAATGTGAAATTCAACCAAACCCAACACATTAGGTTAAAGGATTTATTTTAATCATTTGCTCAGTATTGAGGTTTTTCTAACGACAAATCGATTATGTGAAACATTTATCCTCTTGGAGAAATCATTTCAAAAACATGGATGTCCTTAATCGAAGGAAAATTTGGAAGAAAATGATTATACAACAGTGGTTCACCTGCTGAACCGTGAGAAGTGGAGTGTGAACTTGCAGAATATCAGAAATTGTCTAACCCTCATTTTTAAACTAGCCAAGCACAGAGTCATAGACTTACCTTAAGCAGTGTCATACACAGTTCTGACAACTGCTGATGAAAGGATGCTGGCACTATGTTCAATGTGATCAATTTTCTGATATCCTAGCCGCTGCATACAATGCCGCTGCATACAATGCCACTGCATACAATGCCGCTGCATACAATGCCGCTGCATACAATGCCACTGCATACAATGCTGCTGCATACAATGCCGCTGCATACAATGCCACTGCATACAATGCCACTGCATACAATGCCGCTGCATACAATGCCGCTGCATACAATGCCACTTCATACAATGCCACTGCATACAATGCCGCTGCATACAATGCCGCTGCATACAATGCCACTGCATACAATGCCGCTGCATACAATGCCACTGCATACAATGCCGCTGCATACAATGCCACTGCATACAATGCCGCTGCATACAATGCCGCTGCATACAATGCCACTGCATACAATGCCACTGCATACAATGCCACTGCATACAATGCCGCTGCATACAATGCCGCTGCATACAATGCCACTGCATACAATGCCGCTGCATACAATGCCACTACATACAATGCCGCTGCATACAATGCCACTGATGTACAGGGAAAGTTGATTCTAAAACCCTATAAAAAGGAAAGTGCAGCAAAATTAAAATTCTTTTCTTGCATTCTAGTAAAAAGGCGATCAGGGAAGGGGTTATGTCCTTGCTATGTTTTGTTCCTGATATGGCCAGTTCCACAGCCTTCAACATTAGCTAGACAGCGTTCTTGCAACCTGTTGAGAGCCTTATGAATTTGTCATTGAGGAGATGTCTAGGAAATTGGTGGGGGTCCTCAAAAACTTCTCTATTTAATGAAATTCTAAGAGGGGTTTCAAGTTCCTCTTCTGATGAAAGGACAAGATAGTGCTGACACATGAAGTCAGGCTTGCAAATGTCACTTCATAGTTCACAGAAGATGGTATTTCTTTTCTTTTTCATGAGGAGATCTGGATTAACCCTTGTTCATCCCTGTTTCGACTTGATATCATTGAGAGGACTTTCAAGCTCGAGGTTTAGTCTGAACTATATGCTAAGAATTTGAACTAGCCCACATGTGATCCTTTGAAATAGATGAGTACCTCTTTATTGCCACCTTGGTGTCTCAGAAGTATGACACAAAGATGGTGATGTCATTGGCAAATGTGAAATTTGACTTGCGCTTCATCAGGCAATGAGTTCTTGAGGGACTGAACTTGCCTCCTCACACCTTCGTTTGCAAAACAACAGTTGTATGGCAAGGGTGGTGGACAGTCCTGACGCACTGACCAGGTAATAGCAAAAAATTTTGAATGCATTCCATTACTCTGCACCAATGCTGTTGGCAGGTGATACATTACAGAGATCCATTTGTGGAAGTCTGGTTTAAATCTGGCAGTCTTTAAAACAGATGCCAGGAAGTGAGGAAGCGATGGCCAATCCTGTTTAAAGCTTGAACTAATCTAAATTGATCAGCTTCTGTAACATGTTCTATTACTCTCTCTAAGATCATAAAGATCAGGTGCAAGTTGTTCTAAATTGATTTCCCCTTCATAGCATAGTTCTTCATAGGTTTGATCAACTCTTCAATAACAACATCCAACCAGTTAGATAGGATCTTGTCTCAAATCTTTAACTGTGTTTAACAGAGTTATGTGTCTGTGCTCATCTAGTTCTCCCCACTATTTCTGTCCCTCTTCCTCAGCAATGTTATCACTCCCTTAGTGACTTGACACCGGATGAAACCCTTGTTAAACCAATGGTTGAACACATCTATTAGAATCTAAACAAATATTTGTGATAGCTTCAAATATAATTTGTAAGGCAGACCATCAAGTCTTAGTGATAATTATTTCTTTTAGTTTAAATCTCTAGTCAATCTCTAAAAGAAAAAAAAAATGCTTATTTACATGTTAAAAAATTACAATGACAAATATTGAAAAACAGCAAGAATTCACTCAAATTTCAAGTCCAAATAAATCAACTTTAAAAATATATAGAAAAAAATTATCAGTTTCATGAAATTATTTCAGCAATAATGAGTAAATTAAGCAACCAAATTAGAAAAAAATGATACTTTTTTACTAAAAATTGCATTATTATCACAAAAAAAAAATAATAATAAAAACGCCTGCAATCATTTGTAAGCAGAAGAACCCGCACAAAAGTATGGATCACGCAAACGGTAATAATTATTTGGATCTTCTTGTACTAACAAAAGGAAATGTTTATTTATTGGGAAACTATTAATTTAAATTAATACATTTACAATCGAAAAAGAAAATAGTTAATGTAATATTCTTTATTTAAGTTTTTGAAAGATATTTTGCTCTCGATGATAGATGTTAACCGATTAAGTGAGTTGTTTCATTACCGGTAAACTTCTCTTTATCATTCACTATTCATTCATTCCGCATTCCACTTTCCCAGTACCCTAGATAATAATCATCCAAGCAGGTTATCGCCCTTTGATTGGGCTGTACATTAGAGTACACACAAATGGATTGTGAAGACACAGTCATGGCTCCATTAAGTACAGAAATAGAGAGAAAAAATGTGTTATTTGTGGAGATTAAATCTAAATTTGTACAAATTAATTACAGGACGAGTTGGCAAAATAAAAAGTCAAATCACATAATGTATGTTTTTATCTTGCGATGATATATTATGATGTAGGAAATCATGTGATGATCTCAGCATCACTAAAAAATGATAGATTTTCACACAGATTCACTAGAATGGAATCATTATGATGCATTATGTTTATTGGTCTGCTATAGATAAAGAAATCGATAATTTTGTGAAAATTTGTTAATGGCATTCAATGACAACAAAAGCATCACCAGTAAAAAAAAAAAATATTCTATCTGGCCAGGCTCCTTGCCCAGACCAATGTAACTCTCTCTCTCTCTCTCTCTCTCTCTCTCTCTCTCTCTCTCTCTCTCTCCAGATTTTCCTGTCTTCCATCAGCTACCTTAAATCTTCAGGATCACAGTTGGCATCATGTGCAATTTGCTGGATGTACATGGATCTAGGTTGTCCTACACTTGTGCGCCCATGCTGTGGGGTTTACAGCAATACATTTCTCACCAGCTCTTGTTCGCTTCTCTAGCAATAACTGGCAAATTGTAGATGCTGCTTTTTGATGGTATGGCAGGTAGGTTGGCACAAAGTTGTCGCTTTGTGGGATGATCTTGCCAAGATATATTTAACACTGTTCGTAACATACAGGTGTATATGTTGTCTAGCTTTCTTTCCAATCTTTTGTTGATACACACAGCATACTAGGTTTCACCTTAAATAAATCCAGAAGCAGATACCATCCATAACTGACTATATTGCTCTGTTCGCGAATAACACTAATGCACAAACGCTGTGATAGCATTGGTCTTTATGTTAATACAGATGAGAAAAAGTTTATTATTTTTAAGGGAGAGATCAAAGCTTTAGATGGAACAGCCCTAAAAGAAGTCACTGATTTTACGTACCTGGGCAGCAACATAGGTTTCATGGAGAAAGATATAAAAATTTGCATCTCAAAAGCATGGACTGCATTGGATAAACTGCAATCATTATGGAATTCAAGGCTAGCGATAAACTGAAAAGGCAGTTCTTCAGAGCAGTGATGTAATCTGCTACAATGTGGACACTCACCAAAAGATTTGAAGAAAAAGATAATACCTGGTCAAAATGAAGAAACTATGGTTAAGAGTACATCTTAACAATGAATGGGGTTTATTACCTTACTAGCAGAGGGTGGGGGCACCCGGCCTTGCCCGGTTGTAAAATATGTTTAAATATATTTTAATTCATACAGGTTTCATATTTATTATTACAAAGTCAATTCTCTATTAAATATTATATATATATATATATATATATATATATATATATATATATATATATATATATATATATATATATATATATATATATATATATATAGTACTGATTTCAAAACATAATAAAAAATGACTTGGGTGCCATCAGCTAGAATCGAAATCAAAACATTTAGTGTTCCAGTTGCATTCTCTACTGCTGGTGCTATCAACAGATAGATAAGAAAGATTTCAAATTTAACCACTTCACGCTATAAATGAATTTGTGCATTCACAAAAAATAATAGAAATATATTGGTAAGCTGAAATGAACATTTTCCATTTCAACTTGCCGACATATTCCTATACGCATCGTTAATCCATTTAAACAAAGATTTTACCATCGTTGGTGTATGATTACTATTTCTTGTTAATTTCAGAAACTCTGCAGAATAAGGACTTTGAAAATTGTTTTTAGGAGCATTCTGTCGAATAATAAATTTAATTGTAAATTTTAATTTACAGTTTTAATTTCTTTTCTCTTATATATATATATATATATATATATATATATATATATATATCATGTCAGAAGGCGATGAAAAAAAATCCAATAAAGTGCTTGACTGTGGATGTGAGAGCTGAAGATACAATATTTATTTCAAAATTATATGTACATATTTCAAAGGCGTACCATAGGTTTCATTGCATTGAATCAACCATAAGAGGTTGAATGGAATCAGCGCAAATTCATCAGCGACTTTGAAAAGGCGAAACAATGCAAAATAAACAGAAAACAAAAAACAAAAAAAAGACGTTTACCAGGCGTTTTAACTCAGAGTTCTTGATTTTAAAATAGATCTTAGTAACCGACGCTAATACATTCTGATTATGGAAGAAAGAAAGCAATGGCAGGATTGGTAATGTAAGGCGCGTTTACCGTTATTTGTTGCACTTTTA
>NC_136507.1:109886891-109914391 GCF_053919585.1 Euprymna scolopes
AAAATCTTGCTAGCGAACATTCGAACATGTCTGCTATTTGTGTTACATGATAAGGGCTGTCCCCTTTTCATGTAAGTATAAAAATGGAGAATTTAGTTTAAAATGAAAATGAAATAGCAATAGACAAATTCGAACCTCGTAATCTGGGTTTAGAAATAGATTACGTGTGAGAATGTAAAAATGTAAAGCAAACTTGTTTAGAATATAGATAAAATATTTCAAGGAAAGAATAGATAAAATATTTCAAGGAAAGAATGTGAGCTGTCAAGTTTATTATGAAATTTTAAATTGAAAGAATGCAGCTTATAAGATAATGTTTTTAACATATTGAATATAGGTTAAAATTCCTTTTGTAGAAATAGGAAAAGTTTTGGACACGTATGTCCATAACACGTGAAAGAAGGCACACGCTTTAACATGTGTATGACGTCACGGAAAATAGAAAGTTCTAGGAATAGAGAAAAACTTTAGTTAGAGTTAGAAAACAGTCAGTGAGAAAACTCAGAGAGATTCAGTCGTCTAGGAGCGAGACGTCACTTCAAGAAAAAAATGTGAAACTTTGAATTCTTGATGATGGAATCACGGCCGTGTGAAGAATAAACCATCAAGTGTTTTTTGTAAAGCTCGTCTTGTGTTTATGATTTTTATACAAAGGTAAAGTCCAATTGTATTATATATTTGTGTTATATGTTTTTACATACACGTCTCAACATCATCATGTCCGAACAGTCTAAACAATATGTCCTCACTCAAAGAGCTTTCTTCTTCTTCCATTCAACACAATTAAGGAATGAACTTTTAAAATATAAGAATCTCTCCTTATAACATGAACACTCTATCTAAGTCTCTTCCAACATATCTCTAGAACTCTCTTACAACACAATATCTCTCTGAGTCTTTCACCATCCCTCACTGTAATAAGACTCCTTCTAAGCATCTCTCACTAAGAAAAAGCATCACTATAATAAGACTCTCTAAGACTCATCTTTTAATAAAACTCTTTTAATAAGACACCCTATATAACATTTGACGTGTTTACAAACAACCAACGGCAATGTCAAGGTCAAACAACCGGTGTCACTTGAATTGTTCACCAATCTTTGTCTTCTGCTACGGGGCATCTAATCTTGACTTGATCCGATAAGTATATCTTATTCCGTGGGGTCTTCGTTCGCACTTGATATACTATGGAAACAAAAAGGTTTTACTTTATTTTAATCTATAGTTTGACAATTATACATATTAAAAAAAATGGAGTCTTTTCCGAGTTTCTATGGGTAAAATAAACATTTTACTCGAAATGATTCCTCATGTAATAATATTTAAGATAAACATTTTGAATCCCTACACACTTATTTTCTTATATCACCCACAAACCCTATTTAATGACATTACTAAAAAAAAAAAATGAAATAAAATAAGGATGGAAATGTTAACTAGGCTCGGAACAAGAGTGAACAGGTGGTTTTATTGGTTTCAGTGAAACAATGGAAATGCTTCAAGATTCTTAAAGACTATCAGGTTACTGAAGTTTTTTTTTTCAATTTTCCCAATCCATTTTAAATTCAAATCCTTCAATCCAAATCCTGCAAATGTTAAAAATAAGAATAAAACGTGTTGTGGGGTGTTATAGACTGGGGGCAAGAACTAAGGGTTCCTCATTCAATACTAGTCCATATATCTCTCAATATTCGTATTTATCTTCGTTTGTTTATATATATTTAAAGTTCGACTGAAGTTATTATGACAAATCACATAAACTTCCTAACTATAATCTATCTATCTATCTATCTATCTATCTATCTATCTAGATAAATAAATAAGATAAGATAGATAGATAGATAGGTAGCTGTTTATTAGCATATGCATATCTGGCTGCTAATATCTCTCACTTTGCTGCTTTGAATAAAATACGTTGTTTATCAAGAGCATCTTAGTGAAAACATTGAAAATTTTAAGATATTTTTTTTTTTTTGCTAATTGCGTCAACATTTGACGCATGTCTCATTCTTTCCTTCTTTTTATTTTAGCATTCACAATTTTTCATTTTTTCTTTTTCTCTTTTCAATCTTTTCTATTTTCTTTTTTATCAATTTTGTCAGTTTATAATTTTCTTTTTATCGCTTCACTTTTTCTTCTATTTATTTTTTCTTATAATTATTTTCTTTTTCTTTTTCTTCTTCTTCTTGTTATTATTATTATTATTATTATTATTATTATTATTATTATTATTATTATTATTATTATTATTATTCACACTAAAAAACAAATAACTAAAAACAAGCCAGTTTGTTTTTCTAGTGATGACACGACCACCACCACCACTCCACCACTAACATTACGACGACTACCATCACCAACATTTCACCCCTCAGATTGTTTTCAGTTTGAAAACCACGTGCTTCTGCTAAAAGTGCACGACTCGTAAGAGTGGGGGTTACTAACCCCTTTGCAGAGAACAAGGTAAACACCCGTCATGGGAGATAGGGGCCCGTTTCTGAAGAGCCTAGTGACACATTTTTCTATGACATCCCACTTCTACCCACTCCTTCTCTCTTTCCCTTTCTTTTTCTTTTCTCCCACCCCTTTCTCTCTTTCTCTTTCTATTTCTTTTCTCCCACCCCTTTCTCTCTTTCCCTTTCTTTTTCTTTTCTCCCACCCCTTTCTCTCTTTCTCTTTCTTTTTCTTTTCTCCCACCCCTTTCTCTCTTTCTCTCTCTCTTTTCTCTGTTTACTGAACCTACTCAAGGCTGAAATTGTGAGGAAACCAATAAAAAACATTTCACTAACAACAATCTGCAACTTGTGTTACTGATAAATATCTAATAGTATAATCTTTACACTTAGGAAAGGTATGAACCTATAAATCCTCCCTATAGCTATGGATTAAACAGTGCGTAGAGTAGACCTTCAAACCTTGGTTGTGCACACCACATAATCTATGATGCAATATTTGGGGCATAATAATACTGGATATGATCACAAAGATTCGGAAGATTATATTTATAGCCAGGGGTGATAACATTGAATGAAACATCTACGAAAATCGCTGTATAAAATATACAGAATCTCTTTGAATTGTTCAGTTATAGTTTTTCGTCTTAACATTAGAAAGGAACTACGTTTTGCTGAGCCTGACTGGATTAATATTACGATTATTTACCTGGAATTCTTTACAATTCAAAGCTTTTCTGAATGGATTGATAGTTTTTACTTGTGACAATTATATTTACCATTCGCAATAATTTTCTTTTCCCCAGAATTATTTCTTTTGTCATCCCATTTTTTGGCATCTTTTTTCTATTACAAGAGCGACTGTGCGTGCACTCAAGAACACAAACTTCTATTACAAGAGCGACTGTGCGTGCACTCAAGAACACAAACTTCTATTACAAGAGCGACTGTGCGTGCACTCAAGAACACAAACTTCTATTACAAGAGCGACTGTGCGTGCACTCAAGAACACAAACTTCTATTACAAGAGCGACTGTGCGTGCACTCAAGATCACAAACTGCGAAATAACATTAATCTTATTGTTTTCAGTCCGCCTGGACTTCTTGTCACCGAACACGTGCAATATCGGTACAGGAAAAGCGTGGTTAGTGATTGAGCAACTTTTGCTTCACTATTGAATCACTGCACAAGCATCCTCACATGTGATGTCCATTAACAGAGGCCTATTCATATATTTATATTTCTGCTTTATTTCCACTGACGTGGCCTCCAGCATTGTTCCAATTTACGGCTCTTTTATGTACGGTGGTGTCTGATTCCATATTGAAATATGATCGTTTCTTATTATTTGCCGACGTCGATGTTACATACGACGAACTTGTGCTTTTCACGTTTAGTTATGAGATGTCTTCAATAAGTTTCCAGACTTTTTCGTACAGGCATTTAAAATTGTCGTAGACTCTTGAAAATTCAATTTGTTATTGCTATGCATCCTATGAGATGACTGACCAATTTTTATAATTTCAAGTTCAAATGAACAACTACAGCAGGAATTGGAATACGCCCTACTAAAGCCTGATTGTCACAGCTGATGAATTTCAAAAATGCAATCTGGACGCGAGGACACTTTAGAAGAACGATATGCAATATTGTTTAATACTTGGAAAAAATGCAAAAGAAACGTATGAAATACTTCAGACTGCTTTTTGGACAAGCTTGCATCGATCAAGCATCAGTTTTTAAGTGGCATAAGAGATTCAAGGAAGGCAGGGAGTCTGTGAGGGATGATCGGAGGTGTGGTAGTAGTAAGGAAGTCAGAACACCAGAGTTGATTGGGCAAATAAAGAATTTAATGATTAAGGACCGTCGTGTGTTCTATACTAATGTTAGTCTATTTCGGAGATATTCCAGCGTCCACAAGACGAGTGTAAACTAATGGCCTCAAGCAGTGACAAAGAAACACGACTGAAGGTATGCTTGTCTATGTATCTCTTTTTCGGCAAATGACATTTTGCTGGAATAAGGTTAGTAGTCCATTTACAGAACTGCCATGTTTATTGAACTGTTTATTGATATATTACACACACACACACACACACACACACACACACACACACACACACACACACACACACACACACACACACTACATTGATACATTGATAACTAGTATGTATTACGTTGGTGCAAAAATAATGTCGTTTTTTCACGTTCAACTTCAAAAGATCATAATTCTTTTCATAATAAACTTTATTAATCAAAATAAAACCATTAGAATCGACACATTTTTGCCAACGAGAAATAAGTTTATTTATCCTATTAGAATAGAAATGCGGAGTTCTGGAAACTATGAAGTCATTGAAGGCCGATTCGGCATCATTTCGGCTTTTGAAGCATTTTTTTACGCAGGAAACTGTCGAGATGCTTGAAATAGTGATAATCGGTGGGCGAGAGGTCCGGTGAATATGGCGGATGAGGCAGAATTTCATAGCACAATTCGTTCAGCTTCTGCAAGGTCAGTAGAGCAACATGCGGGCGAGCGTTCTCATGGAGGAGAATTGGTCCCTTCATATTGACCAATCTCGGGCACATACGTTGGAGCTTCTAGTGCATTTTGTCAATTTGTCGGCAGTACTTTTCCGCCATTATTGTTTCGCTCGGATTCAAGAAGCTGTGATGAATGTAGACCGGCTGCAGATCACCAAACAGTCACCATAACCGTTTTTTGGTGCAATTTCGACTTCGGGAAGTGTTGTCGAGCTTCTCCTGCATCTAACCCGACGGTGCCGAACGTCGCCGGTTGTCGTAGAGGATCCACTTCTCATCATATGTCACAATCCCCTCGAGAAATGGGTCGTTTTTTTTATGCAGAAGAAGCGTAGAAGACACCTCAAAATGACGATTTTTTTTTATTATCGTTCATGCGGTACCCATTTATCAAACTTTTTTACTTCCCTATTTGCTTTAAATGGCGAACGACTGGTGAGTGGTCGACCTCGAGTTCAACAGCAACTTTTCGTGTGGTTTTGTGAGGATCGGCTTCAATTAAGGCTTTTAAATGTTCGTTATCAACCGCAGTCGGCCGGCCACGACCGTCTTCATCTTCAAAGCTCTCGTCACTATTGCGAAATTTATTGAATAACCGTTGTGCCACACGTTCATTACTGATTTCTGGGCCAAACGCTTCATTGATATCACGAGCTGTCTCGGCAGCTTTTCGACCTAGTTTGAACTGGAATAAAAATAATCGTACGGATTAGAATTTTGTCAATGCTGTCGAAAAGCCTTTAAAAAATGAATGAAGAGATATAGAACGGTAACGAACAACGCGATTTGATAGAGCGAAAAACGCGCTTCAAAATGATATATTACATGGCTATATATACATCAATGAATTAATTCATAAATCATATATAAAAATAACATATGTGAGAAAACGATATTGTTTTTGCACCAACCTAATATATTCAATACTCATAATGACTATGCAGCATATTTTAAAGTCATGTGAGATATTTTTGCATCTCCATGCAATGATTTATTAGATTGAATAAACGTTTACTAATTGAAACATAAACGCCTCCTTTTCTTTCACCGCAGAAATAAAACTCTAGAGGTGAAAAGCGTAAAAATAAAGATAATGTGTACTTTTATTGTAACGTGACCGTTAACTTTAACCGTGTCGTTACATATCAAAACTCTCGGACCCACACGTTGTCTGGTACTTCGTTGCAAATGAACAAACAATAAAAGGAAAGAAATAAAAATCTGACGGCATTTTTTAAGTGCAAATGATATACGTTTATTCATGGTTCTTTAAATAATAACACATTCCATTATCTTCCAAAGGTCTTCCGCACACCCATGTATTTTACAACTTCTGCCATATTACAGGTGCTTTTTTTTTAAATGGGCCCGGGGCATTATTCGTGCTCCAACTTATTCAGATTACAACATTATACAACACTTATTGCATTTTTCTCTTTTCGTGTCACAATACAGTTTGACCTTATCATTAAGCATCGGCAGTTCTACTATCTAACGCGAGCACTGTTTATTCACTAACTGTTCTCTAATTTTCGACATCCTCTAAGCTTCTTTGTTCATAAACCGACCTATCAAAAGTCAAGTCATTAACTTCTGGTGACTAGGTTATGTTTCATACCCAAGAAATTTGATTCATTGTCCGAATTCTGTCGACAACATTCGGACTGCCTACAAAAAAAACTCGTCGCTATTTACATTCTCTATCTATAACCGCGGAATGTGAGCACCCCAAATGTTTAGTGTTCACTTATCTTTCTACCATAGCGGCAACGCAAGCTGCCACGCCCTATCGTCATAAAGAGTTTCAGTTTTAAAGAATAATTTCCTTCATGTTAAGTGTTTTACTTGACCGCCTCGTAGTTTTGCTTCCCATGTATTTCAAAATTAAAACAAGTTAAAATTTTAATATTTCCGTGTATGGTATTTATGTGAATCCAATTAACAAAATACCGATAAACAAAAGCACAGATACGGTTTTAAAAAGTCGTAAATAAAACAAAATTATTCATAAGCTGTTCAGCATAGTCCGTACTAAGAGTGAGCGTGTCTTTATAATCAGTTTCTTATTTAAAAAAAAAATCCCATTTTTAGTTATATTTTATTAATCTTTTCTAACAATGGCAGGATGAATAGTCAATTATAAATGACCCATAAGCTTTGAACAAAATTGCCACTCTTTAAGGTCAGATTTATTTTTATAGTTTTAGTATTTACTAAACACATTATACTTACTTTTTCATGCGTTATAATTGTTTAAATATTTATTCCAGTCTTGCAACCCTTGGCAAAGTTTTTTTTTTTCAAATTTTAAAAATTTAGTAATCTGTAAAAAAAACCCCAAAAACAAACAAACAAAAAAAAACAATGTAGATATTTAGCATTTCCAGCTTAGAATTGGAAACCAGTCAAGCAATTCAAATAAAATTTTACAAAAATATGTTGAAGTCAAATGGTTCATTCCAAGTTCCTATTTAAAACAAAACAAACTATTTGCTTCGTTAAAATAAGTATTAAACAATATCCCTCATTATAATGCATAACCGACCGATAAGAAAAGAACTTTCGTTTTTGACACTAAAACAACATTGATGGTAAACCACGGTCCCCACAAGACATCCTTGAGCAACAAGAAAATATGACTGAAGGAAAATTCAAAAGTGAGCAGACACAAAGAAAAAGTGCGAACAATTGTAGCCACGATATTTTTTAAGTTCTCTCCTGTAGCCTGGTTTCTTTTTACACACTTCCTTTACGACTGCATTTTTCCGTACTAAGGTTTATTTCTCTTTCTTTTTATTTTTTCTTCGTTTTGACCCTTTTTGGATAAAAAGCCTGGTCACGGAATCAAAAAATAATATTCTGTGACGCGGCTGTTACACTTTAACGGTGTCCTTATATATCAAACCTTTAGGATCGACACGTTGTCTGGTACTTCGCGCAAAGGAACAAACAAAAAAAGCAAAGAAATAAAAATTCGATTCATCATTTTTTAAGAGCAAATGAAACGCATTTATTCATGATTCTATGTCACCAAGAGAGCGCATCGCTTCGTTTCACGGCTAGCCTCCCTGCTACTATGAGATGATTTAGTCGATTAAACTGTCATCTAGAGGCAAACAAGAGCGGCAACATAAGAAGAAGCCTGTCGCATACTATTTATGTTTGTCCACACTACGGGAATAAATTTACTTACGAATAGCGACGTACAAGTTTCTATAATTCCTGCTAAAAAGACCGATGCGATTAATGTCTTTGATAAGTTTACTTATCATTAATAAGTCTTTTAGTAAAACTTATAGCAAGCAATAACTATAATTAAACTTAGGCTTTGAGACAAGGTTTTACCCACCTTTTCTCATCATAGCACACGCAGAGAAAGCTACATCAGGTACTGACATTTTAGACAAATATGGCCTTCTTATGAAAGGTTACAGACACTTTCTGATCTACTATGAAACTAATGTGACCCATTTAAAACCTTATTTCTCTATGCCATACTGCTTTTCGCAAACATTTGCATAGATTCGCTAGCATAATGGAACTTCCACGAGTGTACATTACCGCAGTCAGTCGCTTTTCATATAAACACTATCGATTTCTCAATGCATAGCACCCCCATCCTTGGAGGCTAGCACCGGAAAACGTAGGTTTAAATAGTTTGACCAGATGATGAAACTGGGCACCGTCCATCCATCAAAAAGTAATTGGGTTTCTTCATTAGATCTAATAGCAAAATGATTATACATGGTGGGCATGTGTAGATTACAGGACACTCAAATCTTTAACCAACCAAATCGTTATCCTATTCTAAACGTCATAAGAGAATGGAATTCATAAAATTATATCGTATCAAGGCCAACCACTAAATTATGGTAGAACCTGAAGGTATTCCCAAAACGTCTATAACCATTATTTTTGATTGAGACAAATCTTTGCGTGTCGCTTTCGAACTAAGGAACGCTACACATCCGTCCACAAAGATTTATCTACAACATAGTTCCTGGTCTTTTTTTTATTACAAAGGAGTCACCTTTTATCAATGCCCGGAAGCCACTCGAGGTTAAGGGTTAAAGAGTGTACGGTAATCAATGGGAAAATATCATAGTAATCGTTAGCAGTGGTAATTTGGTAACTTGGATTACTAAAGAGGAGCGGCTAATCAAGAACTTGTTACAGTCTTACGGGGATGTTAGCCAATTCCTCTAGGAAAAAGAGGTACGACGCGTAAAAATGTGTTCGATCATTTAAACGCAGTTAGGATTGTGATCAAATCAGTAAAATATGAATTCGGAAAATCAGAGGTTATTTCACTAGTCCTTCCAAAACTAGAAGTTATTTCACAATTTCCGATACGGGATAACATAAAAAGCTGAGAGAGCTTGTAGCTATAATAAATTTTTTATTGTATATTTCTATATGCTGATTGTGAAACTACTCACAAACTTTTAACTAATGTTTACAATTACAAAATATCTAGTCCTGTCTAAAACTGTGTTGCAGCTTTCACATTAATTAAGTCTACAGTGTCTTATGTGGAATTGTCACATATTATTCGAGGTAAGGAGTTGTGTTTGGTATCGACATCCATTCTATCGTCATGGGAACAATCTATGTCTCATGGAGATAAATTTCATTATTTTTCAAAGGGCTCTCCCTAGCCGAGACAAGGTAAAGTACATTTCGACATCTTCTTTTAGCTTATTCAGCTTCCACCATCTTCAACATTCATTAGAAGGGCGAGCGTTCTATCTTCACATTGATAATAAACCTTGCTGGGCACGTTCACGACAAACTTATAATTACTCCCACGTGACACCAAACACCAGGATTACTTATCACAATTTACGTCAGATGTCCCATTCAACGACGGAGAAACTGACAACATCCAAGGAAACCTCATGTCTCGTGCGATAAATGCTTTCCTGCTGGATCCAATGTGTGGATTACCAGGCATGTGTGAAAAAAAAGCCAGAAAACAATAATTGCAACAAATTATTGAAGAATGAATCTACATGAAACTGTTCTAAACTCTTGTTCCTGGTGCCAAGTTGAAAATGATTCATGACATCAGAGAAATATGCTTTCGTCTCAAAAGCTTATGACGACCACTATTTTTTCTTCACAATTTGTATCATGAATATTGTCAGTAACATAACTTGCAGGTTAATAGTAAAATGGTTTTTACTGGTTTCATAAAAATTGTAGACTTGAGTATTTTCGGTAAATATAGGGAGCCAATGCCTCAAGATGATGATGATGATGATGATGATGATGATGATGATGATGATGATGATGATCGTTAATCGCTTACGAAAATGACCGTGATCATGCAAATGTTCTGTTAGTCCGGAGATGGCTTGTAAGTTCGATACGACCGGCAACCAAGGCCAGGCATACACCAAAGTTTGAGGAGCAGACTTGCATCTAACAGAGAGAGAAAGAGAGAGAGAGAGAGAGATAGGGAGAGAGAGAGGGGGTGAGTGACGGCAAGGGAAACCAATGAAACGAGGCCACATGTTGGGAGCGTGTTTCTGACCGGGTATCACGATGTGGCCTCAACTAGCTATATGAACAAGGAAAAATCGTGTTTGGGACGAAATTGTAGAGAAATTTTGGGCAGAGAATTGCAAGTCGAAAGCGACCCAAATCGCCCGAGATTAGAGAAGAATAAACCAACCTCTGAGGATAATTCTATTAATTGGTCTAAACTAGATAGAAAACTTGTTCAACCCGAAGTTTTTACCTTGTAAACCCACGAGCATTATTGTAATTTATTTCCTTCTATTTGGTTGCGATAATTTATTCTTATAATATAGTAGTCGTGTAATCTTTTTTCTTCTAGCCTTACTATGTTCCATCTATTTTCATCCCAAATCAATGCCGACCACTTGAACCCATATGAACCCTGACCTTCAATCAAATAACTACAAGATGGCAAATACCATACCGATCAACTGAGACGCTTCTACCATCTGTATTTTATCAGTAGAGCTGAGCCATCCGTCGATGTCGGCGCTCGGAGAACCAGGTCAAACTCGGCTGGGGGTAAATCTGGGAAGAGAGTATATGTAGTCTGATAGTTGTAACTTTTTTTATTATTATTACATTTTCACCCCAAACAAGGCACATTGCCAATTTGATGTAGGGGGCTACTATTAGGGACACAGGCTACAGGGGTACTAGGTGGAGAGTTGGGCAGCAACATGTCGGTTCACGTTACACTTGAACTTCTGCATGTCAGTACAATTGGGGAAGCAGGGTCCCTGAAGGGAGTTCCAAAGTCTAGCGGTTCTGGGGAAGAAACTACTGGAGTAGAAGGCTCTCATATCTAGGGATCTCTACTGTGAAGGGGTGGGATTGTACTGCTTGTCGGTCTGTCGGGAGTATTTACGTAGAGGGAGTACAAGTGCTTGCAGTTCGTCGGAACATTCACCGTTAAAGTACTTGTAGAACAGGCAGAGGGATGCAACATTGCGTCAATGGGACAGAGGCTGAAGCTTGGATGACAGTTCAGGATCTATTAGGTTGGCGACTCTCTTTTGAACCTTGTCTAGGAGTGAGAGACTAGTAGCAGATGCACCAGCCCAAATATGACAACAATACTCCATACATGGGCGAATAGTGGCCTTATAGAGGTACAGGATACTTTCAGGCGTTAGTAGCTTTCCAGCACGCTAGAGAGAACCTATCTTTTTCGCAGCGGTCTTGACAATGCTCTCAATATAATTGTTCCAATTCATGTTTCCTGTGAACGTTAGGCCGAGGAGTTTAAAAGATGTACTTTCAGATAAAGAGTATTTGACCATTGCTATTGGTGGTAGAGAATGTTTCTTGTAATTATTGAAGGAAACAAGTTTAGTCTTGGCAGCATTGAATGTGACTATCCATTTTTGTCCCCATTCCACTACAGATTGGGGGCCATTCTCTAGTGTTTCTGCCATTTCTTTAGATATGTGTTCATTTGTTTTCCTGTTGTGTCTGTTATAGAGCGTTGTGTCATCAGCATATATATCCATCTCACAGACAATTTTGTCGGGGAGGTCATTTATGAATATTAGGAATAATAGAGGTCCAAGGATAGACCCCTGAGGCACTCCCGCATTTATTTCATATTTTTTAGATGTACGACCATCAAGGACAACTTGGATTTTTATCTTATCTAAGAAGGATTTAATTATGTTAAGTATTCTTCCAGTGATATCGTATGATCTGATTTTTCTGAGAATACCTTCATGCCATACCCTGTCAAAAGCCTTAGATATATCTAGAGCTACCACTCTGCCCTCCCCTGCTTTAAGTGAATGGTATATACGCTCGGAGATTACAGTTAGAATGTCTGCTGTGGAACGGGCTTGCCTAAATCCATATTGTTGGTCGGTAAGAAGTTTAGCATCTGTAAGATGATGGACTAGAGCTTAGTTAATTATGGACTCAAATATTTTGGCAAAAAGTGGGAGAAGGCTAATGGGGCGGTAATTTAATGGGTCAGTTCTTTCGACAGAATTCTTGAAAACTGGTACCACAGAAGTAGTTTTCCAGCAGGCAGGAAAGCAAGATTCATTAAGGTATTTGTTGTAAAGTTCGGAGAGGATTGGAGCTATTTCGGCGGAGCACTTTTTTAATAGCACAGCAGGGATGAGATCAGGTCCACATGTTTTTGCAGTGTCAAAATTTTTTATGATATCATGCACCTGAGAATTGGTGATTTTCAGATCGTCAAGTGTGGCGTCTGTCCGCAAAGGAAAGGCTGGGATAGGGTGGTTAGCAGGGTCTAGTGTGGAGTTGGAGGCAAACCCACTGGCAAGCATGTTAGCCTTCACGGTTGCTGAGCAAACAACTTTATGATTGTTGGATAGTGGGGGAATTGTTAATTACCCATTATTTACTACACTGTTGTAGATTTTCCAGAAGTCACGGGTTCCTAATTTCTGAGCTTCGATACGTTTTTGGGTGGTTTCAATAAATTCTCTCTTAGCTGTCGCTATTTCTTTCTTAACACACACACGCGTGCGCGCGCAACCGCGCGCGGTCACGCACACACTCATACGCGCACACACACTACAAAATGATATATAACATGACTATATATATCAATGAATTAATTCAGAAATCATATGTGAGAAAACGATATTGTTTATGCACCAACCTAATAAATCAACGCTACGAAAAGAATTAAAGAAAACGACAACGTTTTGTAAAAACAAATGTTTTTTTAAAACGAAACAAAGTTCAAACAAGTTTTAAAAAATCAAATTCCATCCGCGATTGAAAAAACAAAATAAAATTAAAGTCTTCGATTTTCTTTCGCTAACCAGAATCAAAGTAAATAAAAAATATTACTTTTTTTTCTTTTCTTGAGAGATTGTAAACTTATCTTCTCGTGTGAAAAACGTAACTCAGTTATTCGAGTGACAAAATAAAACATGGAGGATTTTTTGTTAAACGTAATACTGGAGCTTTTTAAGCATCGTCAAATGAAAAATTACGTTTCACGAAAGAACAAACGTCCAACCATACTATAATTGGACAAATAGATTGGAATTACAAAAAGAAAAGATTGCACCAAATAAATAATGTAAAATGTTTATTTAAACTCAACAGCAAAAAATATTCGAATTGTCAAATGGGTGGCAAAATAGTACAGATTTCATTAATTTTACCTTTTTTTTCAAGCAGTTTGATCTTCCAAAACTGTATTTGGCCTTTTCCAAAATATACGTACGGACCAACTAAGGAAGGAACAAGCAGAATATTATATGATACGAATAAACTAACATCGATAGAGAAAGATTAATATGAACGGACAAAAGACGGAGAGTCGCAGACTGAGGTGATTTGATGTTTCTAAATTATAGCTTGAAAATTACGCCGACGACACGATATTGCGTAAAAGAACCATTCCTACGTTTGTGCAATACTTTTATAAAATGGTGAATTCAAAGAAAATGCACTCTCATAAGAAGATGAATGTTTGGATGCTGGAAGGGAAATAAAACGGGTTTTCTAAAAATCTGCGACGAAGACGGACGAGAGAATTGAGTAGACTCAACAGAAAACGGGGAAAAGAAATAACATGAAGGATAAATTTAGATAAAATTTCTCTGAAATATAAAATTTATAAGCGAAATAGAATGGATGCCTCCGGCGCATGTGCATTCTTGGTTGAAAATGTTTGCGTGATTGTTTTATTTTTTTATGTTGTGTTGTTGTTATAGAGTCGAATAAGTGGAGGTTTGCGTGTTTTAATTATAAAAAGAGACACTTCGAGTTTGGAAAAAATGTGCACTTGAGTTTTTATTAGCTGAGAGTTTTGCTTCAATAGGATTGCATTTTTTTATCGTTTTTTTTTAATTTTATGTTGGTATTTTTATCTTTTTTTAAACATGATTTTGAAAACTGCTTCTTATTCAAATACATATATTTATGCGTTAATTAATAAATCATGTTAAAAATAAAAAAAGAGTTATGACATATTTAATTTGAAAAGGAAACACTAAATAAATGGATAGTCCTTAATCCGCGGAGTTTCGAAGAAATACTTTCCTTTTCATCAGAGGGTAGGAATTAGCAATATGCGGGATCGGATTTTGCATGCAAAAATATTTGATGAAACTGCAAGTAAGTCAAAGATCTTACTTGATAACAAACAGTGAAGCAGAGGGAATAGGGTGAAGAAAAAGGTGATTTCACGTGAATGGATAGTCTGGTGAAAGGTAAAGTATCCAATGACGGTAAAATCCCAAAAATGTAAATCCAAGAAAGTTAGTTAAATTTCCATTCGCACAAGTAAAATCCAAGGAAAGCGTAATTGGAAGATGGTACAAAATAATCCAAAAGGCCAAAATCCGTGGAATAATTCACATATATATATACATACATATATATATATATATATATATATATATATATATATATATATATATATATATATATATATATATAGTAATAAAGATGGTTGTCGGAACAAACACACGATGTTGAGCCTTCTATGGACTTTTTTCTTCATGCAGCATATTATCGTGCATTTTTTCTATCTAATCAAATAATTTATAATATTTCTGGGGAGTATATGCACGAAAAGATACGGTATTGACATACTAATAACCGTTACGGATATGCAAGAAATATACTGAAATTTAATGAAATTTTAACGTATTGGAGGAAAAAATACATATTTGGAGATTGGAATGTAACTATACTGTTATTCTTTTATATATGCTCTGTTGCTATATGTAACATACACTGAACCTCTAAGCAAAAAGGATTGATATACACAGAGTGAAATATAATGGAAAAAATATATTTTACCCAACCAGATTTACCCGGCGTTGCCCGATATCAAACGTAATGTTAAATTCCTTTACAAAATGAAATAAAAACGGAAAAGAAACAATGAGTCAAGTACGATAATCATTAGGTCAGCTTGACACGATGTTTAAAAAGTGTTTTGAAAATTACTTATTCTTAATAAAGCTCTCATGTGAACGATTCGCGCATGCAATGACCAGAAACAGTTGACAAAAAGATAAAACTTCGATGACCCCCGAGTACCAATTTTTAAATTTTGATCCCGTAGCAGCTCCTTTTCCGGATGAAAACCGATTTAAAAGTTTTCCCATATCTGAATATTCTATATACCAAAATGAAACTTAATAATATAGCTTGTGCGTGACATGTGGCAGCGAGATGTTATAATTCATTAAAACTTTCTAATGCTTATTTAATGAATATGTTGTAACGAAATGATTCCCAGTGAAAATAGTTTTTAGTTTTTGTATATATTTTTCTTTTTTGTATATATGTGAGCACCGACGATGGCCCATACTAAAGACAATTAAAACAGCTATATAGTGAAATTTGTATATAGAAGTGCGAGCCAAAAAAATTGTTTGCCTCTATAATAAAATCAGTTTTGACGAACATAATGAGTGTTGTTCCCTAACATCAGCCACAAACCTCCTCGGTATACTGACTGCTATAAAGACTTGCACTATTCTAGTAGTAAAACTTTCTCTATGCGTTTCTGAGTTTTTTAGATGAAGATTGATTATTCGTATTATTTGGATTCATCAGACTACTGTTCTGATCTTGAGTCATTTTCACGTTTCGGTCGATGTAACCTCCGACCTTCTTCAGGTGTATTTTGTCAAACTCGGGAATTTGGCCGGAATTTCAAACGGAACCCTTTATTTACTTCACGGGAATAGTCTGCTCTTGTTCCGTCAGGTATGACTGGGTAGAGATTATAAGTAATTGCAATTGTAATTTTTGGTCGTCCACATTGAGAATTCAACCTTTAATCTTTAGGAGAATATCATTTTTACAATTAATTTTTTCAAGTACTCTAATCAATGCATCACGGGTCCTTGAGAATATACCTGAAGAAGATCGGAGGTTATATCGACCGAAATGCTGTGAAAATGATACTCAAGATGAGAACAGTAGTCAAATGAATCCAAATAATACGAACTTTTTTCTACATATACGCACACCGCAGATTTTGTTGAATACATTTTCGTGAACTCAATTTCATAGCACAACATTTGCAGACTTATACACATTCTCAATGGACATTTTTCCTTCATGTGCATACAATTCGGAACATAAACTTTTCCTCTCTATGCACACACACACACACACACACACACACACACACACACACATCATTCTACTCTCACTTCCTTTCGTATACGTTCTAATGAACAAAATCTCAAAGCGAACCCAATTTTGTTGAATTGTGTATTGTTTTCGAGTTACTTTGTCTTTCATGTGGCATGCTTGTATATTGAACGCATATATATATGTTACAGCGTTCCGACGATGACTTCACTAAAACTAACACGCTTCTGTTGTATTGTCGGGGTGGGGTATTAGATGGTCACAACGCTGGACGGTTATAGAGAAACACACGTATATATGTATAGATTACGGTGACACGTATATACAAACGTATATACACTGTATACACATATACTTTGGGATTTTTGCTCCATTGGAAAGCTTTCGGATTTTTGCTCCATTGGAAAGCTTTACTTCGAATTTTTGCTCTATTGGAAAGCTTTCGGATTTTTTCTCCATTCGAAAACGTTCGGATTTTTGCTCCATTGGAAAGCCGCAGCGCTGGTCCTAGGCCATTACCATTTCTGATTTCCTCTACTCAAAGCCATCACGATCTGCAACATCCCTGCAAACTTTGTCTCAAATAGTAACCCTTTACATCCAAGTGCTTTGGAGTGGAAAAGCAATAATAAAAATGTTTATTTTATTCAGTCTTATACATATGCCATTTGTTTATTCATGCTTAAAGATATTTATATACTAGTAGGGAGACCTGACTTTGTCCGGGATAAGGATCAACAGATGATCTACACTTCGCATAATTTTATTGTCATCGAAATCGATGAAATCGTCCATTTTTCAATCAAATCGATTGATTTCCTGCTCTAGTGGGGGCCCACCTTGATGCACCAAGAGTAAGCTTTACAATCCTCGCAGGAGTAAGCTTTACAATCCTTGCAGGAGTAAGCTTTACAATCCTTGCAGGAGTAAGCTTTACAATCCTTGCAGGAGTAAGCTTTACAATCCTCGCAGGAGTAAGCTTTACAATCCTCGCAGGAGTAAGCTTTACAATCCTCGCAGGAGTAAGCTTTACAATCCTCGCAGGAGTAAGCTTTACAATCCTCGCAGGAGTAAGCTTTACAATCCTTGCAGGAGTAAGCTTTACAATCCTTGCAGGAGTAAGCTTTACAATCCTTGCAGGAGTAAGCTTTACAATCCTCGCAGGAGTAAGCTTTACAATCCTTGCAGGAGTAAGCTTTACAATCCTCGCAGGAGTAAGCTTTACAATCCTCGCAGGAGTAAGCTTTACAATCCTCGCAGGAGTAAGCTTTACAATCCTTGCAGGAGTAAGCTTTACAATCCTTGCAGGAGTAAGCTTTACAATCCTTGCAGGAGTAAGCTTTACAATCCTCGCAGGAGTAAGCTTTACAATCCTCGCAGGAGTAAGCTTTACAATCCTCGCAGGAGTAAGCTTTACAATCCTCGCAGGAGTAAGCTTTACAATCCTCGCAGGAGTAAGCTTTACAATCCTCGCAGGAGTAAGCTTTACAATCCTCGCAGGAGTAAGCTTTACAATCCTCGCAGGAGTAAGCTTTACAATCCTCGCAGGAGTAAGCTTTACAATCCTTGCAGGAGTAAGCTTTACAATCCTTGCAGGAGTAAGCTTTACAATCCTCGCAGGAGTAAGCTTTACAATCCTCGCAGGAGTAAGCTTTACAATCCTCGCAGGAGTAAGCTTTACAATCCTTGCAGGAGTAAGCTTTACAATCCTTGCAGGAGTAAGCTTTACAATCCTTGCCGGAGTAAGCTTTACAATCCTTGCAGGAGTAAGCTTTACAATCCTTGCAGGAGTAAGCTTTACAATCCTCGCAGGAGTAAGCTTTACAATCCTCGCAGGAGTAAGCTTTACAATCCTCGCAGGAGTAAGCTTTACAATCCTTGCAGGAGTAAGCTTTACAATCCTCGCAGGAGTAAGCTTTACAATCCTCGCAGGAGTAAGCTTTACAATCCTCGCAGGAGTAAGCTTTACAATCCTCGCAGCAGTAAGCTTTACAATCCTCGCAGGAGTAAGCTTTACAATCCTCGCAGGAGTAAGCTTTACAATCCTCGCAGGAGTAAGCTTTACAATCCTCGCAGGAGTATGCTTTACAATCCTCGCAGGAGTAAGCTTTACAATCCTCGCAGGAGTAAGCTTTACAATCCTCGCAGGAGTAAGCTTTACAATCCTCGCAGGAGTAAGCTTTACAATCCTCGCAGGAGTAAGCTTTACAATCCTTGCAGGAGTAAGCTTTACAATCCTCGCAGGAGTAAGCTTTACAATCCTTGCAGGAGTAAGCTTTACAATCCTTGCAGGAGTAAGCTTTACAATCCTCGCAGGAGTAAGCTTTACAATCCTCGCAGGAGTAAGCTTTACAATCCTCGCAGGAGTAAGCTTTACAATCCTCGCAGGAGTAAGCTTTACAATCCTCGCAGGAGTAAGCTTTACAATCCTTGCAGGAGTAAGCTTTACAATCCTTGCAGGAGTAAGCTTTACAATCCTCGCAGGAGTAAGCTTTACAATCCTCGCAGGAGTAAGCTTTACAATCCTCGCAGGAGTAAGCTTTACAATCCTTGCAGGAGTAAGCTTTACAATCCTCGCAGGAGTAAGCTTTACAATCCTCGCAGGAGTAAGCTTTACAATCCTCGCAGGAGTAAGCTTTACAATCCTCGCAGGAGTAAGCTTTACAATCCTCGCAGGAGTAAGCTTTACAATCCTTGCAGGAGTAAGCTTTACAATCCTTGCAGGAGTAAGCTTTACAATCCTCGCAGGAGTAAGCTTTACAATCCTCGCAGGAGTAAGCTTTACAATCCTTGCAGGAGTAAGCTTTACAATCCTCGCAGGAGTAAGCTTTACAATCCTCGCAGGAGTAAGCTTTACAATCCTCGCAGGAGTAAGCTTTACAATCCTCGCAGGAGTAAGCTTTACAATCCTCGCAGGAGTAAGCTTTACAATCCTCGCAGGAGTAAGCTTTACAATCCTCGCAGGAGTAAGCTTTACAATCCTCGCAGGAGTAAGCTTTACAATCCTCCTCGCAGTGATTGAGTTCACAATGCATTGTAGTCTACTGTAGAGAATTTACTGTTGATTTTATAAAATTATTTTTATATAATGGCTTGAATTAAAGTTGGAATTCAAGTCAAGTATCATAGTTCAATCGTGGTCTAAGCAGAAACATTCATTTCGAATGTTATCATATCTTATCAAAGAACCTACTGTTGATTTTATACGCGGTCTCTTCTGCTTGTGCGGTGATAAAACTTCTCAAAGGCATTTGTGATGTTAGGCTGTATAAAAGTTTTACTTTTGTCCAAAATCGAACTATTAATTCTGTAATTAGAAATTTTGGATTTCCGATTTTTGATACTCATCGGGGGCATTCCGATACAAAACCTAGCCCGAAACAAAAAAGAAAAAAAAAAGAAAAAAGATAAGTACAATTGTACCTATTTACTATGCCTCCCCACGGGACAGAGTTAGACACCAGGGTCGTTTTTTAACGTGGAGAAAAGGTACAAAAATAAAAATTGTCTCAGTCGTGAAGGATTTCTCATCCACCGAAAGAGAACAAGAAAATGAAGTGCAGCATCTGAAGAACAGATGGTATTTATTTGCTCCCCCACCGAGCAAATTAGGCACAAGGCCGATTTTTAATGTGAGGAGTGAAGGGAGGGGGAAGGGAAAAAGGGGACCAGCTCCCGAGAGGTGGGAAATGGGAGCTGGTTAAAGGTCAGGCATGTGGGGTTGCCCCCACATCTGGTCTTTGCTAGTCATAGCTAGTCATAGCTAGTCATAGCTTGCAGTATCTGCCGGAACAGATGGTATTTATTTGCTCCCCCACCGAGCAAATTAGGCACAAGGCCAATTTTTAATGTGAGGAGTGAAGGGAGGGGGAAGGGAAAAGGGGACCAGCTCCCGAGAGGTGGGAAATGGGAGCTGGTTAAAGGTCAGGCATGTGGGGTTGCCCCCACATCTGGTCTTTGCTAGTCATAGCTAGTCATAGCTTGCAGTATCTGCCGGAACAGATACTACACTTTGATCTTGACCAAAAGGCAAAAAAATCGGTCCGGCCGTTTCGAAACTATGAGGAACTCTTTCTCTCTCTCTCTCTCTTTCTCTCCCTCACGCACACACTTTTTCCTCCACTCTCTCTCTTTCTTTCTCACTTTTTTCTCTCTCTCTCTCTCTCTCTCTCTCTTTATCTCTCTCTCGCACAGAGAGAGAGAGAGAGAGAGAGAGAGAGAGAGAGAGAGAGAGAGAGAGAGAGAAAGAAATTGCCTTTTATATATAAGTAGAAATATACTTGTTGGAAACAATCTTAAATTTTCCAGGCTTTATTGTAAGTTATTTTATGAGTTTAAGTACATTCCCATCAGTTTAGGAAGGAAGATAATTAGTTTAGTTTCAGTAATGTGATTGTACCTATTTACAATGCCCCCACCCCACGGGACAGAGTTAGAGACCAGGGTCGTTTTTTAACGTGGAGAAAAGGTATAAAAATAAAAATTGCCTCAGTCGTGAAGGATTTCTCCTCCACTGAAAGAGAACGAGAAATAGAAGTGCCGCATCTGAAGAACAGATACTACACTTTGATCTTTGCCAAAAGTATTGTAGTCCTTATATTTGTTTATATGTATTTGTTAGTTTTTTTTTGTTGTTTTTTTTTTCATATAATGGTTTGATACATCTCCGATAAAATTTTGATGGCCTTCGATATAAGTTTTAAATATTATTTGGATTCATCGGACTACAGTTCTCATCTTGAGTGTGATTTTCAAAACGTTTCGGTCGATGTAAACTCCGACCTTCTCCACGTGTATCTTGTCGAACTTGGGAATGTTTCTGTCTAACTCTTTATTTACTTCACGGGGGTAGCGTGCTCTTGTTCCGTCATCCATGACTGGATAGAAATCCTAAGTAATTCGCAATTGTATTTTTCGGTCGCCTACACTGAAGATTGAACCTTCAACCTGCAGAAGAAGGTCACTTTTTAAAATATATATATATGTGTGTGTGTGTGTGTGTGTGTGTGTGTGTGTGTGTGTGTGTGTGTGTGTGTGTGTGTGCATTTTGTCGAGATTACTTTCGCTTTCACTAATACCCTTGGAAAATGTGTGGAATTAAATAGTTGGGTAAAGAAGCCACCCAAACCTTGATTGTTCGACTTGTCTGGGAGAAGGAAAACGCTTAAATAACACGCCTTTCTTTATTTATTTGTTTAATCGTCTTGGGTTTTTTTGTTGTCACTAAATTCCAGCAAGGAAAGGTGTAATTGGCAGGTGTTTATTTTTCGTTACACACATACACACACGCGCGTGCGCGCACACAAATACACAGACACACACACACATATATATTCAGATAAAGATTTTACACGGTCATTACATAATCATGACAATGTTTGCATGTATGTATGCAAAATATGACAGTGATTTCTATGGTATTATTAGTTACTAATAATTAGTATCATTATCTGTTCCTGTTGCCTTTTAAATAGATTTTTCTTTCCTTTCAAATGAAATAAAGTTTAAAACTATTTTTTTATGCAAAATATGACAGTGATTTCTATGGTATTATTAGTTACTAATAATTAGTATCATTATCTGTTCCTGTTGCCTTTTAAATAGATTTTTCTTTCCTTTCAAATGAAATAAAGTTTAAAACTATTTTTTTTTCCTTCGGGAAAATTTTGAAACGCATTTTTGTTTGTTTGACAAACTAGCACATGAGAAGGCAGCCGCACCAAAAGAAATTGTCTAGCTGTCCTTTTTTTCTTGTAGGAATAAAATAGAAGAAACACGACAACTCTAAGAAAAATAAAATAAAATAAAAACGCCGCCATATTTATTCTCTCATTTTTTTTTTTTTTTTTTTTTTGTGGCAACGATTTTTTCGTTTGACAATTGCGACGTCGCATTAAATGAAACATTCATCAATCAATGTACAATCTTTTGTGAATTTTGGAATTAGAAGCTACTTGTTCGCACTTTCTCTCCCTCCCTTCTTTATCTTCTCTCTATCTTTCCTTTCTCTCACTCCTTCTCCTCCCTCTTTCTCTCCCGATGTGTTTACAAAAGATTAAAATGTCTGACTTTTTTTTATATATAAAACCCGAAAGCTATCCAATAATGATTAATAGTAAATAATAAATAAAAAGAATGCAAGTTACATAGAGGTGAGAAACACACATACACAAATACACGAGAAAGTGAACACGCATATATTTTAAATAAGGATTACAGGCCAATGTGTATAGTGGTTTTCCTTTCTTTTTTCGTATATATTTTTAAAGAACAGAAAAGGAAACCATTCTTTTTTTCTTTGTTTTTTCTAGCAACGTGATACGACGGAACAGCTGTGGATATATTATATGTATTATTGGATTTTCATACTCTTCCAGAACAAACGAACGAATCTGTAACTTGAAAAAAAAAAGAAGACAAATGGGGTTGTATTACTTGTTTTGATCGAATTATTGTTCTAACCGTAAGTATTATTTGTGCAATATTTCGGTCGATGTAGCCTTCGACCTTCGTCAGGCATGTTAGTCGCCAGCTGAAAGGAGAAAAGTCATTGGATCCATAGATGGTTTCGTATTCTTGGAGTTGTTTTTGTTTTTCGCCGAGGTTTCCTATGTGTAGAAGTAGAGAGTGTTTACTTGGGATATAATAGGAGTAAAGCAGTGTTTTGCCCGTACGAGGCGGGGGTGGTGACGAATTTCAGCTTTAGACAAGAGAAAGTTTGCAAAACAAGAAAAATAAGGACAATAAATAAATACAAATAAAAGAAAACAAGAGAAAAATAAAAATAAACGAGGCAGCATGTATATATTTCTTAGAAGTAACATGAATTTTAAAAATTAGCACTTAACGTTTGTTTAAGCACAGTGGTCTTCAGCCCGTTTTGCTTGGCCGAAAGAGAATTTGGCCATATTTTTTAGAGATTGAAGGGTAATTTCTGCTACCCGGATATTGTGCGCACGTGTATCTATCTATTTGTAAAAGAATATTCTTCGTTACGCTGTTAATTTTATTTACTTTTTTTTTTTTGTTTGGATAAAGTCCTATCTTCTAATGTAAAAAAAAAAAATTAAATCAAGGTTTGTGATAAATTCTGGAATTTTCTTTGCATAGGCTTTTTTTTCCGCTAGTTTACTTGGAATATAATAGGAGTGAAACAGTGTTTTGCCTGTACGAGGTGGCGATGACGAATTTCAACTTTAGACAAGAGGAAGTTTGCAAAACAAGAAAAATAAAGACAATAAATAAATACCAATAAAATAAAACAAAAGAAAAACAAAAATAAACGAGGCAGCATGTATACATTTCTTAGAAGTAACATGAATTTTAAAAATTAGCACTTAACGTTTGTTTAGGCACACACCAACTGTAAGGTTTTGGTGGGGGACAGCTACTATACAATGGAGTGTGTAAATATTTCCACTGGGCCATTTATGTAAAAACAAAATTGAGTATCAAATGTAGCAGCAAGTTCTGGGAATGTATAATAGAAAGAACAGCTAGAAATAAATCATATTTCACTCACTATAACTTGCAATTCCTACAAATACGTGGCTAGAAAACGAAGTTGTTAAATCTGACATAGTGATATGGAATAAGAAAGAGAAAGAAGCAACCTTAGTGGAAGTTAGTGCCCTAATGATACTGGGTTAAATATAGCTGAGAGTGAAAAAATAACGATATACCAAGATCTTATCGAAGACATGAAAAGAAACTGGAATTTTAGGAAGATCTCTATCATTCCAGTAATTATAGGAGAAACCGGGTTCATAGAAAAAAGAATTTAAAAATATACCCAGTGAACCAAGTGCAAGAGAGATACATACAATTGCTCTTAAAGGGAGGAGAAGAATCTTTTAGAAATCTCATAGTTGGAATGTATGAGATATCGGGTGAATGCCTGGCATCGCGCGGTGTGCCACATCCCCAACTGGAAAAAAAAATTATAAAAAATTTTAGAAATAAAATCAAAAATGTTAGAAAGCAACAAATACAAAATGGAAAATAATTGCATAGAAAATAGTTTCCGATAAATAATTGATTGATCATTAAAAATAAATTCTTTGAATTTTTAATAAAATAAAATATAAATGGGCAAATTTTTATTATGTATTTTTAATAGATGATATCATCTCAGAGAAAAAAAATACTATTAAACTTGTTGAGAACTGTTTCTCGCCCGGAAAAAGATTCGCTTTATTTCGCTAACTTTTTCCTGTTGCAGCTCTGAAGATGAGTTGTTAAAAAAAAATAAAAAAAAAAGGAGAAGATAGTTTTTTTAAAACAAAAAATAGAGTTTATTTCATATACCAGTCCACAAAGGAAAACTCATTTAGGCTTGTATATAATTTCTTACGCAAGCAACAAATATTACGAATGCACCAGTTATTAAGTATAAGAAAAGGGAGGTACCTGCAAACAAAAAAGTAATAGAAAAAGCATTTAATAGAATTCGAGACATTACCCACGTTGTTTTGACTTTTATTATTTAGGGGAAAACTATATAAACAATGCAATAATTAGTGTTTTTAGAATTTGCGTTTTTGCAGACTTACATGTATACATTTTTCTTTCTTTGTTCAAATTTTTTTTCCATTCCAAATATTAAACTTTGTAGCAATTTTAGGAATGTCCATTCGTCTTTGAAGAGTTGTTTAATGTTCTTTCATTTTCTTACGAAACGCGTGTAAGACATAATATAATGAAAATCCAGGCGTCAACCTAAAAAAATAATGCAAATTTATGAGTGCCAATAAATTTCATCTTCATATCTCTCTCTCTCTCTCTCTCTCTCTCTCTCTCTCTCTCTCTCTCTATATATATATATATATATATATATATATATATATATATATATATACACTTGTGCCCGATATTATTCATACCCCTCGGATCTTTGAGATTTCTATAAGAATATTGCTCAAACCAGAAGGTAGACAATATTAAAGGGATTTCAAACAATAAATCAAGCATAAGCATTTAATTTAAACTCAACAAATAAATAAATTATGCAAGTTTGAAACATTATACAAAGAAAAACAATAATGGCACTAGTTCAAAATTATTCATACCTCTCTTACTAAAAGTCAATAGCATGCCTTTTATTCTTAATAACTGCCTGTAACCGTTTTGGATATTTATCAACAAGGTTTTTACAAGCATCAACACTGATTTTTGACCATTCTTCAATGCAGTAGTTCTCCAAATCCCTCAAATTTCTAGGTTTCCGCTTTTTAACGTCAGTTTTCATTATGTGCCAGAGGTTTTCGATAGGGTTCAGGTCAGGACTCTGGCTAGGCCATTCCAAAACATTAATTTGATTATCCTCAAACCATTTCTTGACTATTTTTGCAGTATGTTTTGGATCATTATCCTGTTGAAGGACCCAGTTTGGTCCTAAATGGAGCTTCTCCGCATCCTGTCTAATGTTTTTCTGGAGTATCTCCAAATATTGCTCCTTCTTCATGGTTCAATCTATCTTGACCAAACTACCTGGACCACTAGCCGAAAAGGAGCCCCAAAACATTAGGCTACCACCACCATGTTTCACCGTGGGTATGGTGTTCTTTGGCTTGTAAGCTTCTCCTTTCTTCCTCCAAACGTAAGAAGCATCCATATGGCCAAACAATTCAATTTTTGTTTCGTCAGTCCACAAAATACTTGAGAAAACGGACTCTAGAGAATTCACATGGGTCCTAGCAAACTTTAGACGTGCTGCAAGGTGTTTTTCGGTGTGCAACGGAGTCCTTCTTGGTCTTCTTCCTTTCAGACCATTTTCATGCAGAGTCCTTTCCAATCTTTGCCTTCATATTTTTATGCCAAAAGACTCCAGATTTTCTAAAATGTCCTTAGTAGTGGTGGTTGGATTTGCATTAACACTTCTTACAATATTCCTGGAGGCTCTAGCAGACAATTTCCTTTTCCTTCCTCTACCAATCAAGTTGTTTGTTGTGTGGTGGCTCTGGAATTTTTTGATGATGCTCTGTACTGTTGCTGTAGGGACCTCAAATTTCTTGGAAATTGACTTGTAACCTAAACCATCCTTATGTGAATTCACAATTTTAGTCCTAAGATAATTACTCAGCTCTTTTTCTTCCCCATTCTAATAATTTTTATTCTTTTATTGGTTTTCAGTTGATATCATTTTAATTTCTGAAAAATGCAAAAAACGAAATGAAATTAATCACAGATTGTATAAAAGCATTCAAAATAAGAATCAAACAGGAAACAAACAGTCAGAAACTCGATTTATACTGAAAAAATAAGGGGGTATGATTATTTTTGAACATTGCAGATTTTATAAATAGCTGTATATTTCTTTTATTACAAGTATCCCGAGATTTTAAAATGACGAAAATGATCAGAAGAGGTTTATTAAGAATATGTATCAATATGGACGTAAACAATAAATTCTTACAAAGTTACACCTAATAAACTCAATTTTCAAGGGGGGGTATGAATAATATCGGGCACAAGCGTATATATATATATATATATATATATATATATATATATATATATATATATATGTTTTGAGAAAAATGGAAAAACCGAATGAAATTATTAAAATAATCAACGTTTCGTCCCTATTTCAGAGGACATCTTCAGGATATTGAAGTAAAAATGCAAGGAAAAAAGTCATAGACCATTCGAAAAAGAGAACAGTTTTTGAATCCTGCCCATGTCAGGAAGGACAAATATATGTGTGTGTATGGGGAGGTTGGGTTGTTCAATGTCTATATATATACACTTTTAAAAAATGCGTTAAATAAATATGTATACTTTTTTTTTCTCTCTCTCTAAACTTATTCATTGTTGATGAAATCCGATGCCGGTATATATTCCATCCCATGTAATAACTGTCAACAAGCGTACATAGGTGA
>NC_136507.1:109919391-109944391 GCF_053919585.1 Euprymna scolopes
CTTCTATATAAATTTAAGACAAAATAACATAAATACAAGTATATATGAACTTATTTACCAGTTTAACAAGGAAAACGTCATAGAAATGAAGAGGTTATGGAAGCTCTTTATACCATAGCGTTTGGAAGCCTAATGCTTCTCACCGGAAGATGAGAAGGGAGCTAGGTTACAGAAAGCGACATCTAGTTTAGGAGACGTTAGGATGAAAATAGAAAATAAATGATAAAACATAATGTAGGAATATAATATGGCAGTTATATAATGTAACTAAGGGGGTAGTTGAGGTTTATGAGGAACGATGGGAGTGAATAATATGAAGTGAATTCTACTAGAAGAATGAGTGGGGGGTTAAAGCAAAAAAATATAGAAAATACATAAGAATGTCAAATTTGTCTTGTTTTATCTTATGCTTCAACCTCAAATGTTGAGCTTCATATACCCTGATAAGTCCCCATATAAAGAATTTATCCGATTTCTTTAAACCCATTATATATATATATATATATATATATATATATATATATATATATATATATATATATATATATATATATATATATAGTTTGAAATTGGTATATTTAGGCAGCATTTTTTTTTTCATTCAAGCAAATATTATTAAATACAACGGAGACATTTTGTCTTATAATTCTTTTTTTTAATTTTTCAATTTTTCGTATTGTCTTTTTTGTTTCAAAATCAAAAATATTAATAAAGGATCCATACATGTTGCTGTTACGAGCGCTTTCGATTCGTCCACAAATCATCATCAGGTGTTAAAAATACAGGATTGCGAAAATGAGGATTAAAAATGAAAACTAAAATATATATAGTCAGTGATGAGTTAAAATAAAAGTCGATTAAGAATAAAAGTCGATTAAAAATTCGGGTGTTAAAACCATATATATACATATGGATATACACTATTATAGGAAATTTCGAACACAAAACCTTGTGGTTAAAAACAACTCTTCACCGGCGATAAAAATGTTGGAGCAAACCAATGTAGTGTATAAATTTAAATGCTCTATTGGAGAATGTAACTCCAAAAATAATACATACATTGGGCATACAACAACAACGTTGTCCCGGCGAATAACTATGCACCTTAACGACACAAGCGCGATTTACAAACATTTAAAAAAAGAACATAGCTGTCCCCCCTCCAATGTTAGAAAGGTCCTCGTTGACAACACAAAAATTATACAACGGGAAAATAATGTAAAAAAATTAAAGATTCTTGAAGCGTCGTACATTAGAACTCTTCAACCTAATATAAATGACATTGCATTTCAAAAAAGCAGTAACATTCTGAAATGTCTTGCGTAGTCCGTGTTGGACGGACTTCGTACATGGTGTCTACGAACTTGCTGGTTTTAACACCCGAATTTTTAATCAACTTTTATTCTTAATCGACTTTTATTTAAACTCATCACTGACTATATATATTTTAGTTTTCATTTTTAATCCTCATTTTCGCAATCCTGTATTTTTAACACCTGATGATGATTCGTGGACGAATCGAAAGCGCTCGTAACAGCAACATGTATGGATCCTTTATTAATATTTTTGATTTTGAAACAAAAAAGACAATACGAAAAATTGAAAAATTAAAAAAAAGAATTATAAGACAAAATGTCTCCGTTGTATTTAATAATATTTGCTTGAATATATATATATATATATATATATATATATATATATATATATATATATATATATATATATATATATATATTAAGTAATGTGATTTATAATTTAAAAATTAAAAAAAAAATTTTTAATTTAAAAATCAAATTTTAATTAAATTAAAAATCAGTTTCATAAGAAGGAACAACAACAAAGTCAATTATCTGTACGATCGTTTCGGAAATCCGTGCTTTTTATTTGTGGTATACATGAAGTCACGTAGAACAATTATACATAGTTTTTTTGGTAAGCACGGTCTCCTCATCAGCAAATTTAGGAGGATTTCTATTGAATTGAAAAGACACCAAAAATAAACCTAGCATTAAAAGTTTATAATCCAACAATAGACCTAACGGAAAATAATCATAATAATCAAGAGGTAATATATATTGGTTCCACATCTGGCCCAATTAAACATAGAATTTCAACGCACAAACATTCTTTTAAAAATAACTCTCTATCAAACCAAACTACTCTATCCAACTATATTTGGCAACTAAAAAATAGCAATATTTCGTCAACTTAAAATGGCAAATAATTGAGACCTGCAAATCATATAAACCAGGAGATAAATTTTGTACATTATGTACAAAAGAAACCCTAAAAATTTTAAAATATGAAGATATAAAAAGCACAACCAAACTAGTAAATTCAAGACATGAGCTTCTATCATGTAATCATAAACGTTGGTTTAAATTTAATAAATATAAACCACCTTAAATCATTAAAAATTACTCATTAGTAAAAATAGATTACTTTTTTTTTTTTTTAATAAATTAAGTTAGACCAATTACCGCCCTTAGACTCGTAAATCAAATAATAAATAAAGCCAATAACACATGACAATTATCTCCCCTTAAAAACTTGCAAAATAAATATTCTCTCTCTATAGATATTAACTGTAGCGTCTTTAAATCAAAATACGCTAACGGAAACAATTTACTGCACGAGCGTCGCCCTTTTAAAATTCATCATTCAATAAAATAAAAAGCTATAGCAAACATCTAAATGACTACTTTAAATACAGTTCCTGATTTCAAAAAAAGAAAAACTAAAAGGTAACTATATCTATATATTTTTAAATCAAATTTATTATGTAAATTCAAAAAAATATATATTTTTTCTACTCATTTCTATCTCTAACCTATACTAATTTTCTTATAAATTTTAAATCCAAACCTTTTACTTCAATTTTTCAGATTCATCTGCCTTACTTTTAATGCTAGGTTTATTTTTGGTGTCTTTTCAATTCAATAGAAATCCTCCTAAATTTGCTGATGAGGAGACCGTGCTTACCAAAAAAACTATGTATAATTGTTCTACGTGACTTCATGTATACCACAAATAAAAAGCACGGATTTCCGAAACGATCGTACAGATAATTGACTTTGTTGTTGTTCCTTCTTATGAAACTGATTTTTAATTTAATTAAAATTTGATTTTTAAATTAAAAAATTTTTTTTTTAATTTTTAAATTATAAATCACATTACTTAATATTGAATTAGCTCTAGGACATTTAACTATCGAGCTTATTATATATATAAATTACAACGAGCATTTCCTGTATTTTAATTAAACTAGTAATTTCACTATTACATTAAAATACACTTAGCTCTTTAGACTATTATTCTAATCTCCTTTAAATTATATATATATATATATATATATATATAAGAACAAATAGTTAATAAAACATGTTAAAAAACACTTTGAAAAATAGTTAAAAACATTTAATTTTAAAACATATTTAATTTTAAAAAGGAAACACTAAATAAATGGATAGTCCTTAATCCGCGGAGTTTCGAAGAAATACTTTCCTTCTCATCAGAGGGTAGGATTTAGCAAAATGCGGGATCGAATTTTGCTTGCAATAGTATTAAATGAAACTACAAGTAAGTCATAGATCTTACTTGATAACAAAAAGAGAAGCAGAGGGAATAGGGCGAATAAAAAAGTCATTCCACGGATTTCTGCCTTTGGATTACTTTGAATCATCTTCCAATTACGCGGTTCCCTTGGATTTTACTTGTGCGAATGGAAATTTAACTTTCTTGGATTCTGCATATTTGGATTTTACCGTCATTGGAAATTTTACCCTTCACCAGACTTTCCATTTACGTGAAATCACTTTTTTATTCACCCTATGTTTTATTAACTATTTGTTCTTATTATAAGCTCTATCTCCTATTTGGTTTTATCGAGTTTTTACATCTGGTTGAGATTACTTTATAAATATTAATTCTTTAATATTTATAATTTACTAAAGTTTTGCCATCTTGGATCATTTTGGTAAACTTAACTGTAATTTTTATTTTATATATATATATATATATATATGTGTGTGTGTGTGTGTGTGTGTGTGTGTGTGTGTGTGTGTGTGTGTGTGGATATATATATAGAGAGAGAGAGATATAGATAGATAGATAGATAGATGTAGGAACGACAGAGTAAGCTTTTTCTAAATGTATTCAATTTTTAATATTCAGAGATGTGCACCTTTAGAAAAAAATGGTTAGTTCTCGAGAGATGCGTGAGCTTACCCTAGCTTTCGCAAGATTCGAAAACTCACGTTAATTTTCCTTCTCTTTTTACTGACCCTTGCGAGATTGAAGACGATCCTATCAGAAAACCACAAAGCGTTAGCTGTAAGTAAGCTATCCATGTGTTCTCATTCCTCATTTGAGTAACAATCATGCACGTTCAATTGTTTTGGGACATGAATGTTTGTTTCTTTATTATTTATATCATGCTGTTGTTGGTTAAGACAAACTTTGAATAAACGCACGTGCATGTAACCCACTTGTTTGTATTGTTTTCAGATGTCAACGTTCGCGCGCTATAATGTAAATACCTGGAAAATACTACTTTTACTTCTTAGTAACACTGTACCTATTTTTGGCAGAATGCGAATATCAAGTTTCCTTTTGTTTACAGTCGTAATCACTTGTTGCGGTGAATGGAAGACAAAGAATTGGTAGTATATAGATTAGAACATTTAGTTTTACACGGAGCTATACTGTTTGTTCAACTACATTGTTTGAAAGGCGGGAGTGAGCTTTCAGAACAAAAAGTACAACAGAGTTAGGCTGTATATAGGATATTACGACCTCCTTAATTTAGTCCAGCTGGGGCCTTGGCAATCGATTTACTACTTGTTTCAGCTTTTATCCTAAATCAAGCAGAAAACAGAGCAACAAAAGAAGACAAAACGAAAAAAAAAGATGAACAAAAGAAACAACAATTTTTTTTTTTTTTTCTTTTTCGGAAATGTTTCAGTAGTTTTTCTATTTTATATTTGGAATCTTCAAACTACTGTTCTTATCTTGAGTGTCATTTTTAAAACGTTTCAGTCGATGTAACCTCCGACCTTCTTCAGGTGTATTTTGTCCTACTCAGAAATGTTTCTGTCGAACTCTGGAACCTGAACGGAATTTCGAACGGAACCCTTTTTTTTCCTTCACGAGGGTAGTATGCTCTGGTTCCGTCAGGCTGGGTAGAGGTCCTAAGGAATTCGCAATTGTATTCTTCGTCGCGCACATTGAGGATTGAACCTTCAACCTTCAAGAGAATATAGCTTTACAATTGATTTTTACAAGTATTTTAAACACTAAGATGAGAGTCCTTGCGTACATCTGAAGCAGCTCGGGGGTTACAGCAACCTAAACGTTGTGAAAATGAGACTCAAGATGAGAACAGTTGTCCGAAGATTTCAAATAATACGACTTTTTCTGTTCATTTGAGTGTGCATCTAAGGTTTGTCACATTATATAGAGTCAGTCCCGATCCTGGCGCTAGATGTCAATTCTTGTGCATCTCTCTGACGTCTGCTTCGTATATGAGAAAGCTGTACTCAAAGTGGGTGCCGCGTTTACTCACAGTCAATAAAACAACACATCGGCGATTTAGTGCGTTGTTTAAAACAGTTTCAACACAACAAAGGTGAGTTTTGCATTAACAGGTGACTATGGATGCAGCATAAATCCACTGCTTTACTCCAATCAATTTACAGTCAATCAGCTGAGCGGGTAGCATCAGTTGAAACCCGTTCCAAGCTAAAACCTTTCCTGTACTTTGGGAGACACGAGGTATTTTGTTGATTGATTACCTCAAGAAAGGAAGCACCGTCAATAGCGACACATAAAACATTATTGGTGTGTTTGAAACAGAAATTCGTCAAAAACAGCTACAAATGACGAAGATAAAGTCTTGTTTCAACCAGACCATGCACCATGTCAGAAGTCAATTGCAACAATAGCAAGATTACATGATGTGTACTTTGAATTGTTCCCACTTCCTACCTATTTTTCAGATCTGGCCCATAGACTGTACTGACTGTTTGCAGACATAACAAATATACTACAGGTAAAGATATATAGTCTCAACGAAGGCGAGATATCGAAAACTGAGTCGTATTGTGAGAATAAAGAGAAATTGTTTAAAAAATACAACATCGAAAAGCGTTAGGGTCAGTGTATCACATTAATATGTAACTTTGTTATGAGAGTAGTCGTCGGCGGTCAGAAATCAAAAACTCATAATATCAACGCTGCTGACGTCCCTCAGGGTTCCATTCATTTCAGAGACAGAGAAAGCAAAAAAAAAGAAAGAAAGAAAGAGAGAGAAAGAGAGAAAGAGAGAGAGAGAGAGAGAGAGAGAGAGAGAGAGAGATGATATAAGAGCCAAGTACGTCCTAAAATGGAATACTGTTGCCATATTTGGGTAGGAGTTGCTCGGCGCGCACTATCCTGACTTGATAGAGTTCAAAACAGGCTTCAAAACCTAGTAGGTGATGCCCTATTCTCTTTCCTGCAACCTCTTTCAAACAGAAGAGCCGTTGCGAGTCTGTCACTGCTCTATCTTTATTTTCATGGAAAGTGCTCGTCTGAGCTCCAATATATGGCTCCCTTGCTTATATTTCACAAAATGTCCACGCATGTCTAAACATAGATTCCAGGAACGAAGCCTTTTTTTAAAACTGCCCACTTGTGGAACACTGTTCCGCTAGCCTACTTCCCGACCGACTACAATATGATAGCCTTCAAGTCTAATGTAAACAAGTTTTTGTTGCACCGTCTAATCAAACTCTATTCAACTTGCACTATTAACGAGTACTACCCTACCACTTTACATTCATTAACCCTTATCCTCGAGTTGCTTCCGGGCCCTAATAAATGGTGACACCCAAATAAAAAAGTACACGTGAATTTTGCCTAAAAGTTGTTGTTTTATTAGTTAGTATCGAGTGATATGTTAAATCGGAGAATAGTAGTTATATGTTAGTACGTGAAAGACTAGAAACAGAGATGCTATTTTTATTGCATTTTTTTTTTTTTGGGATAATTTTTGAATTTTGCTGAAATGAGTGTAGAGTTAATGAAACGACTGCCAAAAAATAGAAAGAAAAAGAATTATTGATTTGTGTCGCCAGTTAAGTCGAGAAACTTGATCGGGTTGCATCGGAGAAATGACTTGACAGTCATTGTCGCCAAAAAGAAGGAATAATCTCTGTCAAGGGTAGGGGAAAACAGAGAGACAGACACAGAATGATGGAAGCAAGAAGACAAAGAGTATAAAGAAAATAGCTTTTGTGTCATAGTTGTTTTATGTACTAAAGATTCATCGCTTATTAAGGCCTATGAGCCTTTCAGGGATAAGGGTGAATGAGTTTTTTGAACGAAATGTCTACAGAAAATGAGAGTTTCTGAGAGAAAGATAGCGAAGGAACATTAAAGAAAGAATGAGTGAGAAAGAATGAAAGTGAAACATATATCGAGATAGAGAAATCGGTAAAAGATAGTGAGGGAATGAGAGAGAGAGAGTGGGAGAAAGAGAAAGAGAGAAAGAAATAGAAGGAAAGATGTTGACAAAGAAGATTAAGTTAAAGAGATGAATACTGTAGATATGGTTGGGGATGATAGAAAAAAAAAAGAGTGTATGAGAGAACGACAAAATGAGAAATGGAAGAGACAGAGAGAGACAGAGAGAGACAGAGAGACAGACAGACAGAGAGAGATAGAGAAAGAGAGAAGAAGGCGGGTAAGAAATACCTTTATCGACGATACTCTAACTAAAAAGGGGAGCCATATTAAGCAAAAATAAATGGTCTGCCACGATGAGTGAGAGGTTGCAGGAAAGTGAAATAAATGTTTAGGAAATTATATACAAGTGTAAAGAGTAGCAGAGAGTAGTGAAATGACGATATCTAAGGAGACAGATAGATCGATCGATCTATCGATCGATAGATAGAAAGAGAGAAAGATATATAGAGAGGGGAAGAATATGGGAAGAGAAAAACACGAGAGAAGAAAGAAAAAGAGAAGGGAAGAAAAAAGATACATGTAAAAAAGAAAGGGAGAAAGAGTTAGAGCATGAAATCGTTAAAACTTTGTAAAGGAAAGCGATTCGTCATACATAAAAATATTCGTCATTTGCCGAAAGCAACTTTAGCCAATCAAAATAAACCATCATAAAGCACATCAAAGTATTAAGACAACACCCGGATGTAAAAATAAACCCGGATGTATAATTTGTCTAAATATCTAGAATGAAAAAGGGAAATTATTTTTAGAGTAAAAATGGTTACTAAAATACAAAAGAAAAAAAATCGTCCATCTTCAGTTGTTTTTAATAGAATGCAGCAAGTGGCGTCCAGTTTAAAAGATGACAAATTGACCAGAACGTCTTACTGAGTAGTAAATCCTACGTCATCAAAGAAAGCAGATGTACATTTTTTTCCAAAGTTGTGACTATCAAGTTTTTACAAGTGAGTCTCATCACTTACCAAGGCCAACGACCACTAGAATATAAGTGTTGATGAGATGACTAGATTGTTATAGATTTGTTACGTTATATTTCCTTCACGGGGGTCACGGCACTAAATTAACTATGTTACGTAGTTCTAGCGTTAGATAGCGGGGTTATATATAAGGAGTGGGAGTGTATATAATGTACGTGGGTATATAATGTGTTTCTTCGCATCGTCTAGTGTTTCATAATGTTCTTTGTAGACGTGTATATAACTGTTTACATATATACGTTACACATATAGATACATAACATATAGCATTTTATAAACAAACAATTCTTTACAACAAAGAGACAGAACATCTTTCTTGGGGTTTTATATCTTGACAAATATAAAAACATACATTCATTCATATGTGGTCTTGATTGACGAATCTGCCATAAGCTGAAATGAAGATATATCCCAATGGATAACTAACACACCTCGGATTGTATTTTCAAACAACTTTTATTCCAAATGCTTTCCCACTGGAAGATTACACGTGTCTTAGATTTTGCAACCCCCCCCTCCACGCGCGTACAGGGCCATAAGCTCTGTCGCTTGCTGACTGTCTCCACTCTCCAACTGCCCAATTCTCGTTGTCTGTCTTGTCTTGCTAACTGACCACTGACTAACTGTATAGATCTCTACTCGGTTGCTACTACGCCATTCAACTCACATCTTTTAACATGTGACTTTGAATCACGTTTTCTCTATTTCAATCTGTTATTTTGAAACCTATTTGTTTGAGTATTTTAACAGTCAGTTTGTCACAGTCGCATTCTTGGTTCTTTTGTTTATAGTTCTACTAACCCGTTCCAAATTTAAAAAAAAACTGTAAATATATTTGTCTTTGTACACAAACTAATTTTGCATACTGACAAATAATAATGTTCTTTATCTAACATTTAACTTTTAATAATATTAGTCGATTTCCTAAATCGATTTTCAGCAAAGTAATCCGGTGTGGAAAATGAAAGTATTTTCCTGATTATTTTGTGGAAACACACCATTTAATGTGTTCTCTGAAAAATAAACATTCGGATGATTTTCAAGTAACGAGTGGGTGTTAGAAACATATGTTAACTCGATGCAGAGCTTTGAGTCACATTTATTATTTGCTCAATTTCTGTTATATTATAGGAATTAAACAGTTTATTTAATCCTTAAAACTCCTCTACAATGTTGAAGTTTTGTCACTTTTATAAGTTTTAGAAAATATATATTTAAAAAAAAAAAAGTCTAAAAAATATTTAATATTTACACAAAAACAAATGTTAAAAGAAATTACCGTTATAAGACGCGTTACAGGATACGACTCTCATCACATTAACACACTGGTTCTTGTGCGAGTATCGAAGTTAAGCAAAGTTGGACGTTGCCAGTACTAACTGGGTGGCTATTTAAGAAAAGCAGCTGATGTAAAAAAAGGGCCAAATTAATCTACAAATCGATCGTGTACAAAACATTTAAAATACTCAACAATCGTTGATTATGCAGTCAAAATCAACAACAACAACAACAAAATCAACAACAGCAACAACAACAACAACAACAACAACAACAATACAATATGATGGATTCATAAGATCGAGAAAATAGTGCATCATTTAATAAACGCGACAATCCAGACACTGCATTTTTTTTTTTAAATACTGATTTTGGAAATCTGGATAAAAATAGAAAATACACAATTCCTATTAACCCTTATCCCTGAGTGGCTTCCGGGCCTTGATAAGTGGTGATCACTATGTAAAAAAAAAAGAGGTAAGTAAAATGTTTAATTCATGGTGTTAATTTCCATTAGAGATCGATATTTATTCATTCAAATCCAAGGTAAACAAATTCAATTCATGTCCGCGGAGATGGGGTGAATGACTCTCTTTATATATAACTAGCAGGCAGTCCAACGTTGTTGGGTTGTAAAATACGCTTAAATATGATATTTTAATTCATGCAGATTTCGTATTTATTATTACAGATCAAATCCTCTATGGATTATTATATTATACAAACAAAATATGATTTGTCTGTTATCAGTTAGAATCGAAAGCACACCAAACAACTTGCCAGTTAGCGCAGAACTTTAATCCATACGTTGAGAAAGGAGACAAAAATACTTTATTTAAATTGTAACTGTTAGTACATGCGGATAGTCGACTTACGCCAGGTCAAGTTCAATGTTTTGTTTACTTTTATTTTTGACCTCTTGGCATCTCTTTTACAGGCTAAAAACCAAATCGAAAGTGTTCTACAAGTCTAAATAGCTTATATATCAAGTTTCAAGTTTGGAGACTAAAAATTCAGAAAGGAGTCTAATAGAGAATTTCCGCACACATGCAGACAAGGGCACTTATCAACATATCTATAAAAGTGAGAATGTTTGTGCGTGAGGTCACTTCTCAACCTATATACCCAATTGATTTTTAATCTACAAACTTAGAATTTTGGTATAAGGATATTCAGACATGTGAAAAACTTTTTAATCGGTTTCATTCGGAAAACGAGCTGCTAAGGAATCAAAATTGAAAAATTAGTATGTAGGGATCGTCGGGGTTTTATCTGTTCGCTAATTGTTCCACGAATGCGCATGTTTGACTGGTTCACGTGATAGATTCATTGTGTCAAAAAGAAGTAGGCATAAAAACACTTTTTAAATCGTGTCAAGCTGGCCTAAAGGTAATCGTACTTGACTCACTGGCTTTATTCTTTTGGTTTCGATTTCAGCTCAAGTATTTTTTTATTTTACTTACAAGACGTGAACTGCTTAGGAAAAAAACAAATTCACACACACATATATTCTCACATCTAGGCATATATAACAAAGTTTCGGGATAAAGATAAGTTTTTTAATATCACACCATTATCATATTTTGAAAATTTAAGCTAAGTATTTGGCAGAAGTTTGAACATAGATAATAATTAAAAATAATATAAAAAAAATACTGTTCCAGATTTTTCTGAATTGCCCGACCAATTAGGAACATTTAAAAGAACATTAAATGATTTACGAGATGTTCATAGTTTTCTTGGAAAATAAATGTTAGGGTTTTAGAACCAGGAATAGTCGTGAGGACTTTATATATATTTCTTAGAGTCTGATAGCACTTGAGTAAAAGAACTGTACTAAAAAGAGAAAAATATGAAAAATTCCTCCGACTGAGGCAATCATGTTTTATTTAGAGAAAAATGTTTGTTATTTTTTTAACAAAAGGAAATAAAATTTGTTATATTTGTTAGTTCCAGTAATGTGATAATTTTGCCTCATAATTGTGTCCGATGTGATAAAAGGTTTCTTTTTTTTTTTTTTTTTTTGGAGAATCAATTCAGTGAGGTTAAGAGCTTTAGGTACATGGCGCATTTTACGCCAAAGAGACGGAGTCGAAACAGTGCGTTGTTAATTCGTGGTACTACGTCCTGAAGTGAACTGAACGGAAATCTGACTGAACTGATTTGGATTTCGCGCGCAGTTCTTTTTCTTCTGGGTGGCTCCAAGCGAAGGCTGTTAGAAAAAGATTTTAGAAAGTGTTTTCTTCGAGTGTTGGTTGAACAGAAAATGGACACCCTGTCACGTGTTATTGCCTTGTCCTACGTCCGCGCGAAGAGGCACAGTTTACTTTTTCCTTCTACAGAATTTGTGTGGGTGGATATGACAAATGGATACGCGTAACTGAAATGTTCTTCATCCACCCATTTCAATGTCTCTGCTGCATCACTATATATATATATATATATATATATATATATATATATATATATATATATACATATATATATATATATATATATATATATATATATATGAGCAAATAATGAATAAAATATGTTTAAAAAACACTTTGAAATGAGTTAAAAACATATTTAATCTGAAAAGGAAACACTAGATGAATGGATAGTCCTTAATCCGCGGAGTTTCGAAGAAATACTTTCCTTCTCAGCAGAGGGTAGGATTTAGCAAAATGAGGGATAGGATTTTGCATGCAGAAGTATTTGATGAAACAACAAGTAAGTCAAAGATCTTACTTGGAAGCAAAAGAAAGTGAAACAGAGGGAATATAGTGAAGAAAAAGGTGATTACACATGAATGGATAGTCTGGTGGAAAATAAAAAATCCAGTGATGGTAAAATCCAAATGTAAATCTTCAAGAAAGAAAGAATTTCCATTTGTACAAGTAAACTCCCAGGAAATCCCATATTTGGAAGAAGATGGTCCATAATAATCCAAAGGCAGAAATCCATGGAATAATTCACAAAAACGTGTACAAGGAATAAAGAAAAGATTCCAATAATATTAATAAAAGAAAAATAAGATATGCTTTTCACTCTACTTCCGAGACATAAATATAAATAAGAAAGATCAGGGAAGAGAGGGAGAGGAAAAAAAATTATGCAGTTAAATATAAAATATGAAATAAAATAAAGGGAAACAAAAGTCAAAATGACCCAGACAGGAAATGTTAAAGGCGCGAAAAAATATATAGGGCAAATAATATAGGTCAACTGAAATGTACAGGTCATCAATTAAAAAATGTCAGCAGGAGTTGTTAGACGAAACTAAATGGATAATAAATAAATAAATAAATTAATAAATAAATAGAAAAAAAAACTAAATAAAAATTATTTAAAAGGAGAGGATGGCCGGTATCTGCAAATTCAAGAAAAAAAAAAGAAAAAAAATAAATAAAAAATAAAAAAGTAAATGCATATAGTAAAATATAAGTAAATATACATACAAGATATGAAAGTGTCGGTAGATTGATATATTAGATAGATAGGAAAGTTTAAAAATAAAGCAGAAAATGCAGATAAAAAACCGGCCATGCGAAGAAGAGATAAAGAATTAAAATAAAGGATTATTAAATTATAAAGCATTAAGAAGTATGTCGAAAAACGATAAAGTTAAAGAAAAAAAATTTATATCTATATAAAGGGTAAAAGTAATAACTATGTAATTTCAAAACTACCATAATTAAATTTGGACTTATGTTTACAGAAAGAGATCAGTTCATTTTTAGAATTTATTATATTGTTACTTTGAGGGGAAGTAATTATAGTTATAGCTTCGGTTGTGCAGAGGCGACATGACTTAGAGCCTGGAGTATAAGACTTAACTTTTTTTGTGATAGTCCATTTGATTGAGAAGGGGGTATTGTTAGAGTTAAGTTTTTTAATTAAAGTGGTTAGAGAAGTTCCTTGGTTATCATTAGAATTATGGTTGTTAAAAGAAGAAATGTGGTTTGATATTCTTTTCTTAATTAATGTTGAAGTAGCGCCGATATATGTATGTACTTTATTAAAAGCTCGAGGTCTGATATTAATATCAATTTGCTGATTTGTATTAGTTAAATAGTTTGAATTTTGTTCATAGTGTTCAACAAATGGTGGGACAATGTCTGTATGAGGACTATTTTGGAGGGGATAATAAGTGTTGTTTAGTGTTAGGATGGCTGTTAGGAGAAATATTATTATTCTCATTATTATTATTATTATTATTATTATTATTATTATTATTATTATTATTATTATTATTACTAGTTGTTTGATTGTAGATGGAAGGGCTGCTCGAGTGGTGTATTGGATTAGTAACTATATCAGATGGAGGATGGGAAGAAGAATAACTTGAAGACGAAATAGTAGTGTCTGTTATGGGAGGATTGCGTGGGAGCTCAGTAATAGTGCAAGAATATATAACATTTTTATGGATGCAATCATTACTGAGTGGGCAAAGATGTTTGTTATTACAATTACAGTTAGTTTTGGGTTTAATTGGGAAAGGGATTTTTTGGGCTGATTTAATTTTTTTGTCATTAGATGTTAAGATTCTTTGTGCTAAATTAGGCATTGTCGAATAAGAAATCCTGATTGAATTTTTATTGAAAATAGAACTATATCTGTATGGGTATTTGAAAGAGTTTTGTACAATGTTGAAGAATTCCTTATGTATATTAGTTTTGATATTTAGGCTAAATGGAGGATTAAACCAAATATTTTTCTTTCTCCTGATGCGACTAGGTGGGTTAGAGGCATTTCGATTAGTATTTTGGTTTGGATTAGAAATGTAGACTACTTCATTGTTATTGATGGCGGCAGATCTTGTTATTTGAACTGATTTCTTACGAGTTATATTGTGTGTGATTACAGATTTAAGGCGGCCTACAGGAGGAGCATACTTGTTGTATTTAATCTTTTCCTTGTGTCCTGAGTTCCATAATGCATTATTGAAGAAAGTAGCATTTTGATTAAAAGTTTTTTTTTATCAGCAGAAAGAGCAGAAATTCTTCTAGAGACAGATGGTACTATAGATTTTATAATTGAGTTGGGGTGGTTAGAAGATTTATGGACGTATAAAAGCGTAAAATTAGGTTTATGATAGGAGCTATGAGTTTCCGTGTTAAGATTAAGTGTAACATCTAGAAAATTTGAAGTTTTTTTGTTTGGTTCGATAATTATAGAAAGGCCAAAGTTATTGAAGAAGTTATGTCATTTTTTAATTGTTTTGTTGTACTCTCTTGGTCTGGCTGTTGTAGTAAAAAGGGCATCGTCTCTATAAAGACCCCCTTGGATATGTTTAAAGTGGTATTTAAGTTCTTTCAGTAAGAAGAGTCCCACTAAATTGGTAACTTCAGCAGAGTCAGAAGCACCCATCAAGATGTCAAAATTATCAGGGGTATCCTTTCTAGTGCAAAGCTTATTGTTAAATTGTATAAGGGACTTTCTCGCTAGGAGAATTAATTTAATTTCTAAATTAGTTAAGTCAGAATTTCTTTTAGCAAAGATAAGAGCCTTATTTAAAAGGATTGGAGAAATTGATTGATAATAATTTTGGATGTCAAATGTTATGAAGTTAAGGAGGTGTTTATTTTTAAGGGAGACAAACCAATTAATTACGGAATCTGAATTCAGCCAAAGAGGGAAACCTACTTTTTCTTTAATAGAAGGGATGATTTTATCTAAGATATTTTTGCTTACAACTCCTAAGTCAGAGTTAGATGGGCAGATCAATCTGATGGAGGGATTGTCATAGAAATTGGGTTTATGATCTTTGAGGGTGAATCTAGGAGTACCCGGGGAAATTATTTCAGTGAAGTTATGAATGTTCATAGAAGTCAGCAAAAGTTTAGCTTCAGAATTAATGGAATCTAAAGTCTTAGGATGGACTATTTTATAAGCTTTATTAAGTTCTTTATACAAAAGTTTTTTATATGTAGGATAGTCAAGTTTATAATAATTTTTTGTCTTATCAGCAGGGACGAATATATGTTTAAGCTCTATTTCCTATTTGGTTTTATCGAGCTTTTACATCTGGCTGAGATAATTTTATAAATATTAATTCTTTAATATTCATAATATACTTTAATTTTACCATCTCGGATCATTTTGGTAAATTTAATTGTAATTTATATATATACATATATATATATATATATATATATATATATATATATATAAATATATATATATAAATATATATATAAATATATATATATATATATATATATATATAGATAGATAGATATTCTAATTCCCTTGAAATATATATATATATGTGTGTGCGGGGGGGGGCGTACATGTTAGAATCACAACGGTAAAGAGAACATTGGGGTAAATGCATTTTCTGTAAATTAATTGAATACGTTAAATTATTAGCATCGAAATTAAACCCAAAATATAAATGAATGGGCAACAGTTCAAGATGGTAATATTCTGACATACATTCACTCGTGTAATCTTTATTCTCAGTTTTCACTGTTACTGTTGTTGAATGTTTTGAAGTATTTATGATTTCGACTCCATTTCTAATGCCTCTATTTCAATATTATATTGTAATGTTATGATTGTGTATCTTGAATGTATTTCATGTGCATTCGATTGAAGGTTTGTTTATTTTGTAATCATATCATTTGCATGAGATGAAAGAAGACGAAATAATGGCAACGTTGTTTTTTCTATGTGAATCTTGTTGAAGAAGAAACGGCTATAAACTATTGGATTTTTTGCGGGGAAAGGAGCTTTAATTTGGCCTTCGGGAACTGGGAAAAGCAATGAGAGAGGAAAAGGTTGGGGATGAATGCGAGAGAGAGAGAGAGAGAGAGAGAAAGGGACAAACAGAAAGCGGCAAAGGCATAGACGAAGATACGGATAGCGATATACAAGTAAATAATGACACACACACACAAAACATAATGTTCTAGAAAGATAGCAGGCAAGAAGGATAAGTAGAAAGCAAAGAGATACTAAGAGAGAGAGAGAAACAAAAGAGAAGTGCACAGAAACTGAAAATTTGAAGTGAACATTAAACAGAGAAATAGGAGGGAACACACACATACACGCACACACACGCACACAAACGCAAACACACCCAAATATATATATATATATATATATATATATATATATATATATATATATATATATATATATGCACAGAGAGAGAGAAAGAGAGAGAGAGAGAGAGAGAGAAAGAGAGAGAGAGAAAGAGAGAGAAATAAAGATAGGGAGATAAAGAAATAGAGTAAGAGAAAGAACGATGGAGAGAAAGTATAGGGGAATATATCTTGGATTTTTTGCCATTTCTGGAAATACAATCAGAACAGCAAATCGGTTTTCCAACTTCTTTGAACATTTAATATCAATAATCCGGTCTGCAGGCAAAAGTTTATCGAGCCAAAGTATCGATCCGAGTCCAAATTAAAAGGGAAAACAATGTTATGAATTATGACACTAAAATATACAGCAAATAATAATACGCATACGAGAAAACATGCTTAAGTGGAGTGGATGCTCCCATGGAAACTGCAAATTATCACGAAGGAATACAAGTCAATGAAGAAAATTAATAATAAACACAACAGTAAAAAAAAACAATGAGAATAATGAATGCCTAGTTTACCAAACTGTAAATAGATACAGGAAATAAACAGAATGATAGGGGCATTTCTGGAGCAATATATAGGAGAAAAGACAGGAACGCAACAAGAAGGTGGAATGGTTGAATATGATAAATAAATACCTTCAGAAAATTAAAAATGCAGAAAGTGAAATTAATATACACACTCTTAAAGTGACCTTAAGAAAATTGGAAACACAAATAGACGACTTCTAATCTGAGAAATCCTCGAATCCTCGCATTCAGGATACGCAAAACTTAACTGCTCAAATTTATGAATAATGGAAAAACTATATTAATTCAAACAACAAGAAGAAACAACCTGAAGCAAATCCAGAAAAAAGAAAATCATCCTTTAACCTCTGATTGGTCAATTAGTCAGTTTTACAGTTCACCTACTTTTTTCTTCAGGTCTGAACGCTAAATGTTTTCGTCGCCATCGCTGCTGTCGGCATTGTTACCACCACCACCACCACCACCATGAGAATGATCATGATGATCATCATGATCATGATAATCTAAACAGCTATATTTGTGTTTACAGTAGCTTTTAATCCTTTTGCCTCACAAACCCAGAGGGCAAGAACCAGTTTTTCTACATAAAAAAGGAAAGGAATAAACAACAACAAACAAAATAAAGACTGAAACAAATAAAATCAATAAAAAAAAAGAAAAGATACGTCTATTCAATTTGCGAGCTTTGCGATTAGAATCTTAAGCATGGCAGACCGACATAAAAGCTTAAATATGACAGACTAAACAAAGATGTTATTTTTAGCTTAAGTGTTGCACACCAATGGAATTTTATTTCAGGCCTAAACATGACAACGACTGACAGACAGGACTTCTTATCGTAATGCTTGGGCACATCAAAATGAGTTGCATCCATACAATCTGCGCGTTTAATGATGAAAAGGCTATTTCGAAATAAAATGTGTCAGACAAACATGACTACTATGACAGACTATCCGACCGACGGAGCCTCATATAATAATGCTTAGACATATCGCAACCCTTAATATTACAAGCATAATTATTTGTTTTTTTTTTTGTTTTGTTTTGTTTGCCTCTGAATTTTTTTTTATCATTTGTATTCTTGGATTATTCTTATTTAGGTTATTGTATTCAGATCATTTAAGTTGATGTAATCTTCGGCCTTCCTAAGGTGAATCTTTTTCGAACTTGATAACCTTATAGTCGAATTACTGTTCTCGCCTCCAGTGTTATTTTCACAACATTTCGATCAATGTAACCTCCGACCTTCTTTAGGTGTATCTTATCGAACTCGGGAATTTTTTTGTTGAATTCAAGAATAGTCACGGAATTTTGAACAGAGCCTTTTATTTAATCCACAGGGGTAGCATATCTCGTCCCGTCAGCCATGATTGAGTAGAAGTCATAAGTAATTCGCAATTGTATTTTGATTGTCGCCCACACTAAAGATTAAGCTTTCAACCTCCAGTAGAGTGTAACTTAGAACTCAGTTTTACGAAGCATTTTATTCACTAAAAAGATAAAGTAATTACTGTATTCTATCGTAGAAAATGTTCTTAGTATCAGAATGGATAACCTTTGAGTCCTAAACAATGAATGTACTTTTCAATACTCTCTATTTTAACACCATCTATCGCTCCAATCTTTTTTCCAGCATCGTCTTGAAATTTCTTTTATATTTCTTAGAACTTTATAAATGTTATAATAAAAATGTCATACCATTATTCAATTCCAAACATTCCGGATGATTCATGAAAAGTTGAAGAGAATACTTAATGTTCATATACCCAGCGGAGGCGAAGATATATCTGGCATAAAATCCAGACGTGGTATTACCTCTCTCGATGAGATGAACCTGTATATCTTACCAGATCATCCATTTAGAAAGTAAATCTCTGATGATGTACCAGAACTTCCGATGTATTGACAACAAATCAAAACCTAGTAGGTGATGCACTTTTCTCTTCCCTGCAACCTATTTCCAACAGAAGAGACATTGTGAGCCTGTTTCTGATGTATAGCTATTTTTATGACAACTGCTCGACTGAACTCCAATCTATGGTCCCCTCTTGCCAAACTAATAAAAACACTCGACTAGCAACAACCACTATATATGATTTCACCCACTCTCTGTTAGTGCCTAAATCTAAACGCAGATTCCATAAACAAAGCTTCATCCCAGAACTGTTCGCCTGTGGAACATTGTTCAGCTGGCCTGCTTCCCAGTTGAATACTACACGGTAGCCTTCAAATCAAATGTAAACAAGTTCTTGTTGAGCCGTCCCCATAAAAAATCGATTTCTACCCAATTTACACTATTAACTGACTACACTACCACCTTACATTCATTAACCGTTTTCCTCGAGTAGCCTTCGGCTCTTGATAAGTGGTGACTCTCAAGTAATAAAAAAAAATCACCAGGAGGAAGGACTCCTTACATCTTAATAGCCCTCCTTGAGCTAGAGACTAAAGCAAATAATCTAGTTTTCAAACTTAAATTTGCTTAAGGACTAAGTAAACTTTGCCTAACGCTCGGCTTCTAAACTCCTTCTTTGTCTATTAACAAGACGAAGCCGTACCACGAGAGGAACTTCTCGTCTTTGGCCTCGTTTTCTGACTAATATAAGAACGCCATCCTATCATCTTAATGTAACTCAAACTGGATAGGCTGGAACGCTTCTTTGCTACTTATTTTTACGTTGATAGATTAGATCGCTTTTGTCTTACATGTTAAAGGTACATATTTGAGAGTTTGATCGGCTACTGTTTCCGACTGACAGTACAAGAGCTCTAATTCCATTTAGTTCTCTCATCAATTGTATAATATTAGAATAATGTAGTTCCATGTAGCGTGTGGAAAAGGACGCTGCACTTATCTCCGGTGAGCTTTTCCAGACCGCAACCTCATAGATAGACTTGTAGACAGTATACTTGTGAGAGCATACCGACATTAAACAAGTACCAAATTTGACCAAATCTCTCTGAACGCATATACCATATGACGCTGTATCGACGATTATAAGTGTTACACCGCAAAATTAATTGTCTTTCTGCCTTCCGGCCTCGACAGATGACACACCTTACAAAACCTACAAACGCTCTCTCTCTCTCTCTCTCTCTCTCTCTCTCTCTCTCTCTCTCTCTCTCTCTCTCTCTCTTATCCGAGTCTAGCTTTGACAGACTCAGCACACATCATATGCTCGCTCACAGAAACACAACTAACTTACACACATGCGCCACATCTTTCTACTTAGATATGGTTGTGTACGTTTTCGCGAACAATTTCATATGAACCAGCTCATGTGCGTATCACGCAGACACACTATTCGATATGTAAACCTTTCTCCTCTACATACACACATATACAAACACATATACACACACACGCACGCACGCACGCACGCATACACTATTTGCAGACTGTAATTGTACACATCCTCATGAACTCAACTGCATACACAAACTCGTGCGCATGTAAACACGCTCGTGCGTGCATAATTTAGGTTCGTAAATAATAAATGTTTGCTTAATTCTATGTTGTTTCCGAGTTGTTGCCTTGGTTTCCATAAGGCATGTTTACGTAATTTTAACACATCAATTCATAAGGAGTATCAGTCAGCGCTACCTAAGCGTCGATCCGAACTTCTAAAGTTGTGATTCACTACTAAATATGTTTTGTCTATGTGATAATGTTACTCAATTTCATAGCAAATAGCTCGTGTGTGTTTCACGCAAATGCATTTTATTTGTTACTTGAACATTTCCTTTTCTCTCTCTCTTTCTCTCTCTCACACACACACACGTGCGCACACACACACACACGTGCGCACACACACACACACATGCACGCACGCACACAAACACACACACACATACACGCACGCCATTTATAGATTTTCTTTGTACACAATTTCAACTCAGACACAAATTACTCGCGAAAAATGTTTGTTAAATTCCATATTTTTTTCCGATTTATTTAAAAAAAAAATTTTTTTTATTACATTTTCACCCCAAACAAGGCAAATTGCCACTTTGGTGTAGGGGGCTACTATCAGGGGAAACAACTACTGGGGTACTATGTAGGGATTTGGGCAGCAAGATGTCGGTTCACGTTACACTTGAACTTCTGCACGTCAGTACTGTTGGGGAAGCAGGGACCTGGAATGGAATTCCAGAGTCTAGCGGTTTTGGGGAACAAACTATTGGAGTAAAAAGATCTTTTACATCTAGGGATCACTACAGTGTGGGGGTGGGATTTAGCAGCCTGTCGGGTTTGTCGAGGGTGCTCACGTCGTGGGGGCACAAGTGATTGCAGTTCGTCTGAGCATTCACCACTAAAATACTTGTAGAAAAGGCAGAGGGGTGCAACATTTCGTCGATGGGACAGAGGCTGAAGCTTAGATGTCAGTTCAGGGCCTATCAGATTTGCGACTCTCTTTTGAACCTTCTCAAGAAGCGAGAGACTAGTAGCAGATGCACCAGCCCAAATGTGAAAACAATACTCCATACATGGACGAATGGTGGCCTTATAGAGGTACAGGATACTTTCGGATGTTAGTAGTTGTCTAGCACGGTAGAGAGAGACCACCTTTCTTGCAGCGGCCCTGGCAATGCCTTCAATGTAATTGTTCCAACTCATGTTTCGTGTGAACGTTAGGCCAAGGAGTTTGAAAGATGTACTCTCAGATAAAGAGTCGTTGGTCATTGCTATGGGTGGTAGAGAGGGTTTCTTGTAATTATTGAATGAAACTAGTTTAGTCTTGACAGCATTGAACGCGACCAAACATTTTTGTCCCCATTCCACCACAGATTGGAGGTCTTCCTCTAGTGTTTCTGCCATTTCTTTAGAAATGTGTTCATTCGTCTTCCTGTCGTGCCTGACATAGAGTGTAGTGTCATCAGCATATATACATATCTCAGAGGCAATTTTGTCGGGGAGGGGGGTCATTTATGAATATCAGGAACAATAGAGGTCCAAGGATAGACCCCTGGGGCACCCCCGCATTTATATCATATTGTTTAGATGTACGACCGTCGAGGACAACCTGTATTTTTCTCTTATCCAAGAAGGATTTAATTATGTTAAGTATTCTACCAGTGATACCGTATGATTTAATTTTCTTGAGGAGACCCTCATGCCATACCCTGTCAAAAGCCTTAGATATATCTAGAGCTACCGCTCTGCCCTCCCTCGTTTTGTCCAGTGAATGGTATATACGTTCAGAGATTACAGTTAGGATGTCTGCTGTGAAACGGGCTTGTCTAAATCCATATTGTTTGTCAGTCAGAAGTTTAGCATCTGTAAGGTGATGGACTAGAGCATGGTTAATTAAGGTCTCAAATATTTTGGCAAAAAGTGGGAGGAGGCTAATGGGGCGATAATTTGATGGGTCAGTCCTTTCGCCAGAATTCTTGAATACTGGTACAACAGAAGCAGTTTTCCAACAGCCCGGAAAGCAAGCTTCATTAAGGCATTTGTTGTAGAGTTTGGAGAGAACTGGAGCTACTTCGGCTGAGCACTTTTTAATAGCACAGCTGGGATAAGATTGGATCCACATGCTTTTGAAGTGTCAAGGTTTTTTATGGTAGCATGCACCTGAGCAGGGGTGATTTTCAGATCGTCTAGCGTGGCGTCTGTCCGCATAGGAAAGTCAGGTAGGGGGTGGTTGGAAGGGTCCAGTGTGGAGTTTGAGGCAAACCGACTGGCTTTTGTTTTCTTGGGGCATGTTTATCCTTTTCGGGCTATTTAATGCCGAACTGAAATTTGTGACATATTTATTAATTAAATTATTCGTGAAATAATTATTAATTAATGTTTATTAGATATTTATTAATATCTAATACCTATTGTTAAATTTTGAAAAATATCGATGGCGATTCGTTTCCCTTTTTACACCCTTTGCATAAACTAAATAATATTAGCTATATAATATAGAGCCTGTGTGACAACAAGTCTCCTCAGTTTTTGTGCACCTTTTGTTGTTTTCAATAACTGTTTGTTGCAAATGATTTTACGTTATCGCAACAGATGTTTGTCATTAATTTCTCGCTAGCAACGACCGTTGAGTTTCTTGTGAATTTGAGTGGTATTATTATTATTATTATTATTATTATTATTATTATTATTATTATTATTATTATTATTATTATTAGTGATACTATTGTTTTTGTTGTTGCTGTTTTCCAATTTCCGGTCGCATTTTTCTCGGCCTAATTTGTCTTGTGCTTCAGCCATTTTGACAGCCACCATTTTTTATGTCAGCCATTTTGACGGGTCATTAAAAGTGAGTGAAAACGCCTGTTGTTGAAAACGCAAAAGTGAGGCTAACAAGTGAGCGTAGAAATAATGGCGGAATACAAGGGCAGGAAGAGAGTAGAGAGATAGAGAGGGAAAGGAAATGTGAAGAGAAGAAAAACAGGTAGGAAAAAAAGTAGAAACAATTAGTGGAAAACATGGTGCAAATATTACAGAAACAAACAATATGTACAGACATAAAGGAAAATGCAGTTTTAGTGAAAAAAATATAAAGAAATATAGAAATGAAGAACGAAAGTAAAAAAAAAGACATGAAGAGAGAAAGCACAATGAAATATAAAAGAATGAGATGTCAAAAAGAGTGAAATAAAAACGCCATAATGAACGAATGAAAGCGGACTGTATCCGGTCGAGAGAGAAATATAAGAATAAATATAAATTTCACTGATATATAAATACATTATGAAAAAAAGCTATCACTTATTGAAAGGAAGGGTGTGTAATAATATTTAATAGCAGGACCTGTGGAAATTCCACGGAATAAGAAATATTTTTAATCAACAAATATGCTTTAATAAAACTGATATTTCTCTTGGATAGTGCAAAATAGTGGTTTTTTGAGTAGAAAACTAATAAAGCGCAACAAACATTAGTTTACTAACATTACTATTTTATTATTTTAAATATAGAACTGACCCAAATGGGATAAATTAATCTAATAAATACTCAGAAAATAATATTGTGCTACATAGTTCAATACAAATAATAAAATTAGATTGTAAGAGACAATATTTAATTTACTCCTTCAGTTCAGTACCTCTTGGCAGACAATGTTCTTTTATGCCCTGTTTCTTTCGAATGTTCCCATTTTTACATAAAGTTTCGCTGACTTCTTTCTCCAGTGAAGAATTACTGCGCGTCGAAATTACTACAAGTTTCTTTCTTATATCATTACAAAAATGATCAAAGACCAGGTTACATCAAAGGGAGGTTACCCTTATGTTCTTGCCAAGAGATGTCAACTTGGCCTTTTTAGAACCAAATTTCACGAATTTAACCTTTTTTGAAGCAGTTTGACCTTCAAAAATTGTATCTAGCATTTTTCAAAGCATAACGTACGAACTAACTAAGGAAGAAACAAGCAAAATACTATATGCATTAATAATATTTATATAACAAGCCGAGCATGCAGGGTCCCCCATCCAAGAATAAAAAATTTACTTTCACCATGAATAATGTTTATGAAAAATTTTAAAAAGTCCAAGGCGTGCTTATTGAGCAAAAATGCGAATAAATGAACGGACGAATAATTTTGGGAAAATTTTACTCCTATAATGCCCCTTTAAGGGAGTAATCAGAGTTATCTTGAAAAATCCGTTCTGGCAAAAATTT